>NC_092743.1:120018148-120343148 GCF_047496795.1 Chiloscyllium punctatum | reverse complement strand
AGTCCACACACTTGGACATCTGACCAATAATACACAAAGACCGGTGTTGCAGTCACATCTTAACCCCCTTTAAGTACATACCTGCAGGATAAAATAAGCATGTTTGGAAGAGGTGATTCTCTTATGAGAGCGGGATAATCAACCCCTTTGTTATCTCCACTTGTTAAGACTCTCCCTGTTTGATGTTTCCTGATTATTTGCAGGTTTCACACAGGATTTTGCTGGACAGTCAGTCACAGAATCTATATATTGGCTTATCTTTCTCTGTAGCAATTTTTTTCTAAAATGCATTTTAGAATTAAAAGATCAGTCAGGCATTTTATCCAAATTCCTACACTGTACCAGAAAGGATAGCATCTCAGTCTCCACAAGGATGATGAAAAAAGATGGCTAACTTTACAGGAACAATAGCCCACCGTGCAAGGCAGAACCAGGCATTACTAATTAAGCAGAAACCTATTGATAAGGGCTGCTAAAAGCCTGTTTGACCTTCATGGTCATCAAGAGATACTGAATTAAAGATCAATGGAGGACTATGAAACAGATGTATCTTGTCTAAACCACCCATGGATGACATTCTCAGAGTCACAAGGGTGTTGAGCGGGAATCGAACTTCGTGGAAGATCAAGAAAAAACATAAAAGTAAGAGTGTTGAAGATATCAGCAACAATAACCTAGCAACAACCATCACGGAAACAGGATGCTGAGTTCAAAGTTCAGAGAAGGAGGACAGACCCAGCTAAGTGATGAAGCTTGTCTATTATCCCTCACCAGTGCAGGTCATACCTAAGTCTCAGTAGTGAGTCAGAGGCAGCTTTGTTTGTAATCGGATACAATTATTTGCTGCAGTGTTAAACTAAATGAGTGAGATATACAGATGTAGCTTGCGGTAACAGTGCAGGTTGTAATCATTGGGTTTACTTGTGATGATCCAGCGAGTGCAATAGATAACAAAAGTGTCTGTAAATACACCAGAGTTTTGGTCTCTCATAGTTTTGACAAGGCAGATGCTAAGAGAAGGATGATCATTTCAGTTTTGTGTTTATTGTTGGATAAAGTTAGCATGAAATTCTTTTAGAAGCAACTTTTACTTTAGTATTTGGCCAAGAAGATGCTATGATGTTCACGAACTGTTCAATTGCTAAGAGGGGAATTGTGCAGCTACTATGGTGTTCAATGGACTCTCAAGTTCCACTCACAAACAGACCCATCCAGAGTGGGGCAGTCCCGGTCACCAACTCTTTCCCCCTCATTTTCTTCCTCATCTTCCTCCAAAGAAGTTTCAAAATTCCTGATGGAAAGGGCTATGGCCTCATGATGACAAGTTTGTGGAGGATTGGGCAGAGCACCGCATGTCATGATTCATGTTCTCCTGGATATTGGAGAGCTGCCACTGAGTGATCCAGGGAGTGGAACCATTACATCAAGCCGTCAATGGTTTACAATGATGTTCCTGGCAGCTGCAAATGGCAGATGGCAAAGAGGACTCATTAGCCAGGGAGTGGTAGGCATCCCATATTGCCAAGCAGCCAATCTCTAGTTCTTCAACATGGGCCAAAGACAATGGTCATGGCTAACTGCCACTAAATGAAGGCTTTGTAGCTGGTGCCATGACAATAACCATTCATTGTGAGTAACTTCTGGGTCGTGGTCACTGCAACTGCCACCCCAATTGCATGTTGATAGGATGATAACCCAAGTGGTGACAGAGCATCTCCCTGTTAACATGTGGGGCCTACAGAGCCATGGGCGTATAGTGAGCTACACAAGTGGAGATCTCTCCAACCTAGCAAATTCATATACTTGCTTGTACCACTTCTTTCTGGTCACTTGCTTTGTAGACCTCTGTCACCTCCCTGATACAGTGATGGACAGTGACTGGGAGATATTATGATATCACCTGCTCCTTCCTGGGGAAATATTGACTCTTATAAAAATAGAGGGTGACAATGACCTTGATGTTTCCTAGCAATCCCATCCTCACTCTGCTGTGGAGGTGCAGGTCAAATTGGAGCAGGTGAGAGAGTTCAGTGACCACTTCCTTGGCAAGCACCTCACACAGTACTACTGGCTAAGGTGGATGCACAAGGACAACTCTTCATATAACTGCGGTGAGTAGGACCTTCTGTTGAGAGCTCCATTCAGGTCTCTGCCCACTGTTTCCCTCCTGTGCTGCTGGAGAATCAGTCCTTGCCATGCTGCAGCCCAAGAGGGACTGAAACTATATTCTCTATAACTGGCAGACTTTCTGATGACAAGACAAATAACTTTGCTAACTTCTTTATCAAGACTCAGCACCACTCCCTTGAGAATTCAGAAAGTAAACAAGATTGCAATAATGTAAAACAGTACTACTCTCTACCCTCACATCAGCAAAAGCAATTTGAAGGTTAGATGGTTAGACCTTTAAATAGCATTAGCGTGGGATGTGTATTTAGCTGGAAACAATTAGGGAAAAAAGTATCAGCTGGACCTGCATGTTCCAAAATGGCGATAGTGCATCAAATTCACAGGTATAATGCCACAATTCACCAAATCTGATGTCCCTGGCTGTACCAATATTACAGCAGAATTGGTTGTAAACATTCTGGCTAATCTTTTATTGGCCAGCTCAGTGCTGCCATCACACTGGCACCACTGGTGCCTTCAAGTCCAGTTTCACTATAAAGTGTTTTGAGTTGATGACCAGATCCACCAGTCCATAAAAGGATCTGCAAGATCTGGAAACAAATTCAAGAGAGGATGGCACATTTTAAGGAACGTGGTATGGTAAACCTAAAACTGCACCATTTATCAACTCAAATGATCAAGATTACACAAAAATTGGTGCAGAAGAGTCTTCCAACCTATTCAAAAATCTGCTGCTCACACCAAAGCAATTGCAAAATGTGTTAAAGGTTCATGATTGCATCCCGTGTATATCCAATACCACAAGAGACCTCACGTTAAAAATACAATGTACAGTTGTTCGCTTTGCCACATTCATTTTTTTTTAAGTTCTTCACACATCAGACCGTTGTGACTGAGCTGCATGACTTTAAATGCATATGTTTTCAATTTAGATCTCAAGACCACTTCTCTGACCACATACGGATGCACAAACTACAGGGAAATGGGTCCCAATTGGAAATAATCTAACAAAGCACTGGCATTTAATTCCCTTGAAGGAGGTAACTTGAACTTGATGACATATCAGAGTACAGAAAGAGTAGAAAAGGATGAAGCCTCCCTGAAGCTCAGACCCTGTATTATTCAGCACGACAATCTCACTCCTTTTTCAATCAGTCCCACACAAATAGACAGATAACCACAAACACGTCAGGCATACATCATACAATTAAACAATGAAGAGAAGTCAAAAAGTTACACTCCAATTACATAAAATATGAGAGTGTTAAGAAAGGGCAATGTACCAAATGTTTAGGCCCAGAGCAAGCCAGTGCACAATCTTCTCTATTCTGTACTCCAAAAGTCACAAATATCAACGCAATTTTACAGAATCCATAGAATGCATTTCTTTTCTCTGCTTGAGGAAGACAAAAAAGTGAGAAAGAGAAATTGGTGATAGCATGGGGCAGCACGGTGGCTCAGTGGTTAGCACTGCTGTCGCACAGTACCAGGGACCTGGGTTCAATTCCTGCCTCGGACGACTGTCTGTGTGGAGTTTGCACATTCTCCCAGTGTCTGCGTGGGTTTCCTCTGGGTGCACTGGTTTCCTCCCACAGTCCAAAGGTGTACTGGCCAAGTGAATTGGCCATGCTAAATTGCCCATAGTGCTAGGTGCATTAGTCAGGGACAAATATAGGGAATGGGTCTGGGTGGGTTACTCTTCGGAGAGTCTGTGTGGCCTTGTTGGGCCAAAGGGCCTGTTTCCACACTGTACGGAATCTAATCATAAGGAATGAAAATAAGACTCACGAAAAGAAAGTTCAATAAAAGTCTTATAGTGTCAATGAAAAATGCTCCTTTGCCTTTTAAATGAAGAACCTCATTTGGCCCATCAAGCCCACACTGATCCTCCAAAGAGCATCTCACTCAGACTCAACCTCAATTCCTCACCATCAAATGTCACCCCTTCTATCTACCATGAGAATTTACCGCTGCTATACTAACTGCTGTGTATATCCCGCCACAAGCAAAGTTTGAGGAAGCTCTGGATTTGCTGTACTCCACCACTAACACCCTGGAGACAGGACACCCTGAGGCCCTGTTTATTGTAACTGGTGACTTAAATCAAGCCAATCTAAGGAAGGTGTTGCTAGAGTACCACCAGGACATTACCTGCTCCACCAGGGGCCCAAACGTTTTACACTACTGTGAAAGATGCCTACTGCTCCACCCCGCCTTCATTTCGGGAATGCCGTGTTTCTTTTCCCAGCAAAAGCTCAAGCAGGAGATCCCCTCATGGATACAGGTCCAGTGCTGGTTGGAAGAGGCAGAGGATCAACTCCGGTGCTGTCTGGAATTGACTGATTGGGTCATGTTCAAACGGTCCACAGGTATCTTGGACGAATACTCCATCACCGTCACAGACTTTATCAGCAAGTGTGTGGAGGACTGCGTACCAAGGAAGTCAATCCGGGTGTTTCCCAAGGAATCCAAGTATGACCTTCACAGAGCCATTAAGACAGCCAAGGATCAATACCGATCCAAACTAGAGACCCAGACAGACACCCAGCGACTATGGCAAGGACTGAAATGACATCACAGGTCCTAAAAAGAGACAGTGCAAGATAGCAGACAATGACACATCCCTTCCAGATCGTGTCAACTCCTTCTGTGCTCACTTTAAGCAGAATTTCAGCAGAGAGGTAACACATATTCCGACAAGTCCTGACAAACCTATCCCAACAGTCACTGCGTCAGAGATCAGATCAGTTTTCCTTTATGTGACTCCAAGGAAAGCAACAGGACCAAATGGAATACCAGGCCGTGCACTCAGAGCACGTACAGATCAACTGGCAGAGGTCTACTCGGACATCTTCAACCTCTCCCTGCAGCAGGCCACTGTCCCTGCCTGTTCCAAGAGGGCCAACAGCATCCCTGTGCCGAACAAGGCTTATGCAGCATGTCTCAATGACTACCGCCCAGTGGCCCTAACTTCATTGGTCATGAAGTGCTTTGAAATGCTGATCAGGACATTAATCAACTCCAGCCTCCCCACTACTCTTGACCCACTCCAATTTGCCTATTTGACCAACAGATCCACGTCAGATGCCATATCACTTGCCCTTCACTTTTCCCTAGAACATCTTGACACCAAAAACAGCTACTTAAGAATCCTACTCATTGAAGGCTAAACTGTAGTCAACACTATTATCCCCATGAGACTGATCACTAAACTTTGTGATCTCGGACTAAGCCGCACTCTCTGTAACTGGATCCTCAGTTTCCTGACCAACAGGCCACAATCAGTGAAGAATGGGGACAATATTTCATCCTCACTGACACTCAACACTGGTGCCCCCCCCCCAGGGGTGTGTACTCAGCCCCTTATTGTACTCACTGTATACCCAGGATTGCGTCATCAAATACCAGACTAATGCCATTTACAAGTTTGCTGATGACACCATCATAGTCATTCGAATCTCAGATGGCGACGAAACAGAAGGTGGAAGACCTGGAAAAATAATGCACTGAGAACAACCTAGCTCTCAATGTCAGCAAAACCATAGAACTCATTTTTAACTTGCGGCGGGATGTTACTCATGCCCCTCTACACATTAACAACACAGAGGTGGAACAAGTGGAGAGTGTCAAGCACTTGTGCATGGTGGCCCATGACAAGCTTTCTTGGACTCTTCATGTGGACACACTGGTTCCAAAGGCTCAACAACATCTCCTCTTCCTCAGGCAGCTGAGGAAATTTGGCATGACGGTGAATACCCTTGTCAACTTTTATAGGTGTGCCATCGAGAGCATTTTGTCTGGATGTATCACTACCTGGTATTGCAACTGTACCATTCAAGATCAAAGACGGTTACAGAGAGTACTGAACTTGGTCTGGACAATCACTAAGACCAACCTCCCATCTATAGAATCCATCTACCAGGCCCATTGTCAAGGAAAGGCCGCCAGCATTCTCAAAGATCCATCCCACCCTGGCAATGCTTTTCTACAACCTCTACCATCAGGGAGAAGATACAGAAACCTGAACACACGCACCAGCCAGTTTGGAAACAGTTTCTACCCTACTGTTGTTAGAATACTAATGGACTCACATATTGTTTACATTTACCTATACCTGTGTTTTTGTTTTTGCCGGTGTTTACCTATTATTTACTTATCTATGCTACTTAACTTAACAATCTGCCTGTAATGCTCGCAAGACAAAGCTTTTCACTGCGCCTTGGTAAACATGACAATAAATTAAATTCAGTTCAACCTCTATAACCCTGCATTTCCAATGGCTAATCCAATTAGCCTATACGTCCTGGACACCATAGGCATTTAGCATGGTCAATTCACCTACCCTGTACAGCTTTGGACTGTGGAAGGAAACCAGAGTACCCAGAGGTAGCTTACACAGACAAGAGGAGAATGTGTAAACTCACACAGACAGAGAGATACCCAAGGCTAGAATCGAACTCAGGTCCCTGGCGCTGTGAGGTAACAGGGATAACCACTGAGCCAACATGCCATCCCTAATTTCTCTGCAATTCCAAGACATTATCATTATTTATATTATTTTTTCCTTGATCTCAGTTAAATTGTTTATTGACACAGAAGTTGCATTGATCCAACTCCCAGTAACCCATGGTATCCTGCTGAATTTTCAGTGATGAATCCTAACCTTTTATCAATATGGGCTGACCAGTTTAATAAAATGAAAATGTATCCTTCATCAGTCAACTTCTTTGTGAATCACGAGACAGATTTGTACTCCATGTTTTAATCTACATCTCCACAAAGAGCATTTTCCAACATGTATCTGTGCAGTTCTAATGGATATCGTAGATTGTATTATTTTCCTTCCTCTCCTCCTCACTGCCCACCTTAATTAGACATAGGAATGATAGAGTGAGAAAGCACGAGCTTGCACTGAAATTGTATTCTTTTCATCTCTATCAATGTACGTTACCTCCAATTAATTCATTTAAAAATATTGTCATGTTGTTTTGTCAGCAAATATAACTACCAATGTACACATAATCAGATGCCAGCAGCTACAATAAAATTTTGTCTCTTATTTTCTTATTTTGTCTTTTGCTAAGGCACAAATGTGGCAGGATCAATTCCAGACTCAGTTTTGATTAATCTCATGGGAACTTCAACCATTAACTGAACAAATTAATAGATCTTCAGTTTGATCTCTCATCTAAAGATGGCATCTGCAACAATGGAGTAGTCTTTTTGTATTTGTATCTTAGCCAAGATTAAAAGACGCGGTGTGGAATTTCTGACTCAGAGAGAATAGTACGAGTGCTGAAGCAGACATTGTGAGACTTAAAAAGATTCCACTGAAGTGATTAAATTGGATCGTAAAAATTGAACAAGACGACTAATAGAGAATAAGGCCAGGATTTTCTGATTGCTTTTGGTTTTATGGCCTAATTCAGCCAAAATCAGCTTAGCCAACAGGAATTTTAAATGTTTCTTGCAATCAGCATTTTGAGTTTACATGATTTTTTTCTATTAGTTTTAAACTTTAGCCTGAAGGAAAGCTAGTCTCAAAAATTGACCATGCCCTCAGGGTAAATTAATCATCACAGAGGCTGCACAGCCATTTCTACTCAATGCTACTAATTTGCTGTAATGAGCTATGCTTACATGCTACGTTTGAATGCAATACTTTCATACACACAAGTCTCACCTACTGATTGAATGCTGATAACAAGATAACAGAATTTCTGTGTTACGTTAGCCCTTTATTTACTGTCATGGATTTGTCTTTTTTCTCAATTATACAATAACTTAGCTGTGCAAAAAGAATTCAACTGATCAGATCATACAGTAAGCAGGAGGGCTCGTCTCAGATTCGAAAAGGTAACTCTTTCTCTCCACCGATGATGCCAGATCAATTGGTCTTCTCAGCACTCTCAGGTTTTATTTTAGATCTTCAGTATCCATTAGGGTGGCATGGTGGCTCAGTGGTTAGCACTGCTGCCTCACAGCACCAGGGTTCCCAAGTTCAATTCCAGCCTTGGGCAATTGCCTGTGTGGAGTTTGCACATTCTCCCTGTGTCTGCATGGTGTGCTCTGGTTTCCTCCCCCAATCCAAAGATGTGCAGGGTAGGTGAATTGCCCATGGGACTTGTTGGGCTGAACTGTAGGTAATCAAATCTATACATTTAAGCAATGCAAAATGCCACATTGAAGGTTTCCCTTGTCAAGCAGGTCAACTCAGTTTTTTGTTGGATCAGAGTTGTACTACTTGAGTTTAACTGAATATATGAAACTTAGCTGCCAAAACTTCAGAATTGATTTCAAATACTTCAATGACAGGAGTAATGCCTCATTATTCACACATAAACACCTTTCAGATAATCAATCATCTCAGGAGTCAGGGCTGTACAATCATATCAATTTGCACACATGAGAATTAAAGTGCAATAACAGTTGGAGGGTTTGTAAATGATCTCAGTAGCTCATGTTGGTATTCAATGTGTTGGTTGACTTAGAACATAGAACATAGAACAATACAGCGCAGTACAGGCCCTTCGGCCCTCGATGTTGCGCCGATCAAAGCCCACCTAACCTACACTAACCCACTATCCTCCATATACCTATCCAATGCCCGCTTAAATACCCATAAAGAGGGAGAGTCCACTACTGCTACTGGCAGGGCATTCCATGATCTTACGACTCGCTGAGTGAAGAACCTACCCCTAACATCAGTCCTATATCTACCCCCCCTTAATTTAAAGCTATGCCCCCTTGTAATAGCTGACTCCATACGCGGAAAAAGGTTCTCACTGTCAACCCTATCTAACCCCCTAATCATCTTGTACACCTCTATCAAATCACCCCTAAACCTTCTTTTCTCCAAAGAAAACAACCCCAAGTGCCTCAGCCTTTCCTCATAGGATCTTCCTACCATACCAGGCAACATCCTGGTAAACTTCCTCTGCACCCGTTCCAGTGCCTCCACATCCTTCCTATAGTATGGCGACCAAAACTGCACACAATATTCCAGAAGCGGCCGCACCAGAGTCTTATACAACTGCAGCATGACCTCAGGACTCCGGAACTCAATTCCTCTACCAATAAAAGCCAGTACGCCATATGCCTTCTTCACTGCACTATTTACCTGGGTGGCAACTTTCAGAGATCTGTGTACATGGACACCAAGATCCCTCTGCTCTTCCACACTACCAAGTAGTCTACCATTAGCCCAGTAATCCATCTTTTTATTACTCTTACCAAAGTGAATCACTTCACACTTAGCTACATTGAACTCCATTTGCCAACTTTCTGCCCAGCTCTGCAGCTTCTCTATATCCCGCTGTAACCTGCCATATCCTTCCTCACTGTCTACAACTCCTCCGACTTTCGTATCATCCGCAAACTTGCTCACCCAACCTTCTAACCCTTCCTCCAGGTCATTTATAAAAATGACAAACAGCAATGGTCCCAAAACAGATCCTTGCAGAACACCACTAGTGACGGCACTCCAAGATGAATCTTTGCCATCAACTACTACCCTCTGTCTTCTTCCAGAGAGCCAATTCCTAATCCAAACCTCCAACTCACCCTCAATGCCATATCTCTGTATTTTCTGCAGTAGCCTACCATGGGGGACCTTATCAAACGCCTTACTAAAATCCATATATACTACATCTACTGCTTTCCCCTCATCTACCTCCTTCGTCACCTTCTCAAAGAATTCAATAAGGTTTGTGAGGCACGACCTGCCCTTCACAAAACCATGCTGACTATCCTTGATCACATCATTCTTATCCAGATGTGCATAAATCCTATCCCTTATAATTCTCTCTAAGACTTTGCCCACAACAGAAGTGAGACTCACTGGCCTATAGTTACTAGGATTATCCCTACTCCCCTTCTTGAACAAGGGAACCACGTTTGCTAGCCTCCAGTCCTCTGGCACTACTCCTGTAGACAAAGAGGACACAAAAATCAAGGCCAATGGCTCTGCAATCTCCTCCCTTGCTTCCCAGAGAATCCTAGGATAAATGCAATCAGGCCCAGGGGACTTATCTATTTTCACCCTTGCCAGAATTTCCAACACCTCTTCTCTACATATCTCAAAGCCATCCATTCTACTTATTCGTGCCTCAGTATTCATATCGACAACAATGTCCTGTTCCTGAGTGAATACTGACGAAAAGTATTCATTCAGCGCCTCCCCAATCTCTTCAGCCTCCACACGCAACTTCCCATTACTATCCTTGATTGGACCTATTCCTTCCCTAGTCATTCTTTTATTCCTAACATACCTATAGAAAGCCTTAGGGTTTTCCCTAATCCTACCAACTAAGGACCTTTCATGTCCCCTCCTTGCTGCTCTTAGCTCTCTCTTCAGGTCCTTCCGGGCTACCTTATAACTCTCAATCGCCCCTATTGAACCTTCACGCCTCATCTTTACAAAGGCCGCCCTCTTCCATTTAACAAGGGATTCCAACTCCTTATTAAACCACGGCTCCTTCACACGACCCTTTCCTCCCTGCCTGATAGGTACGTACTTATCAAGGACACTCAATAGTTGCTCCTTGAACAAGTTCCACATATCAATTACGCTCTTGCCTTGGAATCTACTTTTCCAATCCACACATCCTAAGTCATGCCCCAACGCATGACTTGGTTAGCTTCACCTCCAGACTTATACTTGGTTTCTTTCAATTGGCTTCAGTATTGTTCTGTCTTTCATCTTTTGTGGTTGTAATTACTAAGGGAGAGTATGAGGTATCAATCTAAGTTACTGACAGATCAGGATTGAGAAACTAGTTTTTCACTTCCATATTCTAGTTCAGGCAATGAACACCTTTATTTTTAGACTGAACTCTTATACATGACACTTTTGACCCATTATTTGCTGCAATCTTATACTTCACTATTGTCTACTCTGTATGTACTAAGCACATAGATTAAAGGCAAGCTGATTTAGTAATTATGCCAATATCATGAAGACAATTGTCACTGTCAATTGGGAAATCTGTTGCATTCATCTGACCATACATGAATATAGCAGAAAGTAGTGAATTTGCATTACTTGCCAATAACCAAACAGAAGAGTGAGACTTTCAAGTTTTCATGCCACCAAGAGAGCATTCAATGCAGCTAGAACATCTCAAAACTCTCAGACAGGACCTCACAAACTTTACTCCTCAAGAGAACCTTGACTTTGGTTCTGATGAGTGCTGCCTAAGTGGTCATTAGAATGCCTTTGAGTGTGTATTTTGAGCCCTGTGCAAATAGACCCCTTGGTTTTTCAAATTTACTTGCCGAAAGAGAAGGGTAGGGCTGAATCTTATAAGGCCCAAAATAATGTAGGCTATGGTGGGAAATCTGAGAAAAATCACATGAAAAGTTGGGCACGGTCTTTATCAATGTTAAGGGTAACCCGTTGCATATTCCAACAGAGTTCCAAGTGTTGAGATGAGATTCACACAAGGGAGCAGTGACATTCCTATGAAGGAAAGTTATTGCTTGCTCTCAGCCTCATTATCTTCAAATTCCATCACACTGATAGAATAGGATGCTGCATACCACTCACTAGAAGGAAACTTGGTGTCGACAGTATCCAACATGAAAGATAGCACAAGTACGTGGCAACTTCAGCACACCACTTGGCCCTCTGTTCCTTGATCATGGACACCCAGACACACATCTCTGGCTACACTCCTTGGTCAGCAACCACAGTACCTAACAACACCCTCACCCCAACCCACATCGATGGACATTTGTGTGTGATATGTACCAGCCTCTCCACATCATTATGGCACATCTCCAATCCACTTATAGTATGCTCCTGCACTTTACAGCTGGCCCTTGGGATGCACCAGCAACTTTCACTGCAATGCTGTTGTAGGAACACTTTACACAGAGACAAGCTCATGCAAAGTGTCAAGTCACATCTCAAGGCTGTTTGTTTGATCATTCTCCGAGCGATCATTCACTTTGAGTTTATTTAGATACTCATAACATTCCTGCCTTGCCTTGCTTTGCTTTTTCGCAGTATGATGTCCCTCAGTTGAAACTCCCAAGCTCCAGGAACCTCTGTATTGCTTTGTCATCTAGTGCAGACACAAAGCCAGGAAGCTTGTCATGGCCATCAACCAGCCTCAACGAGGCACTCTTCAGTCTTTGCATTCTAGCACAATAAGTCAAATGGTAACATCGGATACCAATCTAGGGGCTTGGGCATAACCTGTCAAACAACTGGGGTGGTCAGAATCAAAAACCTCTCCTTGTAAGGGGTGATTAGTCCATTGTCAGGAAGCCCACTCCCATCATGTCTCTTTCTATCCCACCATGATTTGTTTTCTCCTGAAATGAGAAAAAGATGATATTAAGGGAAATAAAAGTAGCTGGCATAGTTGTTAGTGCTGGTAGGGATGGGGGAAAGCTAGTGAGGTGTTCCAAGGGAATGAATAGGCAACACATGGGGAATGCTGGTTTAATAGTATCGAAGAATCAGGTGGGTGAGAACAAGTGGGGAAGATGTTGCATAGTGAGAGTGGTAGTGCATGAGCTCTGGTGGCAGGTGGGTATAGTGGCAGAGAGTGAGTGTGAGGTAGAAGAGAGAAGATGGTGGTGCTTAGGCTGGAGGAGTGGAGAATGTCATTGACTTTCCTCCAGATAGCAATGACCTGAATGGCAACCTCGATCTGGGATGGCAGTGGCTGAGGTTGTGGTGTCCTCTGCTGATCCTGGGGAAGAGGATGCTCCCGCTCTGTACCACCCTATCAACCAGGACCTTAAGGTGCCTGTCTGCAAAGCAGAATAGCAGTTTTCCCCTATCAGCCACATCTGGGGAAAAATGTTACAAATCGTGCAGGGCAGATCTGGACTGACAGCATTTGACCAGGTGAACAAAGGCCTGTTCAAAATGGTGCACTGCCAGGGATGCCAGTTTGTTGTGGAATAACTCAGGCATTTAAGAGTTCTCCTGGGTGCAGTGACTGATAGAATCCAGCGAGCATCAGACAAGAGGATCATCATACAAGAGGTTGTGGTAGATAATTAATGAGGCAGGTTTGTGACAATAGCACTAGAAGCCTCACCAGAACTCACAAAGAGAAGCCCTTGATGAAACTTAATGCCAAAACAAGACAAAATCCAGTCATGTTTATTAAAGGTTTTTGGAAATATAGACCAGAGATAAACTAATGTTTTTCCAGTTTTGAGCTGGTCACTAAAACATGGCAAGAAGACATAAACCCTGTCAGAAGGAACAGCTACCCATGTTTTCTGAGTAAAACAAACTGTTAAGAAGAGGCTGAATTTTTTTCCTTGGAGCATCAGAGGCTGAGGGGTGACCTAATAGAGGTTTATAAAATCACAAGGGGCGTGGAAAGGTGAAAAGAGTAGGTCTTTTCACTGGGGTGGGGGGAGTCCAGAACTAGAAGGCATAGGTTTAGGGTGCGAGAGGAAAGATTTAAAAGGGATCTAAGGGGCAACTTTTCCACGCAGAGCATGATTCATGTATGGAACGAGCTGCCAAAGGAAGTGGTGTAGGCTGGTACGATTACATTTAAAAGGTATCTGGATGGGTATATGAATAGGAAGGGTTTAGAGGGATATGGGCCAAATGCTGGCCAAGATGACAAGATATCTGGGATATCTGGTTGATGGACAAATTGGACCAAAGGGCTGGTTTCTATGCTGTGTATCTATGTTAAGTAATTTGTTGCCTCTAAGTTATGAAATTATTGATTTCCTGTTACTTGAAAGATTCCCAGGAAAAACAACACAAAAGGACTCAAGCTTTTGATTACCACTTCCAGTTTATAGGGCCAAGACCACCAAAAGCATAAACACCAATCGTAGAGAGTTTAAAATCCAAGATGAGTATAAATATCTCAGTAGATTGTGGGACTAGAGAAATAGAGAGAGGAGCCTATGAAAGGAAACGTTCTGGCTGTACTTAGTGCTGTCTGAATGGGTTGGTACTCTGCACGTTTTACCGTTCTGTCTGGTTAATGCCAAGAAATGAAAGTTTAATTATTTCAAACATTTGGGACATCACTCTGTTTTGTTAATGCAGGGCCAACGGAATATAGCAGTTTTTCCAGAATGCAGTGTCAGTAGCCTTTAATGATCACTATTTTTCTTAAACAAGACTACGTTTAAGCTACAAAAACAGAAATTCCTGTAAAGCTCAGCAGGTCTGGTAGCACCTGTGGAGAGGAAGTAAGGTTAACATTTCAAGTCTAGTGACCCTTCTAAAAAAGATGCTGCCAGACTCTCAGAATTTTCCCAGAGGTTTCTGGTTTTTGGTTCCGATTTCCAGCATCTAAAATTCTTTGTTTCTTTTTCCTCTACTTTTAAGTTTATTGCTTAGTACAAAGAGAGGAAACACAGAGACAACCGAGGGAGTTGAGAACAAAAATGGAAATTTTAAAATCGAGATGCTGCCTGAACAGCAGGCAATGGGTCTCAGCAAGCACCGAGTGATAAGGGAACAGAACTTGGTGCAGGTTAGGACACAGGCAACAAGATTTTGGACGACCACAATTTTATTGAAATACAATGTAAAAGATCTGCCAGGAACATGTTGGAATACTTAAGTCTAGATGGAACAAAACTAAGAATAAGGAGGTGGGGAGCAGACGGGCAGAGATAGAGGCAAAGTCAGGCAATTGTACGGAGGTGGAATTAGACAATCTTAATGATAGCACAAATATGTGGTCAGAAACTCATTTCAAAGTCAAATATGACACTACATTTGCAAACAGATTGGTTTGGTCTCAGACCATTGCTCAGGAGAGGAATGGCATAATAGAGAACTGAGTTTGGAATGGGGACTGAAAACAGTGGCTTCTGTCTTCCGAATATATAAATGAAGAAAGTGTCTGCTTATTAAATAACAGTGAAGGAGTCAAGAGAAGTGCTAGTGAGGTAGAGCTGGTGTCGTCAGCGTACATATGAAAACTAATGCTGTGCTATTTAAAGACTGACTGCAACTGATGCTGTGACTCATGAATAAAATGGTTTGGTAGTGCAGTCTAACGTGAAAGTGGCTCGTGTTCTTGATCTTATCATCCTCTGAAGTGATGTAGAGGAAATCCCACATGTATATACACAGCCAATAAAACAAGTCTTATATCCTCGGCATATTTTTTCCAGATTACTTGGTGCAATAGGTTATGTTTCAGTTGAAGAGGGAGAATGTGAGGCAATGGATCTGATGGCTTGACATATTGAATGCAAGACAAATACACATTGAGCCCTCAGGTTTTAGTACCAAGTCTCCAAATTTTAGTGTACTATTCAACATTGACAAGACCTAAGTTCACTTACTTGTGTAATGATTATCCAGTTATTTTTATCAATATAAATATGAATATCTCTTAACTTTTGACCATTTTGTTTCCAATATTTTCTGTATTAGAATCTGCTTTTTAAGTTGTCACATCTGTCTGCTTTTGATAGTGCTTTTAACCTTTTTTTCAAAATGGACCATTTAAAAATGTCAGAAAGGGGCACGGGTTTGATTTTATAACGCAATGCAGTTTGACTCTTGTTCAGCAGTGTCCATTAGCTTGCTTTAAAGCCAGTGTTTGCTTCAAAGACATGCACAGATTTTAATCTTAACAGTCGCACAACAAAAATGGTATTTGAAGTGGCACGATTATTTAGTTTTCTTTTTGAGTGATAAGTGACACAGTGAACTATGTTTGTAAAACTAAAGCTTTTTTAACACTGGCTCAGAGTTTTGGTGAGAATCTCAGCTCTATGCTGTTGTAAAGATCCAAGGAAAAATTAAATCATCATATTTTCATGGGATAAAACTATTCTTAATTTGGTATTAATTGACAGAGTAAAAGAAATTATTTGATGGGTACAAAAGGAATTTACAATGACCACACACCTTTATTAAGTCTAAAGTATTATTACAGTTTGATGTAATTGCCTAAGGTTCTGTTGATTTACATCATTAATTTCACTTCGAAATACCCTCAACTTTGCCTATTTTCAGTCCAAAGTAACCTTAAAGTCAAAGATAGAAATAAGTAACAAAACAATTTAGAGTCAGAGAGTCATAGAGATGTACAGCACAGAAACAGACCCTTCAGTCCAACATGTCCATGCTGACTAGATATCCTAACCCAATCTAGTCCCATCTGCCAGCACTTGGCCCACATCCCTCTAAGCCCTTCCTATTCATATACCCATCCAGATGCTTTTTAAATGTTGCAATTGTACCACCCTCCACCACTTCCTCTGGCAGCTCATTCCATACACGTACCATCCTCTGCGTGAAAAAGTTGTTCCATAGATCTCTTATATCTTTCCGCTCTCACCCTAAACCTATGCCTTCTAGTTCTGGACTCCCCTACCCTAGGGAAAAGACCTAGTCTTTTCACCCTGTCCAGGCCGCTCATGATCTTATAAACCACTATAAGGTCACCCCTCAGCCTCTGATGCTCCAGGAAAAAAATTCAGCCTCTCCTGAACAGTTTCAGTCTTATTCAGAAAACATATCTAGCTGTTCCTTTTGACAGACCTTATGTCTTCTTGCCATGTTTTAGTGTCCAGCTCAAAACTGGAAAAGCATTAGTTTAACTCTGGTCCACCTGAGTTGTCCATGTTTCCAAAAACCTTTGGAATAGACTTGTCTATTTATCCTATCAATGCCCCTCATGATTTTGTAAACCTCTATAAGGTCACCCCTCAGCCTCCAACACTCCAGGGAAAACAGCCCCAGCCTATTCAGCCTCGCCCTAGAACTCAAATCCTCCAACCCTGGCAACATCCTTGTAAATCTTTTCTGAATCCTTTCAAGTTTCACAACATCTTTCCGATAGGAAGGAGACTAGAATTGCACACAATATTCCAACAGTGACCTAACCAATGTCCTATACAGCCGTAACATGACCTCCCAACTCCTTTTACTTTCTCAAAATGCAGCACCTCACGTTTATTGAAATTAAACTTCAGCTGCCACTTCTCAGCCCATTGGTCCATCTGATCAAGATCCTGTTGTAATCTGAGATAACTTTTTTCGCTGTCCGCTACACATCCAATTTCGGTTTCATCTGTAAACTTATTAACTATACCACTTATGGTCACACCCAAATCATTTATATAAATGATGAAAAGTAGTGGACTCAGCACCGATCCTTGTGGTACACCACTGATCACAGACCTCCAGTCTGAAAAAAACAACCCTCCACCATTACCCCCTGTCTTCTGCCTTTGAGAATTTGAGCCACATTACAGCATACCATACAAACTATGTTCTTTCTTTTGCTGAATGTTGTTTATCCATATTAGAACTCCCACTATCACTGCAAACTGACACTTAGGAATTAGCATATATCAACCTTGTAGTAAATTGTAATGAGGTCAGCCAGCTGGACCTCAGAGAATGAGTTCACTGATCAGGGCTGTTAATTCAGTCCAATCAAGGACCCCTGACTGACAGATTTAAAAAAAGTCTCTTCAGAGGTGCTGTTCACTCTGAGAGCTGGCTCTTAAAAAAAAGCAGTCTCTCACGCGGTGTCCACCAACACCCTGGAGTTGTGACTGGCCACTCGAGTGTTTCCTTCCCTTCTGGAGAAATTGGATCAGTGTAGGACTGTGACTCTGTGTGTGTGAACACGTGCAAGGACTGTCCCTGTTGCTGCTTGGGGCCCGCCTCACTGCTGCTGCCTGGGACTTGCCTTGGGGCCCCTCCCCAGGACCTCCACCACCACTGCTGCTGTTGCCTGAGGAGAGGCCTGCCTCCACTGCTGCTGCTGCCCGAGGCCTGCCTCCACTATCGCTGCCTGGGACTCGCCCTGGGGCCCCTCCCCAGGACCTCCACCACTGCTGCTGCTGTTGCCTGAGGCCTGCCTTCCACCACCGCTGCCTGGGACTCCATTTTGGGACTGCCTGGGGCTTGCCTTGGGGACCCTCCCCAACAGGCCTGCCCCCCCCCCCCCCCAACTGCTGCGACCAAGGGCCTGCCCAGGACTTGCCAGAGGCCTGCCTCCGCTGCTGCTGCCTGAGGCCTGCCTCCACCACCGCTGCCTGGGACTTGCCTTGGGCCCCTCCCCACAATCTCCACCACTACTGCCGCAGCTGACTGGGACTCTATTTCGGGGCTGCCTGGGACTTGCCTTGGGGACCCTCCCCAACAGGTCTGCCCCCACCGCTGCGGCCTAGGACTGCCAGGGGCCTGCCTCCACTGCTATTGTTGCCAGGGGCCTGCCTCCACTGCTATTGTTGCCAGGGGCCTGCCTCCAACACCGCTGCCCGGGACTCGCCTTGTTCCCTCCCCAGGACCTCCACCACTGCCACTGCTGGAGTCCCGCCTCCACTACAGCTGACTGGGACTCTATTTCGGGGCTGCCTAGGACTTGCCTTGGGGACCCTCCCCAACAGGTCTGCCCCCTACTGCTGCAACCAAGGGCCTGCCCAGGATTTTCCAGAGGCCCGCCTCCACCACTGCTGCTGCCAGAGGCCCAACACAACACAGCAGAGTATAGCGAGCCCGAAGGTCGCGGGGCCCAGCCGCACCTACGCCGGAGTAGCCGCTGCCTTAGGCTCTGCTGTCCCGACCCCGGCCGCAACCCAAACCCCCTTCAGGCACCTGACCAAACGCCTGGGGGTCAAGGCCTATCCCCACCCCAAAATGACCATCGAGGCCTGCAGCAAGGCCATGGCTAGTGTGGTCGGCCCACTGGCCATCGTCGCTGCGGCCCACGACCTGCCCCGCCCCGGCACGACAATGCCCCTGCGGCCGTGCCAGCGTCGCCCCGGCACGGGAACCCTGACCCCCAGACCCGTACCCGTACCCGACCCTGACCCTACTGACCCCACATCTACCCCCCACCCCGATGGAGAAACCCCTGGGCCTTCGACGCCCGCCCCAGGCACTGCAACACCTGGCCCGGGGGAGCCCAAGCCCGAGCCACACCCTGGCACGAACCTGGGGGGAATCCACCACTGTCCAACCTCGTGCAGTGACCGTGTCTCCAGGCCACGGAGAGGGAACTGGGCCCCTGCCCCGCCTGCCATCACCTGATAAACCAGGGGCGGGGCAGGAAGTGACACAGCTGACCCTCCCCACCCTGGCCACGCCCCCTGCCTTCCCCCAGCCAATCGTATTCCGGGAAAGGCTGGGGGGGGAGGGCCCTCAGGCCCCATGACCACCAAGGCAGGCGGGGAGGGAAAGGCCCATAAATTCCCCCCTGCCTCTCTAGGGAAGAGGGGCCGGCCCTTGGAGGAGAAAGGTACACCAGCAGTGTTGTCCCTCTCCAGGGGATGAGCCAACGGTGCCCCCCAATTGTCCTGCACCGCGACCCGACCTACCAGCACCCCCAGGGGCTACGGCAGGGCTTCCTGCTGCCTTGACTCCTCTAGCCCCTGGGGAGGACTTTAACAATGACGAGGGCCGCGGTGCGGGTGACGACAAAGGACCCTTTACTGGGTCGCCGAGCGGCAGAGGGGAGGAAGGTGTTATCCTCGCTCCTCCCTCCCAGATGGTTTTTCTGGGGGCCTTGGCCCTGGGGGATGACCTTTTCCCCGGGAGCCAGACCTCCCGGTGTTGGGAAAGGAGCGGGGCCCCGAGCCTCCGCCGCCCGACGACCCAAACTCGGGGCGTTCCGGGCTGGGGTGCGCCGAGGAAGGTACCGCCGGTGACCCTAGTGGTGGGGTCGTTGGGGGTTCGGGATCGGTGGCGGACACCGGGGATGACGCGGACTCTGTCTGCAGTGACATTTTTGAGTCCCAGGTGCCCCCACCGATCTTCCCCCTCCTCCCCCTCGAGGAACTCCGGGAATTTGTCGAGGAAACCTGGGGGCGCCGGGATAGAGCCCAACTGGTGCTCGACCGCTGGAGCTCTTTGAGAGAGTTTATTGGTCGGCCCACGCTGCACGCCAGGCACCTGGGCTTGACATCGAGCGAAAGTGAGTCAGGAACTTCCTGGGGGCACTCCTGGTGAGGGCGAGGGACTTCTGTGCCCCTCCCAGTAATTGGTTTTTAACTGTACTGGTGGTGGTTGCACAATGCTTCTGACATGGAGACAACTATAGCCAGCCTCAACATCAACAGCAGCAGGGAGTCACAGCGCAGATTCCAGACCCCCTCGGTCCTTCGGGACGAGAGGTATGCGGTGTGCTTCCTGCAAGAAACCCACACTACCCTGGGAGACGAAGCCACCTGGCTCCTGGAGTGGCGAGGGGGGGGTCTACATGAGTCACCTCACCCGCAGATCTGGTGGGGTGGCTATCCTGTTGGCCCCGCACTTTCAGCCAGAGATCTTGGGGGTCAGGGAGCCAGTGCCAAGCTGTTTGCTTCACCTGACTATGCGGCTGGGGGGTGCGGTGCTTCACTTGGTGAACGTGTACGCTCCCCTGGCCGGGCCGAGGCAAGCGAGCTTCTTTGAAGAAGTGTCTGCTCATCTCGCTTCCATCGACAAGAACCAGTGTGTCGTCCTCGGGAGATTTTAACTGCGTCCTCGAGGGCAGGGACCACGGCGGTGCCCGCACTGGCTGGGCGTCGCGGAAGAGGTTGGGGTACTTGGTCAAGTCCTTCGACCTGGTGGACGTCTGACGGAATCTCCATCCCGACTCCATCGCCTTCACCTTCGTGAGGCCTGAGGTCGGAGCGTCCCGAATCGACCGCCTGTATGTTTCGCGGGCGCACGCCTCCTGTTTTCCGAAGGCCTCCACGCGGCAGGTGTCGTGCACGGACCATCACCTGGTGTGGGCGTTAGGGCCGACTGCCTGCCCCTCTTCTGTGGTTACGTTAGAGCCCAGGTGTCTCTGGAGAAGGAGCATGCGGTGTCCACCAACACCCTGGAGTTGTTCAGGGAGAGGTGGGCACCGCAGGGAGTGGAGTGCATTATTTCCCCCTCCAACTCTATTTTGATTTAGTGCCTACCCTCCCCTTCACTGTTTTGCTCACACAACATTGCCCTTTGTGTAGGGCAGTGCTTGTCACTGGCTACTCTGGTGTTTCCTTTCTTCCTGGTGGTGGAAATTGAATAAAGACTTGTGCACTTTGTCTCTCTGTGTCTCACACCTGCACACACACACCATGGTTTGTTGGGAAAAAATAAGCACTACCGCAGTTAGGTGGTAGTATGGGGGGTGGTGTAAGAAAAAAAAAAGTCTCAGAGCTACTGCCACTCTGATAGCTGACTCTGGATAGGCAGTAGAAATGTCAAGAAATATTCATGTATAAATAAAGGATGACTTGGTGACAGGATACTAGTCTCTATGGAATTATTTCAATCCCAACAATCAGAGCTTCTCAGTTCACAAGATAACTACAGATGTGGAGTACCATTCGTAGTTCATCTTAGTTCATTCTTGCAGAAATCTCCAATATTTTCCCTTTATTGTACCAAGATTTTTTTGCCACGACCACTCTGTCTGGGAGTTTTCCTGTGAGGGAATTTTCAGACATCAGTTTGAATGCTCTACTTCAGTCGTTTTCAAGATCATTTCAATAAAATATAACATGCTTATTTTAGCTTAAGATTCACCATGTCGTGTATGGTATTATTACTTTTTACAAGATGCTTCCTTTGAATCTGATCTAGGGATTCTCTGTCCTCCTCTGCAATCCATCTAAAATTTGCACATCTCTTTTGTGTTTTAGCAGCCAGAATGGATTGCAGTAATAAGGTGAGGTCTTTTCTTTTGAGAATGTAACTCAATGATCTCATAGTTTTGACTATTGTTGTTCTGGATTAGTCAACATTGTATCTACTAAACTCCAAAGGCTCTTTCTACTTTAGATTTAATTATTTCAAGCTCACTCATGCAGTATGTGGGCTACTTATTTTTCACTTGTTCAATGCATTTAATTTCTGCATTAAATTCCACCTGCCATTTCTCCACACATAAAGGAGCAGAATGAGCACAGATGGTAGCACCAAGCAAAGAAGCAGGAGTAAACAGCGTATTTTGCAGATTAACTGATTTTCTATTTCCTTAAAGCTGATGGAGTCAAAAGATGAGCTAGCATGGAGTGCACTGAGCAAGAGACATGTCACACTCAAATCGGTAAAGGTAGAGGAGAAAGAGAAACCCACTTTCCGGTGGAGAGATTGTGCATCATTTCAGATGCATTAGGTCATGACATCGTGGCGATCCAGATGTGTCAGCAGTATCTAAATCGGTTTTCAGTGAATTCAAGTACAGAGAAACTCAATACAGTTTAACAATAACATGTATGCCCAAATAAAAGGGTGTTGCCTAGTTATGCCAAGATCTTATTAACATTTTGATCCACCCTATCAGAAGTATGCCTTTGTTGGAATGACTACCCACCTCCTACCCTTTGCATGCTTTCAATATGTTGAACCATATTAGAAAGTGTAATTTCATCAATTAAATTCTTACAAATCTTAAACAAACTCCAAATTGTCCTCAACTTTACCACTGAATGAAGGAATCAAATGACCTTCCTTTCCTCAGTGTTTACTAGAAAAATCCCTACTATTCACTGGTCAATGTGTGTTGGGATTTCTACACTTCACATGGTAGAACATCAAGCTTATTGACAACCCCATGATATGGGCTCTACATATCTGGTCATCATGTAAGCCAAGTTAGAATGTATCAAAACTACCCTATGTGTCAATGACTGCGCTGATCAAATTAATACTCATTGTATGTCATGCAAATTTATAAAAATGTTTGACCTTGGACAGTGCCTCATCTATGTCAGATTACCTTGGAAGGTGATAGTACTTTAAAACTTTGAGCAACAAGTAAAGCAAGCCATCTCACATTGCTACTTTTCAATAAACACACATGTGGAATTCTCTCTAACAGAATGTTTCTGCCCATCATGCTAAAGGGTAATGTGGTATATGAATTTCTGTGTTAGTGTGATGCCAGACATGCAGACAATACATCTCAATCACTAGCAGGCCATATCAAGCTATATAGTCTTTTGACTCTCTGTATAAAATTCTGTTCCTTTTCAACAATGGATTCTTGGATCCCAGTCCTGATGAATACAAGATGAAAAGTTCCAACTTTGTGCCTCCTTTTAGTAGTGATTAAGACCTGTGTGACCAAGTGATTATTTATAACGCATTTCTAATTGACTTAGAGCTGTTGCTGCCTCAAAATGTATCCTGAGGGTGTTCTGAGAAAATGTATTTTCCATAATGTGCATCAAAGTGTTTGTATTGGCTGTTTGACAGCATTAAAACTCAATTGCTGGAAAAGCGCAGCAGGTCAGGCAGCATCAAAGGAACAGGAGAATCGACGTTTCGGGCATAAGCCCTTCTTCAGGAATGAAGAAGGGCTTATGCCCGAAACGTCAATTCTCCTGTGCCTTTGATGCTGCCTGACCTGCTGCACTTTTCCAGCAACACATTTTTAAGTTCTGATCTCCGGCATCTGCAGTCCTCACTTTCTCCTGTTTGACAGCATTGAAAGGCTTTGGAAAGGATTGGGACTGCTCAGCTAATGTTCATTTGCTATCACTTCAGACTCCACCTCTTCTTCCTTTTTAATGATATCCTTGGTGTTATTAGTATCATTACATAAATCTTTTTATCCAGTGATGGCAGTTCCAAGAATTCCCCTGGAAAATTCTATGAAACCAGAAAATGGGGTGGACAAAGGCAACTCATTGGAATTCGGATGTCAAAGGACAAAAGAAATCAGAGTTAACTTTTGAAAAATGGTCAAGAAATTCCAATAATACATTTGCCTTGATATTGTTATGTCTTTTTCGTGGCCTCATCATTTTTTACTGCTACATAGAAAACTTCAGATGGAAATTTACAAGTTAAACACCATTTAAAAACAATATCCTCAGTTATTCTCCACAAGAAAGCCATCAATGGATTAAGAACCATCCTCGTGAGAAAATAACCCTGAACTGGCTTACTTTATTTCAAATGCATGACCTTCGTAATCAGAAATCTCATTTCATATCACAATTTGAGAAACGTTAAGTTCTGTTTTTTTCTTCAACAGAAAAAAGTGTGGGAATCACATTGTGTAACAGCTCTGCCCCTTTTAGGGCCCTCAATACCACAATGATATTCTCCCTATGTTACTACAGTTGGGGGAATCCTTCCTAAACCAGAAGGTAATCAAGCAGTGACAAGGCTGTTTTGGTGATGGTGCAAACATGTTGAGGGAAAGTCATCTCTAAGACAAATGTGGTACCAGGTAGTGGACTAACTGGTTTAGTCTCCGACCTTTGCTGGGAAAAGTAGAGTCGACAGCCTGGAAATGGAATTTCGAGGGGGATTGTAAACAATGGCTTCAGTGTTTCTAATATATAATTGGAGAAATTTCTGTTCATTTGCTCTGGATGTTAAATAGGCACCACTTCTTATCCATGCTCCAGGCAAGTTAGCTCCATTAACTCATGTATTCTTTCATGATTAGAATTTTCCATTTCTGACATCATGTTTTATATCGTTTTAATATCCTTCTCGAAATGGCAAACCCAGAACAGAACACAGGATGCTAACTGCAGTCTGATGAAGGTTTTACACCAATTCAACATTCGCTCTTCATACTACCATGTCTTAAAATGCTGTTTTTGAAACCCAGAATTGTTTAGGCCTTTTCATGGTCATATTTATTTGTACTCACATTGCCAGCGAATTATGTACTTAAACAGTTACTCATCCAACCTAGCAGGTTCTGCCATTACACATGTTTATCAACCTAATGCACAGCTCTGCCATAACATACCATAAATTCAAGCCCAGGTAAGCAAGCTCAGATCAAAAATGGAGATAACATGGCTGATCTAATAGCCAGGTCAGGCACTGACACTAACCCAATAAAAATGGGAGCAACACAATGATAAACTGGAGATGAAAATTAATGATCTACAAATGAGATAATGAGAACTTTAAAAGTGTCTACACAAGAAGAATAAGGGGCAACATGGCAACATTAGTCAGAGCAGACAACAACATAAAAGCAATGTTGAAACATATGTCACTTCAGCAAGTCTGTACAGTCCATGAGTTCCACCTGGAATCTGAGTCAGAGTCAATCAGAAATAAATGGATAAATAAATAATGTCCCTCACAATGGAAGGATATCTTTGGATGACTAAGGTCTATAGTAAGGTAGAAATGACATGGTAAAGTACACTTAAATGCTTAATGTGCTTGTCAGCATTTATTATAAAATGAATTAAAATTACGTACTCAAAGGAATGTAGTACGAGCTCACTAAGCATTCATGTATTGATTCATTCATACACTTGGCATCTGTAATACGTGGAAGGGATTAGATCAAATTAAAGTGACTATAGTATAAATTTGACAGAATTAAGACATATTTGAAATATCTTTATTGCTTGATTGGTTATTTTGAACATTATTATGATAGTGGGACACCACTTTGATTTTTCATGATAGTGGACATTTATGGAGAATACAAGATGGAATCAATGAGCTTGGATTGAATGGCCTATTATTATTCTAAAATGGAGGATAATCATAGAATTTGATGGTCCTCTTCAGGTGGAATTAGCAGATGGGAGGGCCTGTAAAATTCTCCAGTTGTATTCTCACCATCCTTCAGCTCTTCCTGTCCAGTCTGCAATTTTTTTATGAAACCTCAACTCCAATGTTGGCAAGAGGAGTTCAGGGCAGAGGGGAAGTTACTCCAACCTTGGGCAGGAAAAAGCGGGAATGGTGTCTGCCTTGTGCTGCCTTCCCACATGATCTGCCTGCAATTGGCACACAGAGTTTCTTAAACACCTTGCCCTCTCAATCATGTCCTCCACCCTCCTATTCCTAATCTCCCTCATTACTTTTCTTTCCTGACATAAAAGCCCCTGCAGTCACCTGGTCATAGATTTGACCATTTAGAATCTGAGAACCACTTGTAGTCCCAGATCTGACCACTATAGCCACTGGCGCTGCTGGGACTCGAACAATACTAGACAATCAGAACTGAGTCATAGAGTCATACAGCACGGAAACAAATTCTTCAGTCCAATTTGTCCATGCCAAGTTTCTCAAACTGAACTAGTCGCACTTGCCTGTGTTTGGCCTATTTTCCTCTAAACCTTTCCTGTTCATGTACCAGTCCAAATGTCTGTTAAATGTTGTAACTGTATCTGCATCTACCACTTCCTCTGGTAGCTCATTCCACATATGAACCACATTCTGTGTGAAAAAATGCTCCTCAGCTCCCTTTTCAGTCTTTCTGCCCTCACCTTAAAAATATACCCCATGTTATGAACTCCTCCACTCTGGTAAAAAGATCTTTGCCATTCACCTTATCTCTGCCCTTCATGATTTTGTAAACCTCTAAAATGTCACCCCTCAACCTCCTACACTCCAGCCTATTCAGCCAGTCCCTGTAACTCAAATCCTGAAGTACCAGCAACATGCTAGTAAATCTTTTCTGAACCCTGTCCAAGTTTAATAAGATCCTTTCTATAGCACTGTGACCGTAACTGTATGCAGCATTCCAAAAGTGGTCTCACCAATGTCCTGTACAATCTCAGCATGACATCCCAACTCCTATATTCAATGGTCTGAGCAATGAAAGTAAGAGTGCTAAACACCTTCTTAACCACCCTGTCTATCTGTGATGCAACTTTCAAAGAACTATGTACCTGAACCTCTTGGTCTCTGTTTGAAAACACCACCCAGGGCCTGATCATCAATTGTATAAGTACTGCCCTGGTTTGTTTTACCAAAATGCAATACCTCACATTTATCCAAATCAACCTCTTTCTGTCACTCCTCAGCCCATTGGCCCAATTGATCAAGATTCCTTTATAACTTCAGATAATCTTCTTCATTATCAATTGTACAACCAATTTTGGTGTCATCCACAAACTTACTAACCATGCCTCCTAAATTTTCATATATTTAAAATGACAAACAACCATGGATCCAGCACCTCTCTCTGCGGAACACCAATGATCACAGGCTTCCAGTCCAGAAAACAATCCTTCACCACCACCCTGTCTCCAACCATCAAGCCAATTTTGTATCTAATTGTCAAGCTCTTCCTGAATCCAATGAGATCTAACTTTACTAGTAAGTCTACCTTGCTGAGTCTTATCAAAGGCTTGACTAAAGTCAATGTAGATAATGTACAGCCCTTTGCCATCATCAATCTGTTGGGAGTCAGAAGTGTTAAATTCCATCTCCCTGGCCATTAAATGAAAGAATTCATAAATTCATAGTGGATCAACTAAGTTGTAAATGACCTTCTGTCATCACATGATCAGCCCATGTGAGGAACTCACTGCAGATGGTTGAGAGCTACGGGCCATACTAATTGATTTTGGGAGAATTCCAAAAATTATTTCAGTAATGAGTAACTTTCTTCAGGTTGGGATCGAACTACAATGAGTTGCTTTTTTCTGACCACCTTAATATTCTGCATGCAGGAAGAAGGGTATTCATTAAAGCTAAGATTTAAGAGAAAATTCAGTGAGCATTATAGCACCATGTAAGGCCATCAGAAATTAATTTTAATCCACAGTCATGGTATATTACAAAAGAGAAGGGTAGGAAGATTGAAAAGATCCAGATAAGGTTATGAAGTAAAAACAGTAATTTTACAATTTGGCAATTAAATAATTATAGTACATCGCTTGAAGTTAATTAGCAGAGATTAAATGTTTATAAAATCTGAATAAGTAATAGAAAGTGATGAGGCTCCATGTACTTTGCATTATGAAGAGCAGGTAGTGGCTTACTCAATGCTGATACAATGATACTGAAGAACAGAATAAAGCTTTTTGACCAAGCAAAAATTACTGAAAGTTTGCACTAGAGTTACATATAAGCCAGAAGGGATGCTTGACTGAGAAGTAAACACAAGGTAGGAAGCACATTGATATTAACAAGATTTAAAAAGAAAGCATTATTCACTGAAGAATTAAAGGAATAATGTTGAATAATACAGCATCACATGAAAGTGGGAAAATTTAATGCAAAGAGGTAATACCCCACATTCATAAAGCAGGAGGGATCTGCGCAATTTAAAATAAGATTCACTGAAACTTTAGAAATATTAGGTACCCTCAGATAATACTTCATGAAAGACATTTTCCCCCATCTGGAGAAGACATCTTATTTGCTTGGAGCTTTAAAATAAAATGCTTTACTTTAAATGTTGCTGAGTATTGTATTTTTGGAAATTGTTAGATATTCTTATAAAGGCTATTTTTTAGATATTCTTGTATACTTATAATTAATTGACTTGCCTCCGTGGATCCAATTAGATTTGGGATTACATCTGTTGATAGTTTCTGGCATAGCAGTTCACTTATACACTTGAAGTATTTTGCTTATTAATACCATTAATAAAATTATAAAATCAGTAAATAATCTAATTTATTTTTTTTCTGTTACAGCTGAAATAAACAGTTATTATCTTAGATGTTCTTTAAGTGGAGCAGTACATATTCTGAGTGGAAAAAACCCACACCATTAAATATCTGAGGCATTTACAGCATAGCTAAGGTTTATTTAAATTATGACCTTGGACAGGGTAAAATTCCTGGGGAATCTTCTTTCTCTGTGGTTATCTGAATTCTACAGACTCAAGACGAAATAACTGAGGGATTGACTGGCTCTCAGTGAACAAAAGTTATCATGGAAATAGTCCGGATTTAAAAGGAGTTCTAAATAAAAGTTAAAAGCTAAATATGCAAGATGAGGGACAGAGGGTAGATCATTGGATTGCCAACATGATGTAAGATTCAGAAGGTCAGTACTTGCAGAGCAAATTTTGAAAATGGCCTTGGAAGTGAAAACAGTCTTGGGAAAACACAGACTGCTGAAAGCTCAGACCATAGGAGAGACATATCTTGTCATTCATAACAAGATAGGAGGGCATGCAGAAGGTGTAATTTGGCAGGAACAAGGACTGTAAACAGGGTTAAATACTATGGTAAGCAAAATTCCTTCTGTTTGCGAAGTTTTAATGGCTGCTAACAAACTAGAGCACAATTTGATAAAGAATGCAAACAGAAAATACTTATCATCTGCATCATATTTCTCAAAAGGTATTTTCTCCCACTGGAGAAGATATCTAATTCCCTCAGGAATTTACATGTTACTAAATATTCTACTCTTGAGTATCATTAGATATTCTTAGATAATCCTAGACATTCTTAGACATTCTTGAATGATTATAAATAACCTTAAACTGGATCACATCAGATTTGATATTATATCTTTTGATTGAGTTAGGTATAGCGGTTTGTATACCTACACAAACAGTTCAGATTTATAAAAGTGTAAAATGAGTAAATTATCTCATTTAAATTTTGTCTGTTACAAGTGAAACAAATCCTACACCTGGTTTACTGCTTAAATTGGCAAGCATATACTCTGTAAAGAGATGTTCATTACTCTTAAAATATTTTGCATGTCGATGACTATAATGTTATTAAAATTAAGCAGATTATTTGGAGGAATGTAACATTCTTGGGCAATTAATTCCTCAATGGGATGGTTTTGTAAATCCTACAAAACCAAACTCTAAGCATTCATAGGATTGACTGATTTGAACTTAGTGGACAGAAGTTATCAAAGAAACACTACTGACCTAAGTTATCTCTAAGTGAGAATTAACAGCTGTGAATCACTTCAGCAAACAAGTCAGAAGTGACTCTCAATCAAGAATTTTACTTGGAAATTCCATGAAATATAACCAGGTCTTCACAGAACGCAGATGCTTTATTGAAGGTAGAAACAGAACAGCTCATTTTGTTTGGTCAATTAAACTCATTGGGTCGAGTTGAAATGCACAATGCAAGTTATATCCTTTTTAAGTACCATGTTGAAACAACTTACAACTGAGGAACTTCTGAGACCAAACAAAACATTAAAGAAACTAAGGTCAGAGGAATATGCACTTCAAGTTTCAGCCTTGCTGATCAGAGGATTCAGACTTCATTTTTTCAGCTAGGTATTATATGCCAATCTTCCAGATAGTTTATTTAGTATGGCAAGATTTATCATATTGTTGGTGGAAAAAAATAATAATAAATGTTGCCCATTAGCCTTGGAAACTAAGAAAATAAAAAGACTAATTAAAAACACCTTAGCAGCTGAAATACCAGCACTAATAAAAAGAAAGGAAATTTGGAGTGTACTGGTCTAATATTCTGAAGGAAATCTAATACAGGAAGCAGTCTGAGAAAGTTTTATCCATAAAATGTAATGTAGATAACTTCTCTTCATTGCAATGTTCATTTGATAAGGAGCATCAAAGAGAAAAGGTGGAGAATTGAACTGTCTAATGTAAAAGAAATGCTGGAATGAAGAGATTTCTAAAATAAAATGACAGGACATGAGGCACTAGTTCTCGAACTGTCTCAAGAAAAATGTTGGCTGAATGAAGTTATTAGATATCCTCAAAGAGGGATGTCTTTAGTTATGATAAGAACAAGGAATATTGACGAAAACATGAGAACTGGTGTTACTGTGATTTTACAGATAACTGGCCCAAAAGTTAATGGCGTTGAAGGCAAACATGCATGATGGGAAATGATAACTTTACATAAAAACCAGATTACTTTGCTGTGAAAGAAAGAAGTTATTTCAAACAATTGAGAAGGCCAACAGCTGACACTAACCTGACCTGTGTGGCTGCAAAAAAGGTATAAAAATAAGATTGATAAGACGAACCATGAAAACAGATGCTTTCTGACACTTGGACAAACCAGCTCAGAACTATGAGATCTCATTCAAGATGGGGGAATGGCAGTCTGGAAGATGGAGAAGAATACATATAAAAGAGGGTACATCAGAAAGATCGAGACTGACAATTCAAGAACACCCATCATGAAGGGAAGACCCAGAGTTCAGAACTCAGAAAAGAATGGATTCCTTGGAATAAACTTGACAAGTTCACCACATATCAGTAGCATCTAGATTCCAGCAAAACAGTTAGAGAATGTGTCAATTGTGTGCTTGCTCCGAACTAAAGATTTACAAAAAGGGGAAGTTCTATTAAATTCTAATTTGGCTCCCTGGGGCAGTATGGTGGCTCAGTGGTTAGCACTGCTGCCTCACAGCACCAGGGACCTGGGTTCGATTCCAGCCTTGAGTGACTGTGTGTGGAGTTTGCACATTCTCCCCATATCTGTGTGGGTTTCTCCCACGGTCCAAAGATGTGCAGGTCAGGTGAATTGGTTATGCTAAATTACCCATAGTGTCCAGGAATATGTAGGTTAGGTGCATTTGTCAGGAGGAATTATAGGGGAATAGGTCTGGGTGGGTTGCTATTTGGAGAGTCAGTGTGGACTTGCTGGGCTGAAGGGCCGGTTTCCAGACTATAAGGATTCTAATTCTAAAATCTGAGAATCTAGTGGAAAAGGGGTCACGTTTACCACGTGGATAATATGGTTTTTCTTGAATTATGTTTTAATTAATTCCAGCAGTTTCTCTGAAAAACAGAACATTGTACCTGTTAATGGTTGGTTCTATTATAATGTGACATAGAAGAAAACAAAATTTCATTTCTTTGGTGGTTTTATATAGGAGCATACAAATCAGGAACAAGAGTAGGTCATTCACCTCCTCTAGCCTGCTTCCCCACTCAATAAAATCATGGCTAACTTGCTTGTAACATAAACCCATATTCCCATCTACCCCTAATAATCTTTTAACTCCTTGGTTAATCAGAATTGATCTGCCTTTACCTTAAGAATCTTCAAGGACTCTGCTTCTTCCATATTTTTAAGAAAAAGACCTACAACCACCTTTAAGAGGAATAAAATCACCTAGTTTCTGTTATAAGTGGGTGGCCCCTGCTTTTCAAGCTATGATTCTTAGTTCTACATATTATCATAAGCAGACATGTCCTTGTTATATCTACCTCATCAAGACCTTAAGGGATATGGAGATAATGCAGAAAACAGGCCTGAGAAGCCCATGATCTAAGTCAGGATTTTATACATTTCAGTTGAGCTTCCCCTTAGTCTTCATTCAATGGATATAACACAGCCTGTTGAACTTTACCTCTTAAGACAACCCAGCTAATTCCAAGTATTAGTCTAGAAAGACCATTTTTGTATCATCTATTCATGTCCTTTTTTAATTAAGGTGATAATACAGTGTGTAATATTTCAGATGCAGTCTCACCTGCATAACTTTACCTTAGTATTCAATTCTTCATGTGATAAGTGATAATAAACCATAGTTTTCCTAATTACTTGCTCTGAGTGTATACTAATTTATATTTGCAATTCATGCACAAGGATACCCATACCCCTCCACATCCCAGAACTCTAAAATCTCTCACCATTTAGTTCAACGCTTATTTGTTATTCTTCCTGCTAAAATGGACAATTTCACATTTTGTCACATTATAATTGATTAGGTACATCTTAGCTCAATCACTTCACCTATCTGTGTTCTCTTCACAATTTAAATTCCCTACTTATCTTCATGTCATCAGCAAATTTGGCAATCATTCTTTCCATCAACTAAATCATTTGTATAAATTATAAATAGTTGAAGTTCCAGTATCAGTTTCTGTGGTATACCATTTAGTATATTTTGCTAGCCTGAAAATGACCTGTTCTAGTCTCTGCTTACTTTAAGCGAGCCAGTCTTCTATCTATGCCAATACACCCTCTACACAGTGAGCTTTTGGTTTCAGCAATACTCTGATGTAGCACCATATCAAAAACCATCTGAAAATCTAAGTGTAATACATCTACCAATTTCCATTTATCCACAGCACATGTTATCTTATTAAAGAACTCCATTAGATTGGTTAACAATGATTTCTGTTGAACAAAGCCATGTTGACTTTGTCTAATTATATGCAGCTTATTTAAGTACTGTAATGTTAAATTTTTTAATGAAAGCTTCTAACATTTTCTCAGAGATATTAAACTTATTGGTCTATAGTTCACAAGTTCCTGTCTCACTCCCTTTTTGAACAAATGTGTTCCACTGGCAATCTTGCAATCTAAGAGACTCGCCCTCAAAGAAAGAGAGAGAGAGAGAGATTTAGAAAATTAAAATCAATGCATCAACTGTCTCACAAGTCACTTTTCATAACCTTTGTGAAATTAATTATCAAATGATTGAATTTAAGGAAAAGAGGGAAATCTGTTTGGTAATTACATTGTTAAGTCTTGATTTAGAAACAGGTGGTGGCTATTAATTGCCTGAACACATTTATAGGCATCACCTGTAGCACTGGTGTTACATGAGGTGACAAAGATTGAGAAAGTTGATAAATTTGCTCCATAAATAAAAGTTAAATGTGGTTAATTATCCTCTCTCCAACTGGCATGGGAGTCTATTAACACAAAATACTTTTATTTGTTTCACCTGTATTAATTAGGATTTTTAACATATCCCAGACCACTTGTGATGCAGTAGCAGGTGTTACTATTCATGAGCCAGGAGTTCTCGGTTCAAGTCTCGATGTGTGTCATAACTTATTGGAACAGGCTGTCTTTAGAAGTTGTCTTTGTTTGCTTCAAGTGTTTTTGATTGCCTAGCATTAATCTGTGCAAGATACGTAACAATCCCAGTAACACTAATTTGCCTTCTTGTCCTATTGGTTTCCCTTCCCATGAAGTAAGGAATGTGATGCTTGTATGGATGAATGCTAGTAAGCCTGAAACCGAGGAGAATTTGTTGCAGGGATGTAAGAATAGGAGTAGGCCATTCAGCTATCAAACCTACTCTACCATTTTAGATCATGGGCTTCTCAGGCCTGTTTTATGCATTATTTCCACATCCCTTTAGGTCAATAAATTTCAGAAAACTATCAATTTCTGTCCTGAAACTGCTCAATGACTGAGCTTCCACAGCAATCTGGAATAGATAATTCCAAGATTAGCCCCCCCCCTCCCCCAGTAAAGAAATTCTTCTACATTTATCTTCACTGGCTTAGCCCTTATCCTGATTTTATGTCCTTGTGTATAGACCAAACATTCCCACTATGACTCCACATTGAGGCTGGAAAATTAAGAGCTTCAGTGAGAACTGTGGAAGTGAAGGAGAGGAATTGAGAGCTGGGACCTGATAGAGCAAGACCATAGCTGATTGACCTTGGTGGGGCATCATAAACACCATCACCAAGTTACAGCTCAGGACCCCCAAAATTGCAGATCTTGATCCTGCTTTAGGGTGAAAATACCTCCACTTTCGTAAGCTCTGTTCCACAGTCATCAACATGGAGAAATAGCTGTGATCCTATGGGTAATTAGAGTACAATGTTCAACAAGCATGATGGAATTTGTGCAAACTTCACAAAGACTTGCTGTGCAAGTGTAGAGGTTTGTGAAGCTAGACTTCTGACTGAAGCAAGAGTCTGGAGCAATCAATGCAGACAGATTCCTCCTGACTCTTGGGCAAATGAGCTCCAAGCTATGAGGGACTTGTACAAGGTGGAAGCATGACATTGAACAAACTGGAAGATGTGGGGAAAATATGAAAGAAGACAGAGATATTGAGCGTGACAATTCTCCAGCAATCATCATGATGACCCTGAGTTTGAAACTCCGAAAAATAGATTCATGGGAATAGACCTGGCCAGTTTGCCGTATGACTAATGTCTAGATTCCAGTTAAATGGTTAGATGATGTATTGATTATGTGCTTTCTTAAAACTTTAGAGGTATTAATAGTGAGGAAGTTGCATTATCCTCTAATATGGATCACTGTCCTTTATCTGTTAGGAAATTTGTGACGCTAGTGGAAAGGGTCAACATTTTTGGCATCCTTGAATAATAAATGACTGAAATTACTCTGAGATTTGGACCACTCAACCTCCTGCATCTCAATCACCCAGCCTGAGCCTGATTTAAGAGGGAAAATGTTCCACATGATGACCAGGAATTAAATGGGTGAAGGAAGCAGAGGTAATTGATCAGTGATTGGATAATTACATCAGTTATTTTACTGATGTGACACATAAATGGCAGTAGCTGTGGCACTAAGTTAGTCAATAGGTGAGGGTAAAATCTAGAAGTTAATCTTGAGTGTTCAGTATTGCTGCTGTGCATTGATTTAGAAGGATCAACCAGCAATTCAGCAAAGACAAATACCCTTGAGGCATATGTCCCCTGTTACAGTGTGGAGTCGCTGGGTGCTATGCCTTTTTGAGTAAAACTAGATTATTAAGTGTTTAGAAAATAGTGGATAATTGTCCTGTGTAGGGAAGGATGCTTTGGAAGTACTTGTGTCATAAATGGCCTGACTGAGTTAAATATTGTGGGAGAGCACTAACTAGTCTGGAACCTGTAGGACAAAGGTATTGGGAGGAAGCTCAAAAAGAGAGCATGTCCATGATCTCAGTAAGACTATGGCAATAGTAGTTGCTTGAAGGAAGTATATGAAGGGGAGAAGGAAAATGAGAAGTTAAAGGAGGAATTAGAAGATGAAAAACAGGAAATAACTACATACAAAAAATGTCAGAACAGGAACAAAAGAATCAGATGAACTTTCTACTTATGAACTAATTCCAGACTCCATGTTAAAAGGTCTTTCAGGAAAATAAACAGGTTATTAGTGAATGTGACACCAACTAAGAGGCTGTGGTCCAGATGTCTGGGAAAAGCATAGATTTACAGGCCACTTTTTTTAAAGCTTTTCTACAAAGTAGGTAAAGATGATAAACATTGCACTGCTGACCATTCAAAGTGCCAGAGTAGTAGGCTTTAACAAGGAGGATCCAGTCAATGATCTGAATAAATATAAGCAAAGGAAAGGGGAGCCCCCAATGGCACTTGCTAGCCATTAATGGACCCATTTAATTGAGATTTATGGCCCAACAGTAGCCCTCCAGGTCAAACCTGGAAGACCATCACCTTATCAGTTGAACTGGAACTTGCACATTACATTGCCATTGAAGGAGTTACAAAGGCATGTGAACATTTTGATCTCTCTTGTTCTCTTTCTTCCCTGACACTCACTCATACACTCACACACTCACACGTGGTGCAAGCCTAGGAAAAAGAGGCTCAGGAATCTGAGAAATCTAGAACAAATAGAGAGTGAATGAACCCAGTTAGAGGTCAGAGTTCAGATCCAATGTGGAGAAATGAAGGACAAGAGACCGGATTAGAATGTATTACCCTGCTGGGTCCACCACACCCTTAAGGTCTAAACTAGAATAGATGCCAAAGGCAACAGCAGAGGCACCCCAGACATCAAGCCAAATGTTATAATTGTGTCAGATGGGCTTCTATGTGAGGGACTGGCAGGTGTCCTGCCAACACATACACAAAGGCAAGACTCGGGTCAAGAACACAGATCTTTGCTGGAAGGACCCCCACAGCAAGCTGTAGGCAGGGAAGTGGAGAATATTCATTCCATGTACCCTTGGTCCCTGGACCCAAGTCTGAGGCCATGATAGTGTCAGCTCTCTCCAGTTTGGTTTTATGTCACCAAATGGGATTGTGATGGAACCTCTTATGGATAACAAGGTAGGAGGCTGCCCTGCTGAGTTGTTATGGGTCCGGGAGGGGTGGAGGGAGTGGTGTGCATTTCCAAAGGAATACATTCATCATAGTGCACTGGACAGACTTATTCTCAGTGCTCTACTGAGACACTCTCAAGAAGGATTAGAAACAGACCCATTAGAATTTACGTTGGGAAATTTGGTCACCCAGAAGGAGAGCATACCTGTGGTTTCAATTTAGTGAGGAACTGTAATCTGTCCTTTGACCCCATCAATTGTCATATTTGGCTGATGGGCAAAATGGGTGAGGTCCCAGTGGGGGTTTTCACTGGGACTTCCATCAATCAAATCAATGAATGAATGTAATTCAAGGAAAACTCATACCCCTGGATTATCATATGTGTCTGAGAAACTATGTCAAACACATGCCCACTTTTGCAACATGTAAACATAATTGTGGCTGAGTAAGGGGTGAATGATATTAGGAGGCGCAGGTGCATAACCACCAATACAGGCCAAAAGTGACATCTGGAAGGTAATCGCAAGGTTGTTACAACAATCAGCATTATGCTGGATTTCAGCAACAAATTTGGCCAGTTAAAAAGCCAATGGCTCTTGACAGTTGACAATTGATTACCAGGAATTAAATGAAACCACTTCACCAACTGTACCAATGGTGGCAACTAGTCTTAGAATAATAATGAAACAAGCAAAATGCATCCCAGTCCTAAATATTTAACAATGTTTGTGGGCCTTTCCCAGGAAATGGGAGTATTGATGTAAATTTGCTTTTACATTCCAGGGCCAATGATACACATGGACCTGTTTACCTCCAGGGTTTCATAACTCCACTTCAATTTTCCACCAGTGACTGGCAAAAGGGCTTGATAGTTTTTCGTCACCTGTATGTCTGATCCAACACGTCAATGACCTGCTCCTTCAGATGAACACTGGGGAAGAATATATCCAACTCCTAAGCAAACTATTAGCCTGCCTCACTTTCTATCCCTCAGACATCCCTTTATAACCATGTCCCCTCCGGTCCTTGAAACTTGTCTCGACTAAAGAGATAGTCATGAAAGAGACAGGTAAGGTCCTGTATAACATTGTCCATCACAAATTGGTGCCCATAGGACTGAACATAATTGCACTCCTTACTGCTGAAGTAGTGCCCTTCCCAAGTTAGTATTACCTATGCCCACTTATTCAAGTGCTGCTTGAACAAGAGACAGAGTAATGAGGAAGAAACAAAACCACAGGAGAAAGTCCGACAAAGAAGAAATTTAATCATTGATGTGGCAATATTTTACACTGTTGGCATGTCCTTTCTAAATATGCTTGATTTACATAAATTAGATAGCAAACTCAGAAACCTAACCAAAAAAGTTAAATAAACCTTCAGCAAGATAAATAACAATGGCCAACAGATTACTAAGGGAGGAATAGAGGAAAATCAGGCTGGAAGTCAAATAGTTAAAATATTGGAGGTACATGCTAAACTATTAACCAAATTTTGAAAGAAAAAAAGACAGATGACTATGTCAGGCAGAGTAGAACCCTGTACACCATCTATAGTAATTGGATATTGATGAGCAATTGAGGGAAAGTCATGAACAAGCCAATGAGTAGCTATGAGACCCGACCAACAGGGAGCACACATCTGAATGTAACAAGCTTTGTCAGCTGTCTTGAGTTTGGTTTAGTAATAATTGTGTAAGAACTCTAAGCAAAGCCCTGAGGATGGTATTGGGATTCCCTATAATCCCAAATGATGAAATCATGTTAAATGTTTGAGGTAAAAAATATAGGCATTACTGAAAAGGGTATATGAATAGGAAGGGTTTAAGAGGGATTTGGGCCAAGTGCTGGTAAATGGGACCAGATTAGGTTGGGACATCTGGTCAGTATGGACGAGTTGGACCGAAGGACCTGTTTCAGTGCAGTACATCTCAATGACTCAATTAAGGAAAGAATATTAATTAGGCATTAAAATATTCTATCATATGTCATTGAGAAGGAAGACAAACTTGTAGTTACCACCTTCTGAGTGTGAACAAACAGAAAATAATTTTTAAAAAGCAGATACTGGAAATCAGAACAAAAACAGAAATTGCTGGAAAAACTCAGCACATCTGGCAGGATCTGTGGAGAGAAAGCAGAGTTAATGTTTTCAGTCTAGTGACACTACTTCACTTCTGAGTTTTTCCCACAATTTCTGTTTTTGTGCTACCCTTTTAATAACCCAATGAACAGGTTGGGTTTGGTTTGGAACAAATGAAAGTTTAAACTGTATAACAGAAGCCAGGAACATTAACATCAACATCACAAGGGATGCCAATAAAGGGAAAGGGGAATATTGTGTTATTCCTTTTATTAAAGGAATATCAACATCGTGAACGAACATGCCATGTTAGGAATATTACCTTTTTTTGTATTAAGCCCCAGGTATCAACCAGGTTAGGCCAAATCAAGCTGATTGATATACATAAGAGAGAAGGAAACTGTTATTACTATGTCAGTGAAGAAATTTAAGCAAAATTTGAACACCTACTTTGATAAATATGAAATTAGCATTAAACTTTTATCAGAGGATCTGGAGCAGATCCAGAATCAACGAGCCAAAACCAAACCTTTGTCAAGGTTATTCAGGAAACTAAGAAAATTAAGAAGGATATTGAGACAATTGATGTGAACGATTGGTAGGATGACCTCAGAGACTGGGCACTATAACATAAATCCATGTTGTATCTCATGTTACTGTATTAATAATTTCAGTACTTTGATTTAATTAATATTCTGTATGATAATGTTGGGAAAAGGGAGAATATCCACCAACTAAATTTGGATTTGATGTTACATAAGCAGGAATGTAAATGGGCAGCAGGTGGCATAGTGATTAACACTGCTGCCTCACAGCGCCAGAGACCCGGGTTCAATTTCCACCTCGGGCAACTGTCCATGTGGAGTTTGCACACTCTCTCCGTGTCTGCATCGGTCTCCTCAGGATGCTTTGGTTTCCTCCCACAGTCCAAAAATGTGCAGGTTAGGTGAATTGGCTGTGCTAAATTGCTCGTAGTGTTAGGTGACGGGGTGAATGTAGGGAATGGGTCTGGGTGGGTTGCTCTTTGGAGGGTCGGTGTGGATTTGTTGGGCCAAAGGGCCTGTTTCCACACTCTAAGTAATCTAATCTAATCATTGGATAACATTACTGTGTTTGATTTGATTTATTATTGTCACATGTACTGAGACACAGTGAAAAGTAGTGTTTTTTGTGCTAACTAAACAAATCATATCATACGTACATTGGGATAATAGAACAGTGAGATGAATATCGTGTTACAGCATGAGAAGGTGCAGCGAAAGATCAATGCTAGCATATGAGAGGTCCATTCATAAATCTGATTATAGTTAGGAAGAAGCTGTTCTTAAAGCTGTTGGTACTTTTGTGTCTTTTATCCAAAAAAAGAGGGTGGAAGGCAGTATAATCAGGCTGGGAGAGGTCTTTGCGTATGTTGGCTGCTCTCCTGAGATAGTGGGAAGTGTAGACGGTTTCAATGGAAGGAAGGCTGATTTTCGTGATAGACTAGGCTGTGTTTACAACTCTGTAATTTTTGCACTCTTGGGCAGAGCAGTTGCCATAACAAGCTGTGATGTATCTGATGGAATGATTTCTATGGTGCATCTATAAAAATTGACAAGAGTCATTGTGAACATACCAAAATTCCTTAGCCTCCTGTAGCTTTGATTTGGATGGGCCAGGATAGATCAGATATATAATATTTTTGCTGTATTAAGAGCAATGGACTGGTTGACTGGATCTTGATGCCTGCCTGTGAGGTGACGTGGCCAAGGTTTGTGATTTAATTCACTAAACACTCAGTGGATCAAAAAGGTGAACTATCATCTTATGGGCAACTGTAGTCCCTGGCTAACATTTGAAGTTTGATAAGCATGATGGGAACTTGTGCTGACTTCTTGAAGACATTGAGTCAATTTGCAGTAAAAGGGGCAAGTAAAGGTAGATTGCTGAACAAAGCAGGGAGGTAACAGCCTATTGGCATTATTGCTGAACTAACCCAGGTAATATTTGGGGAACCTGGGTTAGTTCAAAACCTGCCACGGCAGATAGTGGAATTGCATTTTAATTCCAGCCTCTTTTTAAAAAAAAAACATTAAGTCTAGTGATGTCCATTAATCCATTGTCGTAGTTGTTGAAAAAACCCATCTGGTTCACTAGTGTCCTTTTTAGGGAAGGAAACGGCCATCCTACGTGGTCTGGCCTACATGTGACTACAGCAATGTGATTGACTCTCAACTGCCATTTGGGTAATTAGGGATGGGCAAGAAATGCTGGCTTAACCAATGATGTCCTCGTCCATGAATTAATTTTTTAAAGTCTTGATGCTTACAATAGAAACAGATGTGCCTGTTCACACAACCCTTGGACAAATGAGCTTGGAGCTATGAGGGTAGTTTGCAAGGGAGAGAGATGGGGAATGCCATCAAACACTCTGGAAGACTGAAAGAAAGCATATAAAGAATCCACATCCAAGACATCAAGAGTAACAACTAGAGGTCAGGCATCTCCAGAGACAACCCTGTGTTTGGAACTGAGGGAAGAAAACACTCATCCAGAATGAACCCGGCCAGTTCAGCATGTATGGGTAATATCTAGATTAATTAGATAATGTGTCGATTGTGTGCATACTAAGAACTAAACAGTTACTAATAAAGAGGAAGTTGTATCAGATAATTTGGCTGTTTGTCTTTTATCTATCACAAAACCAGAGACCTTTTGGAAAAGGGGTCAACACATCCTGTCTAAATTCACACTGTCACTCCCTGGAAGAACTTTATATGACCAATGAGACCTTCCCTCATTGTTCAAAATATGGCAGAACCCAAACCCACTTTCTTCAAGATCATTAGCATTGACTGCTTGATAAAATGGATAATAAGCAATATGACATGAGCTTATACAGGCATAGGTGTAATTGTAATTGCTGTCCTCTTAAGTACTCACTCCCTCTCTAGGAATAGTTTCTTAATGATAAATTGCCAAAACCCTGTGGAGAGCAAGCAGTGGCAAGGGAGATTGTTTTAATTCCTTTTGATCATCAGCTTCATTGGGTAGATATCACTTTGAAGAATGGTTATTTATGTGAATTAACAATGTATGTCTCTATTGGAAGCATCAGCGTCTCAGCACATAGAGCATAACCTATCTGTCAGGCAATCATTTGATTCAGTATCTTGAATATGGTGAAGCTATAGCATTTAAAGTTATATGTAGCCATGTTTAGAAATTTCTGTATTGTCATTTATATGGTATTTTCACTTCTCATCTACTTTCTGAAGCTTTCTAGTGAGCTAGAGCATTTTTCAAGCAGGATATTAATCATAATAGAGGCAGTTATAATATTGTCATATTGGTTTCCAGTACCATCATTTTATGGCTCTTTTGCAATGTACGTTGCATTTATTCTCTCTGTGAACAACTTGTGTTCATCATTAGATCATTTGCGTTATCTATTAAAGGTTACTTTATTTATCAAGTATTGAACGAATAGACTTTGTCCTTTTTTTAAATGAACCATCATGCAAATAGACTGTTGATTGCCTGAAAAATCCTGGGTAAATGAATATCTCATAATCCATCCATGTAATTTATCTGGAATCACAGAATGTTGATTTGGCATTGCTAGTAAATTTGGATTTAAATATTAAGAAAAGTGATTTAAAGGGACTCTTTGCTGCAATTTCATTTTGCATTGGATATTGCATGCTCATGTCTGCCAGTGATTTGGTTACAATTATTTAAATGACACAAAAAAAAAGTTGGCAGTTGGAAATTGTGCAAAATAAGACCAGGAATACAAAGGCAAGTTTGCAGAATGGACAGAAGTTTAGTAGTTGAATTTAATGTGGATTATTGTCAAGTAACACATATTTTGAGAATAAAAACAAGGGAAATAAATTGTGTTGAGTCTGGACTTGTTGACTTTATATTGGTTTCTAAATCTGGCCATGATTTGTTATGTTTGATGCTATGCCTTGGCCAAGGACACTTCAGTTTCCATGTTGAGCCTGAGCTTGTCACATCTTTGGACATGCTGCATTTCCTGTTTTAAGTTTTTTTTTACCTTTTTTTAAAAGTTGTAAAATACATCCAGCAGAAACTCTAGCATCACATGCCAGTATAAATTATTGGGTATTTCTTCCCTGGCTTGGATCATATTTAAAGCATTCAGCTCACTCTCTTCATCAATAATGACATATCACTTCCAAGAATCACTTCTTGCACGTTCAACCATTAACTTCAGTTTAAAAATGTCACTTGGTTCAATGTGGGTTACTGCTAAAAATAAACACAGCTTCCTAAAAAGAATCAGTCTATAAAGTCACTGTTTGCAAATTTCCCCATTTTCATGGTTCTTTCAGAGCAGGAAATTGCAACGAAAGAAACTCCGAATAATGCCAGGTACAGAAAATAAACCAAAGAACTGCAGATGCTGGAAACTGGAACAAAAATAGAAATTGCTAGAGAACCTCAGCAGGTCTGACATGTGTCGAGAGAAAACAGTGTTGATGTTTTGAGTCCACTGATCCTTCTTCAAAAGAGGGTCTGAAGAAGCATTGCTGGATCCAAAACATTAAATCTGCTTTTCTCTACACATGTTGCCAGGCATGAGAGGTTCAATGTTATGCAACCATGAATAATGTGGGTTATGACAAACAATCTAGGCTCATCCATTTGAAAAATCCAACAATGCCTTTGTTCAAACTGGGAGCAGATTTGCAAGGGAGCAACAAGATGCTTTTAACTGGAAACGATCGCTCATTATGTGTAGATTAGATTAGATTCCCTACAGTATGGAAGCAGGCCCTTCAGCCCCAACCAGTCCACACCGACCCTCCAGAGAGTAACCAACCCAGACCCATTTCCCTCTGACTAATGCACCTAACACTATGGCAATTTAGCATGGCCAATTCACCTGACCTGCACATCTTTGTGACTGTGGGAGAAAACCGGACAATCAGGAGGAAACCCACGCAGACCCGGAGAGAATGTGCAAACTCCACACAGACAGTCGCCCGAGGCTAGAGTCGAACCTGGGACCCTGGTGCTGTGATGTAGCAGTGCTAATCACTGAGCAACTGTGCCACCCCTCATATTATAACATTGAATCTCATCTCATTAATATGTAGATTCCTACATACTGCATACTGGATAGAAACCAGACATGGAGAATTCCTGACATGAGAGTCAGAGCAGGTATTTGGAAACTCCAGCTTGCCACTGCCTCCTCCAGACTTCCATCTTGGACACCTGGCACCAACATCTCAGAGCATGCTCCATGGTTATAGTCACACTCAGCTCTCCTCCATAGAGAGCTGCATCCAACACATGCTAGCTACTCGTCACCATCGTGACATGTCTCTGGTCTACATACAAAATGTTTGCATACTGTAGTACTGAACATTGGGGTGCACAGACATGTATTGTTACATTGCTTTTGCATAGCACTCTGCTTACAGGGGCAGGTGCCCAGCTCTCAAATTGGATCCGTCTGGATCTCCGGGCTATTCATTTACTTTTTAGCAATCATGTATAAAGCACCAACCTGAATACCCGCAGCATCCTTGCCTCGCCTTTCAACATTTTGTCCCCTCAGCTGCACTTTAAAGACACATTTTGTGTCTGCAAGACAAGACGGAAATACTCTTTTAGTTCAGACACACCTTTAGAGTTGGTAAGTGCTGCCAACAAAGCACTGAGTGCAATGAATGATACACGAAACAAAGAGAAAGCTTATAGCTTCTTTGAAACTTCGTGCTCACTCTACCTGTTTATCACAATAAAATCTGTTCAATGGTGATGGTGATAACACATGGTGCTGTTGTTAGACTGGTAATCCTAAAAACCATGCTTATATTTTAGGGATATGGATTCAAATGCAGCTAATACAATTTAAAGTTAAATAATAACTCTGGATTGCCAAGAGTAATGGTGACTAGAACGTAGTCATTTATGGGTGGAAATCTATTGCCTTTACCTGGTCGGGCCTGCACATGACTCCAGACCCAAAGTAATATGACTGACATTTAACTGCCCTTTTAGCTGTCACTCCAAAGGCCAATTAGGAATGGCAATATATTGTGGCCTTACCGGTAATGCCCACATACCCTGAAAGAACAAATTTAAAACAAAATTGCAAAGCCACGCTGACATCCCTCATCATGAAACACTGAATGTAGAAAATAATACAACTATCAATGCAACTAATGTGACAAACACTATATTGGACAAACAGGCAGAAAACTAGCCACCAGGATACATGAATATCAACTAGCCACAAAACAACATGACCCCCTCTCACTAGTATCCTTACATACAGATGAGGAAGGACACCACTTCGACTGGTACAACATATCCATTCTAGAAAGCCAAACAGAGACACGCACAAGAATTCTTGAGAAGCTTAGCATTCCAACCAGAACTCTATCACCAAACACATTAACTTGGACCCCATTTACCTCCCCCCTTCTCTCCCCCCCCCCCCCCCCACCCCACCTTCTCTCTTCCCCCCCCCTTCTCTCTTTCCTCCCCCCTCTCTCTTCCCCCCCACCTTCTCTCTTCCCTTCCCCCCCACCTTCTCTCTTCCCCCCCCCCCACACCTTCTCTCTTTTTCCCCCCCCACACCTCTCTCTTTCCCCCCCCACACCTTCTCTCTTTCCCCCCCCACACCTTCTCTCTTTCCCCCCCCCACACCTCTCTTTCCCCCCCCCCACACCTTCTCTCTTTCCCCCCCACCTTCTCTTCCCCCCCACCTTCTCTTCCCCCTCCACCTTCTCTCTTTCCCCCCCCCACACCTTCTCTCTTCCCCCCCACACCTTCTCTCTTTCCCCCCCACCTTCTCTTCCCCCACCTTCTCTTTCCCCCCCCACACCTTCTCTCTTTCCCCCCCCCACACCTTCTCTCTTTTCCCCCCCCCACAACCTTCCTCTTTCCCCCCCCCCCCACACCTTCTCTCTTCCCCCCCCCACACCTTCTCTCTTTTCCCCCCCCCACACCTTCTCTCTTCCCCCCCCCACACCTTCTCTCTTCCCCCCCACCTTCTCTTCCCCCCCACCTCTCTTCCCCCTCCACCTTCTCTCTTCCCCCCCCACACCTCTCTCTTTCCCCCCCACACCTTCTCTCTTTCCCCCCCACCTTCTCTTCCCCCACCTTCTCTTTCCCCCCCCCACACCTTCTCTCTTTTCCCCCCCCCACACCTTCTCTCTTCCCCCCCCCACACCTTCTCTCTTTCCCCCCCCCCACACCTTCTCTCTTTCCCCCCCCCCACACCTTCTCTCTTTCCCCCCCCCACACCTTCTCTCTTTCCCCCCCCCAACACCTTCTCTCTTCCCCCCCCCACACCTTCTCTCTTTCCCCCCCCCACACCTCTCTCTTTCCCCCCCCACACCTCTCTCTTCCCCCCCCACACCTTCTCTTTTCCCCCCCACCTTCTCTCCCCCCACCTTCTCTCTTTCCCCCCCCACACCTTCTCTCTTTTCCCCCCCCACCTTCTCTCTTCCCCCCCCCCCCCACACCTCTCTCTTCCCCCCCACAACTTCTCTCTTCCCCCCCCCACACCTTCTCTCTTTTCCCCCCCACCTTCTCTCTTTTCCCCCCACCTCTATCTTTCCCCCCACCTTCTCTCTTTCCCCCCCCACAACCTCTCTCTTCCCCCCCACCTTCTCTTCCCCCCCACCTTCTCTTCCCCCCCACCTTCTCTCTTTCCCCCCCCCACCTTCTCTCTCCCCCCCCCCACCTCTCTCTTCCCCCCCCACCTTCTCTCTTCCCCCCCACACCTCTCTCTCTTCCCCCCCACACCTTCTCTCTTCCCCCCCCCACACCTTCTCTCTTTCCCCCCCCCACACCTTCTCTCTTTCCCCCCCCCACACCTTCTCTCTTCCCCCCACAACCTTCCTCTTTCCCCCCCCAACACCTCTCTCTTTCCCCCCCCACACCTCCTCTATTCCCCCCCCACACCTTCTCTTTTCCCCCCCACCTTCTCTTCCCCCCCACCTTCTCTCTTTTCCCCCCCCACACCTTCTCTCTTTTTCCCCCCCACCTTCTCTCTTCCCCCCCCCCAACACCTTCTCTCTTTCCCCCCCCCACACCTTCTCTCTTTCCCCCCCCACACCTTCTCTTTTCCCCCCCACCTTCTCTCCCCCCCACCTTCTCTCTTTCCCCCCCCACACCTTCTCTCTTTTCCCCCCCACCTTCTCTCTTCCCCCCCCCCCACACCTTCTCTCTTCCCCCCCACACCTTCTCTCTTCCCCCCCCCACACCTTCTCTTTCCCCCCCCACCTTCTTCTCTTTCCCCCCCACCTTATCTTTTCCCCCCACCTTCTCTCTTCCCCCCCCCACACCTTCTCTCTTTCCCCCCCCCACACCTTCTCTCTTTCCCCCCCCACACCTTCTCTTTTCCCCCCACCTTCTCTTCCCCCCCACCTTCTCTCTTCCCCCCCCACACCTTCTCTCTTTTCCCCCCCACCTTCTCTCTTCCCCCCCCAACACCTTCTCTCTTTCCCCCCCCCACACCTCTCTCTTTTCCCCCCCCACACCTTCTCTTTTCCCCCCCACCTTCTCTTCCCCCCACCTTCTCTCTTTTCCCCCCCCACACCTTCTCTCTTTTCCCCCCCACCTTCTCTCTTCCCCCCCCCCACACCTTCTCTCTTTCCCCCCCACACCTTCTCTCTTTCCCCCCCACCTTCTTCTCTTTTCCCCCCACCTTATCTTTTCCCCCCACCTTCTCTCTTTCCCCCCCCACACCTTCTCTCTTTCCCCCCCCACCTTCTCTTCCCCCCCCACCTTCTCTCTTCCCCCTCCACCTTCTCTCTTCCCCCCCCCCACCTTCTCTCTTCCCCCCCCACCTTCTCTCATCCCCCCCCACACCTTCTCTCTTCCCCCCCCACACCTTCTCTCTTTTCCCCCCCCAACACCTTCTCTCTTTCCCCCCCCCCCCCCCCCCCCCCCCCCCCCCCCCCCCCCCCCCCCCCCCCCACACCCTTCTCTCTTTCCCCCCCCAACACCTTCTCTCTTCCCCCCCCACACCTTCTCTCTTTCCCCCCCCACACCTTCTCTCTTTTCCCCCCCACACCTTCTCTCTTTCCCCCCCCACACCTTCTCTCTTTCCCCCCCCCCACACCTTCTCTCTTTTCCCCCCCACACCTTCTCTCTTTCCCCCCCCCAACACCTTCTCTCTTTCCCCCCCCCCACACCTTCTCTCTTTCCCACCCCCACACCTTCTCTCTTTCCCCCCCCCACACCTTCTCTCTTTCCCCCCCCCCACACCTTCTCTCTTCCCCCCCCCCACACCTTCTCTCTTCTCCCCCCCGCACCTTCTCTCTTTCCCCCCCCCACACCTTCTCTCTTCCCCCCCCCCCACACCTTCTCTCTTCTCCCCCCCACACCTTCTCTTCTCCCCCCCCACCTTCTCTTCTCCCCCCCCACCTTCTCTTCTCCCCCCCCACCTTCTCTTCTCCCCCCCCTTCTCTCTTTCTCCCCCCCCTTTTTTTTTCCTCCCCTTCTCCCCCCCCCGAGAAAAAGAACAGGAAATGACATCACCAACCCAAGGAAACTCAAACATATAAATAGAAAGCAGGAAACAGCAGCAGTGCTTCGTCTGGAGGCTCACTGAAGATGTTACCTAATATGGTGACGAAACATCTGAAAATGAACTTTCCAGTTCAGCGAGGAAACCTACACCCAGAACCTCAACCTAAGCTACAAATCTTCTCAAAACTTGCTAATGCAACTATCACTTTCTCCAACGAAGAAGCCAGGCATACAAAAAATTTAAGGTCTGAAAAATCCAGGTGGATGCAGTCACTTGCTGAAATCCATCTTCCCTCCTCCCCCCATCCCTATCTCCTCTTCCAGGAACTCCCCCTACTTTGTGTTACCTTTGCCCTTCTGCCCATCATGTCTTAATCCAGATAGAATGGCCTAATTTCTACATCTATGTCTTATGGTCTCTTATGGTCTAAAGATGGTTTTAATTACCATTCTTGTCTACACCATGTCTATTAGCCTGCCATCCATCTGCTATCTGCCAGTAAGCAAATGTACAAAAATGGGCAGAGGAGCATCTAAGGATAATTCCAGGATCATAGTTAGGATTCAGGCAACTATCAGATGGAAGGGAGTGCAACCTAAAGATGAGGAGGCCTAAACTTATCTCATGAATATCTTCTAGATATCACAATGAGGAGGCCATTGGTAAAACAGAAGCCAGTCTGTTAAAGATCTATCTTGTTCCCTTCGTCTATGTCTGCAAAACCTTGCCATACTATTGCCAATACTGGGTAAACATCTTTATAAGAGCTCCACATATTGAATTTGCATCAACTCCGATCCATCATCAGATTTATTAAATAGTTGGACCACATTAATGATTGGCAGTGGCAGTAGCTACATTAAAAACAAACTGCACGGGCCAGGACATTTTGTTGAGATGGATTTTTACAGGCTTGCCAAGTGCATTCTGTATTCTAACGTCAAAAGTACTAAATGTTTCTGGAGTGGGAACAAACATACTGCAGGTATATTAGAAACACAAATTAAAACTACGGAACAATTGATAACAACTGACAGATTCTTGCAGCCAATTTCACTGATACTAGTGTTACAGAATGGACTATTGTTGACGTACCTAGAAATTGTGTTATTGCAATATTCATGTTTGTGTGAAAATCAGAATAAACAGCAATTAAGGGTGATTGAATTACAACAAAACGATTGTAACAAAAGTGCAAAATGGACGGAAGCTGTAATGCAGTTGGCTAATCGTGAAAAAGGTGCAACACTACAGTTTCTTTCAATACAAGCTCAGAGTACTTGACAGAGAGCTATAGTGGTACATAAAATTCTATAATACAAGCTTTACGAAATACAGACTTTCCCATCATCATTATGTAGAGACATTTTAAAGACTTCAGCATTGAAATGGCTCAACAGATAATTGAAAACTCAAATGAATTGGAAACATGATGAGCAGCTTTATTTTGCAATAGTTATCTTTATTGACAGACATATTAGATAAAGAGTGTTACTTATCAGGATTTGTTATTTGATGTCATTTATCTAACTTCAAGACCAGGCATAGTTTTGAAAACCACTAAGAAAGATAAGTTACTCAGTCTATTAAGAAATCAATCATGTTTTTGTTTTAGTCTTAACAGAATATTGACAGCATTTAAGCCAATTAAGTACTGGAGTACCCTACTCGGCTTTCAAAGGTTAACATGATGTCCAAAAACTACACTAAGACTAAACCTATTGACATAACCGTTCTGTAGTTTTTCCCTTCATGTTATCAATTCTGAATGTTGCTAAATATTTGCAGCCTGCTATTATGTTAAAACATAGATTACAACATCACAGACCTAAACTTTTTAAATATCTTTGGCTCAATTACATTAAAACAGTTTAATAGAACAATATAAACCATTTCTGCTACTGCAATGCTGACTTAGAATTTGTTTTGGCTTACAAGATAAAATTGAATTTTACATGTTTTAGTTGAACTGAGAGTTGCGTAATGTTTTGTTAGAGGGGTTTTTGCAATGAGGTCTTGAAAGTTCTCTCTCTGTATCTGACCAAACTCTCTCTCACATTAATGACCTACCTATCCCTTCTTATATTTGATGCTATTCTATCCCACCTGACTCCAGCCATACCTTCCACAGAAAAACTTGCCACACGATAGGTATCAGCTGAAAGACCAGCACCCATGTCATCTTTAAAAGCCCATTGTGTACCCAGACAAGCATTTGCAATCCAGAGCTGCCCTGCTTATTGATGGACAGAATCTGAACATGACAGAGAAGACGAAAATGGCACCATGATTCTCTGACTGGTATCTAGATGCCGTGGTTGATGGGATGGTGCAAAGGAGGGCTGTTCTCTTCCCAGAGAATAGGCAGATGAGGCCACATCACCAACAACTGGTAGCCTGGTTCAAGGTTGCCACCCAGATCCATGTTATTTCCATTGTGTGCAGAAACAACCAAGAGTGCCATAAGAATGCGTCTATGACGTTTTTCTGTGTCAGGTTAAGTGTCAGACTCTTGTCTCTGATATCTCACAATTATCTTAATTTCGCAACTGCACCCACTTCCCTCCAAGGCTTATGTTCTGCTACTCTCACTATTTCCTACAACAACTTCCCTCACCCAATCTCATCTCCTCCAACCTCCCACATCACTAACTTTGCATGGCCTCTATGCTACCTACTCTCCTTCGGAATACCTCACCCCTTTTCTACCATGTGCACCAGAATTGACAGACATGCCACCCATTCTCACTTCACTCAATCCAACCCTTTCTCCCATTACAGGAGAAAGCAACCTATAATGAGATAGAGTGAGGCCATACAGAAGGTGGGGTGCCCAACATTTACCTCCTGAACTGCAATGAGGAGAGAAGACTTGCACCGTTCCCTCAGAGATGCAAACACATCAATGTGCCATCATTTCATTCCACTCCCATCTGACCACAACCCTGCTGTCAACTCAATCATTGGTCATCACTTCTAACCACTGGCCACAACACACTCTCGCTCTCCGGTCATGTGCAGATATAGCCAGCACCTCCATGACTTCAATGGAGGAATGACTGGCTTCCCCCAAAAGCTACTTCTGGATGAAAACACTTCCTCAGAGGAAGAATTAGCAAGGTTGCCTTCTGCATCCACCACCAGCCCAAATACAGACCCCTCCATGGGAAGGTTAGGCTTCATGAATGGGAGACCACAATCTGATGAGGACCTCACTGCTCCATAACCAGCTGAGGAAGAAAGGTTGCTGGCACTCTGAGGACTGCCAGAGATCACAGGTTCAGAAGACACTGGGATATGAGAAAATGAAACACCATATACAAAATAGTGAATTCAATTTAAAAGAATTAACCCAATGTTGTCTTTCGGTGGATAATGTGCACCTAGTTGTTCTCTCTTGACTGGTTAATGAATTGACTTTTAAAATGGAACTTTCATTTCAGAAACCAGGCAGAGCATGATGTAGATTTATAAAATCATGAGAGGCATTGATAGGGTGAATAGCCAAGGTCTTTGCCCCAGGTTAGCGGAGTCCAAACCTAGAAGGAAAAGGTTTAGGATGAGAGAGGAAATATATAAAAGAGACATCAGGGCAACATTTTCAAGCAGAAGCTGGTGCACGTATGGCAAGAGCTGCCAGAGAAAATGGTGGAGGCTCCACAAATTCAATATTTAAAAGGCATCTGGATGAATGTATGAATTGGAAGAACTTAAAGGGATATGGGAATAAATGCAGGTAAATTGGACTCGATTAATTTAGGATATCTAGTCAGCACTGTGATAATGCTGCTCCTTGTAACAAGGTTACCTTACAAACCTTCTTGAAAAGAAAGGAGGATAAAAGGCAGAGATTCAGATCTGTCCGAAATGGGGGTCTTTGCTAATAGCTATCAAATACTGTCGAAGGCAATAATCAGGGAAAAGACCCTCTTTTTTTTTTAGGTTTTGTTTAGAACAGTTATACAATGAAAGGGGAGTGGCCAGTTCTCAGTGTTCAGGGATTATTCGAGTTTTGTTTAGTGTTAGCAGTTAGAAACTGTTGGGATAGAGAAGCAGCTTCAGTGAAAAGAGGTTTTGTGCTTCAGAAAATTATCCCTGACTGATCTTCTCTCTCTCTCTAACATCTCTCCTGTAAGAGTCTGCATTTGAATTTTCCTTTTTTGCCAAGGGGTGTGTTTTTGGGGATCTTACAGGAAATTGGAACAGCATCATTAAGTTGTAAGAGAATCAGTTGGGTTTTCAGATAGGTTAAATTCTTCTATATTCTCTTCTCTTTTGCTCATGTTTCATTCACTAGTCTGTAAATAAATTCTGTTTTGTTTAAAACGGAGTAGTTTGACCAGTTGCATCACTCCTGGAATATGACCTTAAATCTGTCTAAAATAACTAAAAATATTAGGGTCTGGCTACCTTCTTAAAATGTTTTGAGGGGGTCTGACCTGATCCATAACAGCACGGACAAGTTGGACCAAAGGGTCTGACCATGCTGTATATCTTTGACAGTATGATGTGCTGAATGTAAAAGCATTTAGAGAAATAGATTGCATCCTATGCTGTTAGCACTATTTGAGTTAGCACTAAAACAGTAGTCATTATTTAGTGCTGTTGGAATTAACTTTCCACAATGCCACTCCAAGGAATCCTTTGATTAATCATTTCAATTTATGTTAAGTGTCTGCAAGGAATGGTGTAAACTATTGTCTAGGATGAAGCAGGGAGCTCAGTAACCGAGGGCATTGATGTAGTTTAAACACATCTTATGAATGTTCCCATTGTTACAATAGGAGGTTTGCAGCCCAAAATCCAAAGAGCAGTTGACTACCAATATTAAAAAGGCTTGCAAACAACTCACAACATCTCGCTGGTTTATTCATCAGGGAATGATGTACATTGGCAGTGGCATTTATAGAAGAGCACAAGATTTGCTCAATGTGAGCATATCAGCACTTTGGGCAAAGTACAAGTGGAGCAGCTACATCTCTTAAAAACTTTCAGTGATGAAACTATATATTTTTCATAGGCATTAGCAGATTTCATGTTTGTGTAGGTTTCTGATCTTTGGAATCTCAGGCAGTCGGGGACTTAGTTCAGTGATCAAACCCACTTTTATGCCATTGGCCAGTGCAATCTTTGGGTATGAAGTACTGAAGAACATACAAAGTAGAAGTATACAGCTAAAACAGGGCACTTTAAATCACAGTCAAAACTGGAAGGCTGATAATCTCATCCAGCTGCAGTGGCACTTGGACTGCTGTTTGTTGAACACTGCATTCACCTACCCTACACAATGTTAGCCTTCTACCCTAACGCAGGGTCAGCTCAATGTATTATGAATGCCACAATAATATATTGGGACCATATGGCAATGAAGGGAGGATTACATGATGACAGCAGCTCTTTATGGATTGCATACTGCTTTAAGTTATACTTTTATTTAAGGTCAAAAATGGATACAGCAAGGCCAACCAGTGGAATAGCATTGCTTCAAGATATAGCTCTGGAGGTCTTAATGCAAGAGAGGTTGGCTAGGAAAGTAGTCCACTTTTGTTGAAAGGTGCCAAGCCGTTCATAACTGTATAATTGAAATCTGCACAGATTTCTTGCTAAAAATTGATGGGACTCACCTTCCCACAGAATAGGAGCTGATGACCAAGAAATTTATACATTCTAGCCTGAGGTGAGTGTCATCAGACTTCAGATAAATTTGTATTATCACCTTTAAAATAAGTGGTCACGGAAATCGTCTTTTCCCATTACTATTGCAACCTGTTTTCTACTCCCTGCACCATGGAAAGACATTTTTATCGGGCAAAGTTCTATCTGACCCAAAAGGCAATAATAATTTTGAGCATTGAAATAAACCAAAGAACTGCAGATGCTGGAGAAACTCAACAGGTCTGGCAGCAACAGTGCAGAGAAAACAGAATTAACTTTTTGGGTCGAGTGACCCTTTAATAATGTTGGGTAGTTTAGTTGAGATGTAGGTTATGTTTATTCTGACCTTGCTCCCCCCACTGTGAAAGCAACAAGCAGAGAGTTGGTCATGGGGACATTTAATGCTCCTACATTATTAAAACTAAATTATACTTCCCTTAGCTTACGTCCGCAAGTGGAATTCACTCTTTGAACATTTCAATATCTAAAGCAACATTTAAAGGCATTGTAAAATAAATATTAACCAGCTCCTTGATATGCCCACAAAGTAGATGTGTTTTTGTTTAGGAAATAGAAATCAACCTGACTGTATGGGTAAATCATTCACACACAACTGAGCTACAATTTTGCTACTAAGTTAGCTTTATAATTTTTAAAAATTAACTTGCTCAGACATGTACATGACACAACTCTTGTACAGGCAGGACTTGAACCTAGGCCTGTTAGTCTGAACACTACCACTATGCCACCTAACACTGCTTTATGGGTAAGTGCCTCATTATTTGATGTTTTAGTGAGCCTGGTGTTAGCTTGATTCACACAGGATCTCTGTAGCAAGAACACTATGATACTACCAACAGGCCAAGTTAATAAGTTAACAAATTAACAAGTTAGAGACACCCAATTCACATTCTCCAACAAGCATGAAGTATTAGATACTTTGTATTTTATTTGAACAAGTGCACAAGATTACATATTCATTCACAGGATGTGTGCATTGCTGGCTCGGTCACCAATTATTATCCATCCCTAATTCCTTAGAGTGCAATTAAAACTCAACCACATTGCTGTGGATTTTGAGTCATATGTCAGCCAGACCATGCAAAAAATCAATTTCCTTCTCTTAAGGACATTAGTGAACTAGATGGGTATTTCTGACAAATGACTATTTCACGGTCATCATTAGACCTTTAATTCCAGATTTGTATTGAAATTATTAGAGTCATAGATGTACAGCACAGAAACAAACCCTCGGCCCAACTCGTCCAAGCCAACCAGCTATCCCAACTTAATCTATTGCCAGCATTTGGCCCATATCCCTCTAAACCCTTCCTATTCATGTACCAAATCCAGATGCCTGAAAAGGCCTTGCCTATTTACTCTGTCCATGCCCCTCATGAAGAAATAACTGACCATGAACTCACTCAATGTTGTTAGGTTCATTGGCATGTTTTTCCGTGATCAGACCATGAAATATAAAGGTCAAACAATTATCATCATGCCTATCAATACTTCCATGTATTCCAAAAGTTGCAAACTGTCACACTGGCAGACCATTGCATTCAGACTAAAATGAATGGACACATTTAGAAATTAAATTCCACCATCTGCCATGGTAGGATTCAAATCCAGGATCCCCAGAACATTCCCTGGATTTCTGACTTAGTAGCCTAATACTAACATTAAGCCACCACCTTCCTAACCTCCAACACCCTGGGCTCCTATCTTATTAGAATCATAGAATCTCTAGAGTGTGAAAAGAGACCATTCAGATTATCAAGTCACTGACTCTCTGAAGAGCACCTCACCCAGGCCCCTATTATATCCACAAAATCTGCATTTACCGTAGCTAATCCACCTAGTTTACACATCCATGCAGACATGGGGAGACACAGGCATTCACCCAAGGCTGGAATCAAACACAGGTCCTTGGTGGTGTGAGGCATTAGTGCTAACCACGAAGCCACCACACCACCCTAAGTAATCTAATGTATGGTACATTATCATACGTCGTCTTAAAAATCCAAATATATTTCATTGTGTGCAGTATTGCAACACCATGAAAACTGCATCCCCGTTCTATACAGTAATTAATTCAAAGTCAAAGCATTTGCAATCACGCTGTCCCAAGTATGCTTTCTTTACCTCCAAAGTGCAGTAAACTGACTGTAAGAACTGTTCATCCACAATTCAAGAAGGAAAGGAATTATTATTATCCAATTGCTATGAATATTTGCAATATGCATTCATGATGATCTAACAGCTTTTAGCAAAGTTGCTCATATTGTTGTTGGCACACTGCTGGCACCACCAAAGGAAGCCATACTGTGATAATGAAAATTGTGCTGACTTGCGAACTTACCGATTTGCGGTTCAGAAATTTTAATGTTTCTCATCCTCTTGGAAAGTTGCTCATAGATCTAAGGTGAATAAATAAATTAACTTTTTCCTTTATTAGCCCAACCTATGACGTATTGGTAAAAAGTTCTTCAACAAGCTACACAGGACAGTTCTTCTTTCACCTCATTTAAAACCATGGAAGAAAAGCTCAGTCCCACTTTGCTGATTATTTATTTCGCGAGTCCCATATATAGCTGCTTCTCTGCTGAAATTGGACAAGTTCAGTTTAAGAAACTTGATTGGCATGGACAAATGGGCCAAAAAGTCTGTTTCCGTGCAGCATAACTCCATGATTTTAATAAACTTAGTGGGAAGAGTAGTGTCCTTCTTTCTTCAAGCTCTCAAGCTTACTATTGAGAAGTAGGCACATTAAAAATCCTGTTTTATCTGTGAAAGCATGTGTTTGAGAAAACACATTTGGCAATATGTCTCTTTTTCTCAACGATATTTAACAAATAAGTTATTGATTGATGATTAAAGACAACATTGGTTTGTGCAAATTCCAGTGGGAAACTGCTGCTGTATAGGAGCAATTTAGACTGAGTATATAGTTTTTATAGATATGATTCAAAGTAGTACAGCACCTGTTTAAGTAGATTCTAAAAGCTGTTAATACTTTATACAAAATGCTCACTCCTGAACAGTTCATTTGGCTAGCTTCACATGCTCTCATCACCTAATATAAACCTGCTGTTGTCGCTGAATTAACAACATTGGCTCTTGGGCACTGTGTTGCTGAATAGAAGCAATTACACATTTTTAAAAATAAAAACCTTTTGCTTAAAAGGAACAATTGGCTAAAGGGGATCTTTAGCCTGTTATGGAGACATGCAATTTCTATTAGGAAGCTTTCTCTGCACATTAATAGTTGATCACTGCTGGCTTACAGATTGTCCTGCTGCAATTGCTGCTTAGGTGAGGTTGTAGCAAATCAACTGTGAACTGTATGTGGTGGAAAAAAATAAACAGACAGATTTTTGTATTATTATAACATCTGGACATTATTTTCTACAACATCAGCATTTAGCTGCAGTTCAGGAAGCATACTGTCCTGAGGTGCTTGTCAGCACTGCTTTTAAGGATGTTTCTTTACAATAAGCAGGACTTTCACTTGTTGGTTAAGATTAAATTAATGATACTTTTAAAAATTTTACTTTATAAAGTAGATGAAACCTTTTTGTTAATATAATTCTTCAACTTTTTTTTTGCATATTTAGTAATGCAATACAATAATGCTACCCCAGGCACTTAAAAGGATAAGAAACCACAGAGTAACTGGTAAAAATGTTCTGGAAGTTATTACACTGAGAAGCCCTAGACAAAAACATTTCTATTTCCATAATTTAATCAGAAACATATTTATCAGTTCTGAGAAACAAAGATACAAAACTCACACTAAAGTGATTTACTGAAAAAAGTAAACCATGTGCAACAAAGAAACAAAGAAAACATCTGGTCCTCAGTCACAAAACTTGCTTTGTGCTCAAATAAAACTCTTCTTTTCCTGCCATGATGAACTTCTTAGATTTTTTTTTGATTTATAAGTGTCTAAATTAAAAGAATGATACGGGAGGAAGATGAAGTGTCTGTCCTACATTCTACAGGTCCAGATGGAAGGATTTATCCATCTGTTTAAAACAGAAAATATTCAACATGAATGGATAAAGATAGTTTATAAGTCCAGACACGGCCCAGTGCATCCAAATTTACAATACGTATAATCTTTAAACATGAAAAAGCATATTTTTAATCCCTCACCAGACTTTCATTTGATTTCCAGCTCACACTGATCCTAGCTGCACTTTACATAGGCCAGGTCAACTGATCGAGACAAGGTTTTGTGCCCAAATTTGGATACATTATCATCTGGGAGGAATGTGTTACATCATAACAATGACAATCTGACTAAAGCTGGCAATACACTGCTCATTATTCTTTGATGATTTACTTAGCATCTGGCAGTGTTTTCACATGATATGCAATGTTTATTTCCCATAAACAGTTTCACAATTGCAGAATGGTGTCAAGATAACATTTACATGATCAGTCACAAGGAAATATCTTTGTACCATGTCGGATGTGAACTATTGATAGGGGTTTCATGCTCATCTTTTATTCTGTCTTGTAAATGCAGGAGAGGGGAGAAAGAACACATGGATTGCATGTTACATATTTTCTATTGGAAACAACAACCTGAGCGTTTAGATGAAAAACTACATTCAATTCTTTTTAAAAAAAGGTTTTCCCCCATCACTTCCTAAGTGAAAAGAATATTTTAAATAGTTAATGAATGAAACTTTAGCCACACCAGTGGCACATTTTAAGTACCCAACAACATCTTATCTGTATTTAGTTCATCACAAATGAAAGACCATTGGTCTGTCACTATAAATAATGTTCATGAATTTGTCACATCCTGTTGGGTGATCCCTCCAATGCATTATTTGAATCTCTATATTGTGGCCGCCACTGTCCAATATACAACTCATTCGGTTACTTGTTGTTTTTAGGCACTTCCTTCTCTCATTGTTCCAAATATGAGAGAGCAGGTGAATGACTTGATCTCAGGGTGTGCCGATTATTGTCCTGTAGTCATCTGCTGTCTGGTGATGCAAATAAACTTCCCGGGGGTAACTGGGAGTGTCAATTCTAATATTTTGTTTCACACAGCTCATGACAATCTCTCAATTTATCAGCCTTCACCCTGCTACCCCCTCCCAACTCAGAGACTGCATGAGCCCTAACAAATATAAAGTCATGGCAGCACAGAAGAAGCCATTTGGCCAAATTGTCTACATGATATCTTATATCATTTCATGCCATGTGATCAGTACACCAACAACGTGTGTATCAGCTAGTCTATCATTCATTTTGATCATCCAGCCATCCCGAGTGGCAGTTAATTCTGTCGCCCTTCCCTAAAAAAAAGGTGATGTGGGGCTCCGACCAATTTGAAAACCAACAAGCAAGGGTGCCCTTCCTCCATTAACGCAATCCATAAATCATTCACTCCACAGATTCTTCTTTGTTCATTAATAGTGCAGAAAAGAAATTGCTATCGCGTGTATCCAAAGGAAAGGATTGGAATCCAAAATCCAGGCTAGTGCTGGCAGGTAAATTGTTGAAATTGTAAAGTAAAATGTTTTGAAACCAAAAGGTATTTCAGCTCTGAGAGGAATTTTGAAAGGCCCTACTGCAGATTCCGAATATTCAGTTGAAGACAGAAATATGCTCTTTATTCAGCTTGCCACACAGATTTAAAAATGAAGAAAGGAATACAAACTTTGACTGTGGGCTTATGTTGCCTAGTAGGAATTTTGCTCAAATGTAAATACATTTTCTTTCGAGGTGAAAGAGTCATTTCTCAAACATTAAACCAAAAAAGTGAGGGAGGCAGGAGTTCAACTTTATTAAATGTAAATTAACAACTATGTAATAAATGTAACAAGGTTGATTTTTGGTTACTTTTGCTCAGCTGACCCATTTTCTCCCCTCTTTAAGTTCAGGGTGCTTTGATAAGTATTACTGCAAACAAGAGTAGTTGACAAAAGTACAAGAAAAAACAGTTTATTTGCTTAGTAGGAGGCACTGAATGGATACATGTTGCTAATATTCCAATCCTACAAAACATTATTTTCACAGTACACATTCTAAGCTCTGTTTGATTGAGTTCTAACTTAGTTAAAACAAATGCCTCCTGTATTATTATTAATTAGCTATTTGCAGATCCAAGTACAGCACAGTATCCAGGGCAAATTCATTTATATTGGCAGCTCTCAAGGACTCAGAGGGAAATTACTTTACGTAGTACGACACTCCAGAAATGCAGAGCAGATCAAAGTACGGAGTATGATTCCTATATGTCACTCCTATGTTAACTGATGTAACCCAACAAAACACAATCAAAACAGGCCAGAAGCTAGAAATCTGGAATGAAAACAACATTCATGGCCGTGTAGAGGGAGAAAGAGAGAGAATGTGAGTATATTAGATTATAAACATTAATGGTTTAAAAAAGAGAGTATTGTGAGTGACAGTCATATTTACATTTTTATCTTTCAAGAATACACAGAGAAAGGAATTACCTGCGAACTTCAGTCCAGGTCTTTGTGTGTTGCTTGCCCAATCTAGGATATGAACTAATAAGCTATAATGGTCACAGCTTTGAGAACACCGATTTAAAACACTCCTGCACTGCAGGTAAAGAAAAGATACTCCTTCTGATTGTTGCCAGCTAGCCACTGCCTAAAGGAATGGGGACAAAAGAATTTGCATCGGCCTGCAAAGTGAAAAATTTCAAAGTGGACTGTTCAACCATTAAAGTCTATGTTACCAATAATGTCCACCATAATGGCTGCAATGAGTGCTACCTGTGCTTTGTGAATGACACAGAGACTAAACTACACACTTTTTTAAAAAGTTTTATCTTTTTATGGATTTACTTCTCATTTCTTATGTGTTGCATTATTTTTTCTTGCATTTAGTAACTAAGAAACTTGCACTTTTTTTTTGTTAACTCAATGCTGCCTGGTTAAATTTGCTCCTCTAAAACTGATCAGTTTGGTCTGGGAGAAAAGTGTCCATAAGGGAAGGTTCTTTATAAATTAAATGAATTCAAGCCAATCGAGACAGAGGTGAATAAAGAAAGGTAACTCCCTCAATTTGGGATATCATAGAACATACAACATAGAAGAATACAGCGCAGTACAGGCCCTTCGGCCCTCGATGTTGCGCCGATCAAAGCCCACCTAACCTACACTAACCCACTATCCTCCATATACCTATCCAATACCCGCTTAAATACCCATAAAGAGGGAGAGTCCACCACTGCTACTGGCAGGGCATTCCATGAACTTACGACTTGCTGAGTGAAGAACCTACCCCTAACATCAGTCCTATATCTACCCCCCCCCCCCCTTAATTTAAAGCTATGCCCCCTTGTAATAGCTGACTCCATACGTGGAAAAAGGTTCTCACTGTCAACCCTATCTAACCCCCTAATCCTATCTGGAATTACAATTGTAGAGATTTTCAGTGACTGACCACCATAGTAAACAAACCGAAAAAAATTAAATATGTAGTTTTGTCCAGTTTTATGATCAGCTGAGATCGTAACAAAAGCAATCACCTACTCTGCAATCACCTACACAAAAATATAGAAGACATCAATTCAACAGTGAATATAATAATTAAATTGAAAGAAATATGAGTAAATCACTGGAAGTGTTTGGGGTATTGGGCAACAAGGAAGAAGGAGATAAAAGGGCAAGAATTATATGTCTTACATCTGTATGTAAAGGTGCTATGGGAAGGGGATGGGTTTTGGAGATAACTGAGGATGGATCATTGTGGTTTGGAGGCAATGGTCCTGAAGAAATACTGAGGATATGGTCTTAGGTGGCATAATATCAAAGGAAGTGGAAACTGAGCATGATCCGTTGAATATCAAGGGGAATTCTATCATGGTTCTGGGTTGGAATGTGAACAGAAGTGTGTGTCACCCATATTAAAGGGAAGAGTGGGGATTCTTTCACTGAAGAAAACCTAAGACATATTGATAGTGCTTTAAAGGTTGCATCATTAGAATAGAAAAAACAAGATTTGGAAAAACTAAGAGTGAAATGATGTCCTTTTCAGGAAGCAGGATGGAAGGAAGTGCAGTCCAAGTGGTGTGGGAGTCTGTGTACTTACCGTGAATATTGATTGATTGCCTATTCCTTGCATTGAAGACTGAAGTCAAGAAAGCAAAGAGTCTGAGATGGATCATGTGAAGGCAAGGTAAGGGTGTAAACTGGAAGCACAATGAATAAAACTTCCAATTCACAGTGAGAGCATCTGTTCCAATAATGCAAGCTTCAGCACATCTTCCTTTTCCTCCAAATAAAGATTCTCCTCTGTGATTGGAAGGCTCTCAATCATGTATGATTGTTATTGGACATGTTTTGCTCACACCCACTCCCTTCCTCTGTCCCTCCCTCCCAGACAAATCATAGGATTCTCCTCCTAGTCTACCAGCCCTCGTATTCTGTTTCACCTCTGATATTTCCACCATCTCCAGTGTGATGCCACCACCAAACACTTCTTCCCTGGCCTTCCCCTTTCGTTGTTCCAAATGGATTGTTCTCTCTAGGATATCCTGGTCAATACTTCAATCACTCCAACAGTCAGGATGTGATGGAATATACTACACTTTCCTAGATAATCATAACTCCAATAATGCTCCAGAAACTCAACATAATCAAAGACAAAGCAGTCAGCCTGATAGGCATTGTACACACCACACAAAACATTATTCACTTTGCCATTTGCACCAGTACAAAATGCACTGCACATCTCTCCAGGGGTCAAACAACAGCACCATTAAATCAATATCAACCAGAAGGAGAAGGGTGGCAAGTGCATGGTATCATCACCACATGAAATTTCCCTCTCCTAATGAAGACAAACACTACCCTGGTTTGAATGATACTACAGTCCCATCACTGTCATTGGTCAAGGTTCTGGAATTTCCTTCCTAACAGAATTATGCTTGTAGCTACAGCATGGCAATTGTACTGGTTCAAGATAGAACAGCCATTAGCAATGGGAAACAAACATTGGTCTTGTCAGCAACATTCATGTCCATGAAAGAAGGAATAAAATTCTTATTCTGCCAGACAATTGGATCATGGTTGAGATGTATGTTAACTCTATCTACTGGCCTTAATTCCTCAAATGTTAATAAATACCCCTGCTGAACAAAAATGTATCAAATCAAATTTCAAAATTTGCAATCCATAGAGTCATGGAGTCATAGATCATGTAAAGAAGACCCTTCGGCCCTTGGCGACCAGGCTTCCCAAACTAAACTAGTACCATTTGCCTATGTTTGGCCCATATCCCTCTAAACCTTTCCTATTCATGTACTTGTCCAACTGTCTTTTAAGTGGCCCAGCGATGGGATTTTAACTGTGTATGCCACTTCTGACAGCAGACCAGGAAGTAAGCACAAATTCCATTCTCTTCTTCTTTCCCATTCTTCATGTAACTTGAATTAAAATGTTAAGTGTTGGGAGCATGCACAGGGGATCCCTGCAATTTTCCAATAAGGCAAGCTTTCCAATGGTGAAACCTGCTGACAATGCTTCCACAATGGGTAGGCTATAAAAGAGCATTTGTTCAAACAGAGAGGCTCCGCTTTGCCACCAAAGCCCTCCAGTGAGCACCAGTGCCCGAGTTTTGTCACAAATCATTTTGCAGACCCTTCGAACTGTATCTGATCTTTCCCTCCATCTTTCTTCTCTCCAATACAGAGCCTGCAAAATAAAGTCCCGACTTCTATCTGTGGTGTCTGAATGTCAGACCAGACTAGCCCCAGAGTCCAGTTATACCTCCCAGAAGATTTTCCTCACTGTTATCAGGAAAGGAGGAGGCCCTGTTTCCTCCAGGTGGCATCACCGACCCTCTCATCTGAGCAAAGTAGCCTGAGTATAGATGACCAGAGAAGGAGAGCCATGCAAGAATCTGAATGCAGTGCAGGAAACAGGTCTTCCTTCAATACTCCAACATCTTCAACAGGAGCCTCAATTGAAGTTATCAAATCTTAAGATGCTCCAGGAGTTGAGTCTTGCAAGATATAAGCATCGTGATAACTCCCTGGAGAATAAGCATAGTTCTGCATGATTCTTCTCTTGTATTCACAGAACAGTTGCACATTCAGGGAGTGAGAAGGCATCGGTCTGGTTCCAAAGAGCTGTAATGGCCACATGAGTGCAATTGATGACCACTTGCACTTGAGGAAAAGTAGAAGACCACCAGAGCCCAGAGGGAGTTCCAAATATCGCAAACACTTATTCTTTATTTCAAACCGCAACCAGGAAATCAAAATGTCAGTTCTCACCTAATTCAGACAGCCCACACCCCATGTTTTGCTAACTCCATAAAATTGCCTTCTCAAGTCTCAGCACGTTTGGGGCTTAAAGTTCCAGATTTCCGTTATCAGTTATTTGAATAAGTGCTCCCTGACATCACCCCAAAGTTGCTTTGTTCTCATTTTAATTTTAGATACCTTCTTCTGGATTCCATCACCAAAGCCACCTCTTTCTCTATCCCTTCCTCTAATCTTCTTAAACACTTCAATCAGTTAATCCCCTGAGGAAAATGTGATTCCATCTATTTTCTGTGCTAACTTTTTTGATTTCAACAAGCTAGAGCTAGAAACACTAGTTCCTTTCAGTACCCAAAGGAAAAGGCTAAAAACGCATTTCCAATTGTTATTGCTGCTAAGCTATGGGCATTAGCTGAGGAGAGCAGTAGTGGACTCAGTTACAATAATTATTGTAGTTGATATTACAATAGGCTCAAACATCACCATTGAGCAATTGAAGGATTCCAACATCCATGGTAAATCATTACCTTGAGGAGAAAAGCAGTAGTAGCGTTAACCAAAAGCATGCAGACCAAAGCTTACAAGGTGTACTGTGAAATTTTAAACAGCCTTGTGGTTTTACAAATCTTCTCAGTATTTGCCCAAAGTTCTTCCATTGCAATATCAGACATAGTTGAGGTTCAAGGTGATGCATGTTTTACAGTCAGGAGACCTTGATGAAAGCTGTTAAAATCATTAATTAACAAGCTTCAGATTTACAACCCTCCTATACATTTTTCCAATAAAGCAACTATTAAAGCTCTAGTCTTTTGTTTAAATGAAGGCAGCATTGTGCAAATTTCAAAGGCTGCATCACCTTGGTGATATCACACCTCCATAAGTTTCAGTATTCTGCTGCATACAAACTTTGCTTTGAACTGAACCAAAGAATGATATAAAATATAATTTGAATTAGTTTTAGTCTTCAAAGTCCATGGAGCATTTCTTACTTTTGAGTGATTTCAGGCGAAACATCCTTCGCTTTAACAGAAAACTGAATTTTACGAGACTTCTTTTACCCAATGGGCTGGATGTCAGGAAGTCTCAAGTCCCCACAGCAACTTGCTTAAGATATATTAAGATATTACTTAAGCTATGACGCTGTCTGCCATCTGAAGGTGGGAGTTCAGGTACACCAATGAATTGGAAAATTATTGGCCACTTCACACACACCGTTGACATTTTATTGGGGTGAGCTGCTGTTGTTAGGAAGGACTTTGGAGGGTTAGAGTTTCCCTTTCCTTTCTCTTGAAGACTCAATGGCAGCCAATTTCAATGTGTCTGGCAAAGCTAGGAGGGGACCGCCATCCTTTGTGTTGGGTGGTAATATTAACTTCAGTAAGACCCCATCCCAAAATCCCTGCCATGCACCACTTTCAATGGACATTGGGATATTGTCCCAGTGAGGGTGGCACAGTGGCTCAGAGGTTAGTACTGCTGTCTCTCAGCACCAGGGTCCCAGGTTCAATTCCAGCCTCGGGTGACTGTCTGTCTGTGTGGCGTTTGCACATTCTCCCTGTGTCTGCGTGGGTTTCCTCCGCGTGCTCCGGTTTCCTCCCACAGTCTAAAGATGTGCAGGTTAGGTGAATTGGCCATGCTAAATTGCCCATAGTGTTAGGTGCATTCGTCAGAGGGAAATGGGTCTGGATGGGTTACTCTTCGGTGTGGACTTGTTGGGCTGAAGGGCCTGTTTCCACTCTGTAGGGAATCTAATCATCAATCCTGACAGCAGTTACTTACTTTGCTAAATTCCAGCCAGTGTGATATTACCAATTCCTTTTTCATTTCAATTATTTTAGTTCAACACTAAAATTGCAGTCATACTATGTCATTAAGCAACCATGAGGAACTTCCCTGGAAGCGTCTAAAGCCATTTCATGTATAACCCCTTGAGTTAACACAGAGAAGAAACTGTCACAGACTCAGATTTCACTAATTTCAAACCTGAGTCTTCCAATTGAAAAGAACCTGCTCAAAAACCAGTAAAAGTACTCTATGGTAAATAATCACTGATTTTAATATTTTTGAATGATTGGTGGAGAAATGGAATGATGCAGAACCATTTTCCAGGTTTAACTATGAAAACTTTAATGGTCGACAGGACGTGCACACTCAATGTCCCAGTGTCCCTGTGAGGTTATCCACTTTAGTTGGAAAAACAGCAAGGCAACTCGTTATACTAATGAAGAGAAACGTCAAAGTGCTTCAGTGCAGAGGGATCTGGGTGTCCTCACCATGAATCATAGAAGACTAGTTCTTCCATCTTCAACTGCTTCTCCTCAGGCTCCTGCCTCTGGTTGCCCAGCATATCAATTAGCACAAAGCTTCACTATACCATGGCTTATCAATGTGCTTTCACTTAACTTTTGAAAATCTGATCACCATATCTATCTGCCAAATTGATATATGCAAAAACCTGAGCTCACATCCGAAAACCAGCAACTGGCCTTTTTCTTCAGCAAGGAAGGAATCCTATTCATGCTTTCAGTGCACCCTGACCCCACTTTTCTTTTATTCACTCATTGGACATGGGTGTTGCTGGCTGGGCAGCATTCATTGCCCATCCCTGGGTGCCCTTGAGAAGATGGTGGTGAGCTGACTTCTTGAACTATTGCAGTCCATATACTGTAAGTTGACCCACAGGGAGGGAATTCCAGGATTTTGACCCAGCGAAAGTGAAGGGACGTTGATATATTTCCAAGTCAGGATTGTGAGTGGCTTGTGACTGCCCTTGTCCTTCTAGATGGAAGTGGTCATGAATTTGGAAGGTGCTATCTAAGGATCTTTCATGAATTTCTGCAGTGCATCTTGTTGATGGTACACACTGCTGCTGTTGAGCATCGGTGATGGAGGGAGTGGATGGTTGTGTATGTGATACCAATCAATCAGGCTGCTTTCTTCTGGATTGCATCAATGTTCTTGAGTGTTTGTTGAAGCTGCATCCATCCAGGGAGTATTCCATTACACTCCTGACTTGTTGCTTTGTAGGTGGTGGACAGGCTTTGGTGACTCGGGAGATGAGTTATTCGCTGCAGTCTTCCTAACCTCTGACCTGCTATTACAGCCACCGTGTATATGTGGCGAGTCCAGTCAAGTTTATGGTCAATGGTAACCCAAGGACATAAATAATGGGGGATTTGGTGATGGGAACACCATTGAATATCAAGAAGCAGTGGTCATTGCAGGGCAGTTGTGTGGTGCAAATTTTACATGCCTCTTGTCAGCCCAAGTCTGGACGTTGTCCAGATCTTGTTGCATTGAACATGGACTGCTTCAGTATCTGAGGAGTTTTGAATAGCACTGAACATTGTGTAATCAACAGTCAACATCCCTACTTCTGACTATATGATGGAGGGAAGGGCATTGATGAAGCAGCTGAAGATGGTCGGGCCTGGGACACTACCCTGAGGAACTATTGCAGAGATACCTTGGAGCTGAGATGACTGACCTCCAACAATCACAACCATCTTCCTATCTGCCAAGTATAACTCCAACCAGTAGAGAGTTTGCTCTGATATCATTTGATTCTAGTTTTGCTAGGGCTTCTTGAAGCCACACTCAGTCAAATGCAGCCTTGATGTCACAGACTGTCACTATTACCTCACCTCTGGGTATCAGCTCTTTCATCCATGTTTGAATCAAGGCTGTATAGAGGTCAGGAGCAGAGTGGCCCTGGCAGAACCCAAACTCTGCATCACTCAGCAGGTTATTACTGAGCAGGTGCTGCTTGATAAGTGTTGATCACTTTACTAATGATCAAGAGTAGAATGATGGAGCAGTAATTGGCCAGGTTGGATTTGTCTTGCTTTTGGTTTACAGGTCTTAACTGGGCAATTTTCCACATTGTTGCCAGTATTATAATTGTACTGGAACAGTTTAGCTAGAGGAGTGGCAAGTTCTGAAGCGCAAGTCTTCAGTACTATTGCTGGAATGTTGTCAGGACCCATAGCCTTGCAGTATCCAGTGCCTCCAACCATTTCTTCATATCATTTGGAGTGAATCGAATTGGCTGTAGACTAGTATCTGTAAGGCTGGGGACCATTGGAGGTGGCTGATATGGATCATCTACTCGGCACTTCTGGCTGAAGATTGCTGTGAATTCTTCAGCCTTATCTTTTGAACTTGTGTTCAGCTCTTCCATCATTGAGGATTGGGATATTTGTGCAGCCTCCTCTTTCTATGTGTTGTTTGATTGTCCACCATTTTCATGACTGGATGTGGCAGGACTGCAGAACTTAAAATTGATCCATTGGTTGTGGGATCATTTGGCTTTGTCTATGACTTGCTGCTTATGCTGTTTGGCATGCAAGTAGTCCTGTTTGGTAGCTTCATCAGGTTGACAGCTCATTTCTAGGTATGCCTGGTGCTGCTGCTGGCATTACCTGCTGCACTTTCCATTGAACCAGGATTGATCCCATTGCTTAATGATAATGCTTGATTGGGGGATATGCCAGGCCATGTGGTTATAGATTGTGCTGTTGATGGCCCACAGCGCCTCATGGATGCCCACTCTTGAGTTAATAAATCTGGTGAAGGCTGTCCCATTTAGCACGGTGATAGTGCCACACAACATGATGAAGGGTATTCTCAAGGTGAAGGTGAGTCTTTGTCTCCACAAGGACTGTGCACTGGTTGCTTTTACCAATACTGTCATGGACAAATGCATCAGCAGCTGGTAGATTGGTAATGCTGGTGGGACAAGACATGTCTAGAGATGGTGATAGTTGAGCCTGGGACATTGGTGATGATTATATCAGGCTATTGCTTAACTAATCTGAGATAGCACTCCCAATTTTTCCACTAGCCACCAGATGTTAACAAGGAGGACTTTGCAGGCAGGGTCAATGCAGCTGTTTTTGCCGTCCACTTCACTGGTGCATGGGTCAAAGACAGGTGGTCCATCCAGTTTAATTTCTTTGTTGACACTTTGTATCAATTGATACTACAGAGTGGCTTGCTCGGCCATTTCAGAGAGTGAATCATAATGCTGAAGGTCTGGAGTCACATCAAGGCCGGATCTGGTGAGGATGGCAGATTTCCTTCCCTGAAGGACATTAGTGAGACAAATAGGTTTTCCAACAATCAGCAATAGTTTCATGATCATCAGTGGATTGGTAATTCCAAATTTTTAAAATTGAATTCAAATTGGGGAATTCAGTGGTCTAGCTGATAATACCAGTGGGCCAATTACCTCTCCCTTAAAGCTTGGTTGCCCTAAATTTTGTCCTGAAAAACTATTTTGTGAATATTCTTACATGAATGCATAATGGGAGGGAATGGTGTGCTCCTCTAGCTCCACGTTACAAGTATTGACTCTATTTGCCCACAGAACCCATCTCCTTCTGTCTCCCATCCAGCCACCACTGCTAATAACTTCAATTCAATATTAACCCTCACCTTTGAATTTTATTTTGATGTCAGCCCCTCACGTGCAAACATGAATGAGTTCCTGTAACTTTCTATCTTTTGATAAAGACCATTGGTTATCAGTGCATGATATCACCAAAACTGAAAAGAACAACCTAAAAGATGAGGGAAGTCTAGATTAGACAATGGCATACTTGAACTTTAAATACTTGCAGTTTGTAGGACCAGGAAAAGAAGAATGAAGAAAGTACGGTATTAAAGCAGAGCTTTCACTCTATTTCCTCTTAATTTTTTGTTCAACAGCTTTTAACTATTTTCACATAAATGACTATAAAATGAGACAAAGGTAATTAAGGAAAGAGTGTAAACAAAGTAGTGGATTTTATTGGTCCCTTCTGAACGTTGTTCCCTTCTCCCCTATACCTGCTTTAAAAGTCAGTTTCAAGCCGACCTACTTAAAGGGAACTGAACAAGCTCGGAGTGGGGTTTCTGCCCCTACAAGGGAGGAAGTTCTGTCCTTGAGAGCTGCCAGTCAATCCGATTGGCCAGCAGCTGTGGTACTCGCAGTAATGTTAGACATCAGCTGGATGTCATTGGATGTTGCTGGGACTGAAGATTGGCTCATAAAGAGAGAGCAGTCGACCCTGCACTAAATTCCAAGACCTTTCAACCAAGTTTATTTGTTTGTTTTTAGTCCTCATAGTGCCTGCAGTGAGTGTAAGTCTCCCTGCATCTTTATTTCCTTCTTCTTTAACTATCCTATGATGTTATAAAATCTGTGGACTTCCATTCTTCGATCAATCATTGACAAGATTAAGCCTCCATATTAATAGCTTGTCATGGGAGATGGGAGAGTGGGCAGAGTGGAAGGGCTTTGGAGGTCATGTAGGGAGGACCAAAGGGCATATGATGCGAAGGGGAATTTACTCAACATGTACGACGCATTCAGTGAAAGACAAAGCCACCCCTTGCCATTTTTTTAGCTGGTTGCATGACAAACTTGAATCTTTATTCTTTCCTGTCTACCCCCTGCCAACCATATTATGGCATGGACTGTGCACTATTTAGGTGAAATGACATGATAATGATCTCTCTTGGGAAGGCTGGCAAAATTTGGCACCCACTCAATCACCGGCTGTTTTGTGGGGACCAGTTTTAGAGTAGGCTAAGCACCCATCATATTCTACATGCTCCCTTCTGAGAATACACCGTGAAAGGCTTATAAGATCCAGCCCAAAAGGACCTAGCCACACTGAAACATTCATATAAGATGTTCTAAAGGCCCAATGATCTATTAATAACTAACATCCAACTGAATTGTAACCAGTTGCTAACAGGCATATTGACTGCTAACATTTGAAAATTATCCACAATCAGATTGATAATACAGCAGTGCTAAAAATGTACTTCTCCCACAAAAATGCAGCAAACTGTTAATGTGGAGAGTTAATCTTGCCAATGATTGATCTAAGAATAGAAGTCCACAGTTAATAGATTTTTAACATCTTAGGATAGTTAAAGGAGAAGGATATAAAGATGCAGGGCGACTTCTGCTCACTGCAGACACGATGATGACTAAAAACAATCTTGGCAGAAAGGTCTCAACATGCTTTCTAATTAATGAATATCAATGTCTCAGACTTCAAGTCTGCTCACTTATGTGGCATTATAATCAATCAGTTTTTGGAAACTTGCCATAATCTGTCTTGAACTGTCAGTAGCATATTCCATCTGAGCATTGTATATAATATAGCAACATTATGCAGTAGCCAAATTTGGCTACTATCATGGTCCACAAATAGTGAACAGAAAGTTGACAACATTTGGCCATTAGACCTCTGCATCATGGAAATTCTGCAAGGGAAAAGAAAGCATTTAGAACAATTGTTATAAACAACATATGATATATTGTAACATCTTTAATAACTATATTTCATGACTGTGATGGTTATGTACTTTATACCGGAACTGATCTGATCACCTCCAGACAGCAGCCCCAGAATTTACTGTGAAAAAAAATCCCACTGAGTGATGTCAGACTTGATAATGTGTGACTGTCTGGGAGATAGCTACATACATTTAAACAGCTGTTTGAATGGTACCCAGAGGACGACAGCAATAAGATTAAAAAATAAACTTATTCTTTATTTGAGTTCAATGTAGAAACATGTTTTTTAAATTATTTCCAGATGTGCAGAGAAAGTTTCTTCAACACAGCATTGCAAAAGAAGTAACTTTACAGGTATGTATTATCAATGGCCCTTACATATTGCTCAACTCAATTGCTCTGGAGATTTAGTAAGTTAAGGAAGTTGCACAAAGGTCATGACACTGCAAATTGTGACTGTTCCCTATGGAAAGATGACCACATTTCAGAGTTACCTATATTTAGTTTCCTTTATTATAAAATAACTTCTTCAAATATTTAAGGTCTTAAGGAAAATAAATGGGGAAGCTTGAAGAGAAACAGTCCCAAATCTATCTAAAGAGACTGAACTCAGGATTGTTATGGATGATGCATTTCCAATGAGATGTCCATCCCTGATCTACCTTCAATTTTCTAGCAGCAGCTAAATGCCTACACACAGATTTTGCTTCCTAAAACAAAATTAACAGCCCAAAGTTAAGAAATACGTGCAAACTATAGTAACAAATGGTTTTACATCAAATTATAACTAAAGGCGCCTTGTTGTGAAATGTCAGAAACAGTTGAATGCCTCAAAATGAAACTGTCATTCATTTTCTTTATTAGCATGAAGAAATAAATACATTAAATGTGTCCAATGGTTGTGAAATAAGTTGGTCTTTCAATCCAAAAATTTAAACTTAGTGATAAATTAACTTTATAATAAATTAAACAAATTTCAGCAGTCAAGTTGTAATAGTTAGTTATCACATTGGATTTAATTAGTATTAAGTAGTTGAAAAATAGGAGACAAACATACCGAAAACTATAATGTAATTGATAATGTATCTGTGTTTGTGATTCTTACCCTGGTGAGAGCAGATATTAGGCAAGCCATTGGCAGAGTGGTGAAGCTAAAGACATGGAATAAGGGAATAGATACTCCCACTAATTTAGTGAAATAAGGGAAAGGATTCTTTCAAGCAAAAAACTCTGTTTCAAATTTCATGAATTGTCTAATGTTTTTTTTTGCCAGTTTGAAGGCATTATGGTTAAAGTTCCTAAAGGGCATTCTTGACAATGGATTTTGGGATCTCCAGAAGAAGTTGGAATGGGCTGCCAGAGGTAGTAGTGAAGGCCAGTACAATTTTAACATTTAAAAACCATTTGCACGGGTATGGGATGAATGGGATAAGTATGGAAGGATATGGACCAAATACAGGCAAATGGGATGAGTTCAATTGTGAAAACTGAGCAGCTTGGGCAAGTTGGGCCAAATGGCCGATTTCCATGCTGTAAACCTCAATGACTCTATGACTGACTGAATTTTCACTCAATACAGTAGAAGTGTGCATTACAAAATGGGCTCCCATGTGACTTCCAGGTGGATGCGAAGGATTGCATTTCCTAGTTGACCAAGAGTCCCTATGCATTTATAGAGCAGAACAGGACATACGCTCTCGGATCAGCATTGAAAAGAACGAACCATCCAAGTCATTGAGAGTGTGCTAATATGGCAGAGAAACAAGATTTCACAGCACCCAATTAGCGATCTATAAAAAGGGAACTCATTGGACTTGGAGAGGTATTCCCATCTGGCTCTGGTACATTCCAGGGCACTGAAGGTGGTTCCTGAGGCAGCTGAAGAAGGAACTGAGAGGCCACAAGAAACCAAGAAACCATCAACAGAAACCGGAACCAGGTGTTAAAACTAATTTTAATGTGTTCTAGACATGATACCCTAATCGTTAAGCCCCTGAGGAAAGTGAACTAACTCTCTTTCTTTATTCACCTACCTGCTTGATTCTTTGCAAAAACATGATTTGAAAACAGATCCCTCCCTCCCTTGTTAATATCTTTCTCTCAGACCAACTTAACCAACTTAGTTAGCAAAAGAATGTTATTAGTTACCAAGTATGAGAAAAAATAATAATGTAACGCATGGGCACAATGTCTCTTATTTTTACATTTTTATACTTTGCAGTTTTTTTGTGCATTATTTAGGAATAAAAGGGGATGCCGAAACAATTACAATTTTTTTAAAAAACTCCATCCCGGAGTTGTTTTTGAAGAGTAGTTTGCAGTGTATGACAGTCCTTAAATTGCATGGTACCTGTACCATTAACGTTGGTAATTTCAAGATTTTTGGTTTTGCAGGTTGGTTAATATTCTTCTGTCCTTGTTCATTTTCGATTGTGACTGGCTGGTAGATCTCAGTGAAATTTTTTTTTAGCATTCTTTATCTGCTGTTTTGAGGTATTTAATGTTTGTTCTCAAAGTGGGAGCTCCACAGCAGACACTAGTCACATACAGTTACATAAGGCCATTGATTACAGTCTCTCAATCTCATTTCTGAATATCTCCCTGAAAGGGTAAAACACAAACAGGTTTACAACAGGTGGTTTTCTGTTGAGAGATGGGATTGATAGCCAGTCATTTGTTTTCTTTTTCCTTTTAAGTCTTTCAATTTAAATCTTCCCCTGGCTCTGTACGATGTGATAATCCAAGTGTCCATGGATGATTCTACCAGACAGTCACTGAATTTGCACCTGCAGTCATCTTCCTTCCTAACTGTGGGGGCCTTCTTTCGAACAACACACATGTTAAGATTAAAAGTTCCTCATTGGAAGTGAAAAGTGAAATCCCTCTAGAAGAAGCTTCAAGTGTTAATGAGGCTTCTGTGACTCATAGTAATTCTGAAGCTTGGGTGATTTGTTAGCAAATCTATGCAATATGCCTTCAAGTCATAGAGGTGTACAGCATGGAAATACACCCTTTGGTCCAACTCGTCCATGCCAACCAGATATTCTAACCTAATCTAGTCCCATTTGCCAGCATTTGGTCCATATCCCTGCAAACCCTTCTGATGCATATGCCCGTGTAATGCTTTTTAAATGTTGTAATTGTACCAGTCTCCACCACTTCCTCTGGCAACTCATTCCCTACACGCTCTACCCTCTGCATGAAAATATTGTCCCCAAGGTCCCTTTTTATATCTTTGCCCTCTCACCCTAAACCTATGCTCTCTAGTTCTGGACTTCCCCCAACTCTGGGAAAGACCCTGTCCATGCCCCTCATGATTTTATAAACCTCTATACGGTCACCTCTCAGCCTCTGATGCTTGGGGAATTCAACCACAACCTTTTCAGCCTCTCCCTATAGTTTAAATCCTCCAACCCTGGCAACATCCTTATAAATCTTTGCTGTACAGCCATAACATGACCTCCCAACTACTATACTCCATGCTCTGTCCAATAAAGGAATGCATACTATACGCCAACTTCACTATCCTATCTGTCTGCGACACCACTTTCAAGGAACTATGAACTTGCTCTCTAAGGTCTCTTTCTTCAGCAACACTCCCCAAGGACATTACCATTAAGTGCATAAGTCCTGCCCAGATTTGCCTTTCCAAAATGCGACACCTCACATCTATCTAAATTAAACTCCATCAGCCACTCCTCAGCCCATTGTACACTGAGGTAACCTTCTTTACTGTCCACTACACCTCCAATTTTGGTATCATCTGCAAACTTACTAACTATAACTCTATGTTCGTATCCAAATCATTTATTAAAATGACAAAAAGCAGTAGACCCAGCACTAATCTTTGTGGCACATCAGTGATTACCTCCAGTCTAAAGAGCAGACTTCTACCACTACCTTCTGTCTTCTACCTTCAAGCCAGTTCTGTATCCGAATGGCTAGTCCTCCCTGTAATACATGAGATATAACCTTGCTAACCAGTCTACCATGAAGAACCTTGTTGAAAGTCTTACTGAAGTCCATATAGATCATATCTACCACTCTGCCCTGATCAATACTCCTCATTACTTCTGTCAGGCGTGATTTCCCATGTACAAAGCAATGTTGACTAACCCTAATCACCTGTCATTTAATGTGTAGGGCATTGTTCTTCATCACACATTGGTGTTTACTTCATGTTTGACTCATGTTAACTTTGCAAATTAGAGTATAAAATAGATATTTTAAACTACTCTACTTTTTGACTTGTTGTTGTAAAGTGTATGTTTGATTATTCAAATGTATGGAACAAAATGGCTTTTTTTTTCATTAATAACAGCTTGGGAATATTCAATTTTATCTACTTTCAACAAAAAGTTACTGAGCCCTGAGCAGACCATAACCAAACTTATGGGTTTGTGCCAGGATAAAATTAGATTCCCTTTGGCTCAACAAGTCCATACCGACCCTCCGAAGAGTAACCCACCCAGACCCATTCCCCTAGCCTATATTTACCCTGACTAATGCACTTATAACTATTGGCAATTTAGTATGGCCAATTCACCTACCTGCACATCTTTTGATTGTGAGAGGAAACCGGAGCACCCGAAGGAAACCCACGCAGACACAGGGAGAATGTGCAAACTCCACACAGACACTCTTCCAAGGCGGGAATCAAACCCAGGTCCCCGGCGCTGTGAGGCATCAGTGCTAACCACTGAGCCACCGTGCTGCCCCATGAATAATGCATTAGATTAGTATATTATTTTTAATATTTTGATTCTTAAATCAAATCTAGACCAAACTAGCAAAATTTAAGAATTCTTTTGCAGATTGTGAGGCAATGAACAATACATTTGAGGAAAAAGGTGATCACACCACTAAATCCTGAAAGCCATAAAGTGTTCAACTGCCTATAATGAACGTTATCGAATAATCCTTTTGAGATGGCTAACTGCATTAATCTTCCGAAATGATATAACTTGGTTGATCTCTGTAGAAAATGAAAGAAATTCAAAATATTATATTGGACTTTGGGGTCAGCATACACCACTGACCTCTGGAAAGCTTCAAGATCCAATAATCTCTGGAATGAGAAATTCTCCTTTGAAAGTGGCAAATATCAAGGCAACATCCAGACACCTGCTAATAAGATGCAATTGAGTAGAATAAGTGGCCAATCACATTGAAGCATTCTGACAGACAGCAAAGCTAGAATTAAGACACTGGCTAGCCTTCAATTTTAAACACATTTTTCGGGTAATCAAATTAACAACTAGGATACTCGCATGAAATTAAGGCTGATATTAAAATATCATAAAACAAAATCTTAAACTTTTTTTTAAAACATAGGGGAGAATTTTAAGACTCCACAATTGTAAAGTTAGTTTTCATGCATCAAAGACAATAATTATGAAGTTGTAACACAACAATCTCCAGATTTCATTAACTTCAGGTATACAACTCCAGAAATTATGAGATTAAGCAAATTTATTCTTTCTTAGGATTTGGTCATTGTTTACCCATTCCTAATTGAACTTGAATTGACTCACGTCCAAGGCCATTTCAGAAGCCAAATAGTCAACAACATTGTGGTTATGTACTCATATGTAGGCTGGATCAGGTAAGGATGGTAAATTTCCATCCCTAAAGAAATTTAATGGACTAGACTAGTTTACATACATGTGAAAGGCAGAGGGTAGGAATGATGTTTAATGTTAAATGTGATTCCACAACTGGACAAAATTTGTTATACAATCCCAATTGTGCTATGAAGTACACTAACAATCAATTCATGATCGCCAATCAAGCTTGCAATATTGCTCACTTTCATTTATTATTTACACCCAGATCTCTCTTCTTTGAAAACAGAAGGATGATGCCCACATATTGCATCTTTTATTTAATTAACAAAAGCTGAGAAACAGCCATACCACATGGCAATGCTTTGATCAATCAGAGTCAACTTACCCTGTAATAAATTTAAACAAAAATGTGGCAGTCAATTGCCACCTAGTGCATTTCCATGTCAACATCTCTACTAATCAAAGTCTACTTGCTAACCAATCTAAACCTCGCTGCGTGCAATATAACTTGTTGTTCTCATTGAGATTTGTATTCTTGTGATTCAGTACTGCTGATTGCAAGAGGAAAAGTTTTTTTTTGGTGTACGTCTATTTTCTCAATCATACTCAAGTTCTGATATGAGTTACGTTCCTGTAATGCCACTCAACAAACTAGTCAAGAGGTAGCAAATCTTTGATAGAGATTTTAATATATTAAATTTTAGGTTTCAATTTTCTTTTCTTACTTTCCCTTTCTAATTAGTTTCTCTGTCTTAATCTTCCCCTCTCCGTTTCTTTTTTCTATATAGTACTTGATTTGACTCAAATTTATTCTCCCTTTTTTGTTTACAATCCTATAAATATCATTAAGGAGACGGTCTTTTGATCCTCCTTTTAACCAACCTTCCAGATGCCCCATTGACTTCACTTCACCATCAGCAGCTCACTATCCCAGCAATTTGCAGTGCTACTGTCTCTGGAGTTGTTCTGTGAGAGGAAAGAAATAACAAAATCTCAGCTATCAATTTTAATGAACTGGAAATCTTAGACTGTACACATATCAATTCCTGCAAGCACTATTCCTATTAGAGATGCCACCTTGCAGAATCAAATTCATTGTTTACGATCTGGAGAGAGACGTAATTTCAATTCATGCACCCTGGTTCAGTTTGTGTTTTCAATACACAAATCACATCAGAATTTGGCTTTTTATATTTGAGAGGTAAATAAGAAATTAGAAATGGATTCAATTGTTGGGCAAAGTTGTGTTGTCTCAATACTTACCTTTGAACATTGTATAAATAGTTTTAAATGTTAAGAAAAATTGCAAAGCGTAGTGTAAGTGTTTGTTTATTGTTGTCAATACTTTTCCTCTTTGATCACTAATAGATGATAGTAAATAAACATATACATGTGACCTACATTTACCCATTGTGGAAGTCTACATAAGAGACCTTCTAATAGAATTAGTATGTGCAGCTAAAATAGTGTCAGTCATTGTCATTTGCTAGCCTGTGGTTTTTATTGTTTTCTGTGGTGTTATCGTTTTTTATTATTTGATCGTAGAATGTGGTCATTGGCAGCTAGGTCAGCACTTATTGCCCAGGTAAAATCAAACAAATGGATGCTGGAAATCTGAAACCAACACAGAAAATGCTGGAGAAACATAGCAGGTCTGGCAGATTCTATGGATAGAGAAATATAGTTAATATTGCGTGTTCAATATGACTCTTCTTCAGAACAGAAAGGAGCTGGAAGAAAGTGGGTTTTATACTTTTGAGGTGAGGAGGAGAAAAGGGAGCGCAAATGGTGTGGAGGCCCAGTGCAAAAGATAAATAAAGAGCTAATTGTGGTGAAAGAGAAGGGTTAATTGAGTGTAAATCATGTGTGAAAGGGAGAGAATTGGTCCTCTCATCTGACAGGAAAGTAAACAAGACAAACAGGACCAGGCCATTGATGGGTAGAGATGAGTATATAAGGAAAACGGAGTGGTGAGTGATTGCTTGGTATGTGAGGAAATGTTAAGAGTGATGGAGGAATAGACCAGGGTTTCTTGCAGGGAATAGCTCCTGCAAAAAGCTGACAGTAGATGGGAAGGGAAAATGTGTTCAGTGGTGACATCCTGCTGGAGATGGTGGAAATGGCAGATCCCCATCCCTAATTGCAGACGACAGGGCAGTTAGGAATTAACCATATTATTGCAGGTCTGGAGTCATTTGCAGATCAGACCAGATAAAGATGGCAGATTTCCTCCAAAAGGATATTAGTGAATTTAACTGGGCTTTATGGCAATTGATATTGGTTACACAGTTGCCATTGATTTATCCAGATGTTTATTTAATGCAAATTTCCCCATCTGTCTTGTGAAGTTTAAACAAATGTCCTCCGAAGAATAGCCTAGGGTTCTCTATTCTGGGTTACTAGGCCTGTGACATTACCACTACATAACCATCTCTCCACTAATTAATAACCTCTCTTCATCTATTTTGTTTAATTGACCTGATTGATTGAGTCATGTGTATTACAGTTTGTTGCAATGACAGTGCAGGCTTCCCACAAGTGAAGGGGGTTAGTGATGTAGTGATCAGAGCTTGCCAGAACTGTTCCTACAGATTATCAATAGAAAAGCATTCAATTCTCCAAAGTGACATTGGTATGCAAGAGTTGTATGTTCCACTTGTGTACTTGGTATATCCTACACGACTCACACCTCTTCACATTGCACTCACACTTGGAAGGATGGATTCTGGTAGCAGAGCTTGTCTACCCAAGACCTGGTTGATGACACTGGTGAGACATCCACAAACATCAGCTGAAGCACACTACAATAAATTCCACAGATCCACAAGGATGAGAATAATGTGAAAGCCTTTGGAATATAAAAATTGAGGACCTGTTATCTAGACTATCAGTGGAACTCCCCAACATGTGCCTTAGACAGTGTATTGGCTCTGTTGTCCCAAATGGTACCTTCCAGTTTCCATAAGAGATTGATTTTCGTCTTGACCTTGGCTCCAGTGTTACGCTTACTCTTGGAGAATACCACTGCATCCTCCAGTTGCGAAATAACTACTGACCATGACTTACAGCTTTCTGCCCTTAAACTAATCTTATATCAAAACTGACTCTGACACTTCTATTCCATAAGTCTCAATTTTGTTAACTATCTTTCATGTGGTATTTTGTCAAATACTTTCTTAAAACCCATACAGACAGCATCTACCACATTCCCCTCATCAGCCACCTTCTCTACTTCATCAAAAAAATTATTAGCTTAGTCAAGCTTGTTACAAATCAGTGCTGATCTATGTTTAATTAATTCAAACATCTCTCTAAGTCCCTGTTCAATTTTTTTTTCTATAATTGTTGCTAAAACCTGACTCAGCAATGATGTTAAATTGAATAATCTGAATTACTGGAACAGTCCCAGAGGTGACCATTGTTTCAAATAGCTCTGTTCTATATTGGGACTGAAACATTGAATATGTTATTTTGGAATATTACAAAAATCCTCAAAGTAGGCACATGATATTTTCCTCATTTTTTCTTCACTTGGAGAATTAGAATAAAAGTGTTAATGTCTCAGTCAAAATAGCAAATTTAATTCTTCTTAACCCTTTATATATAGTATTACGCACAGTAATTCCCCACTGTCTTTTGTTTTCTCTTGTGAGAAAATCTGTAGAATTCTTAATTATCTAAATGCAGTGCAAAAGATATAATGGAATTTATACTAAAGAATAAAATAGATCTTGACCATATGATGCTTGGATGGGTCTTAAGTGTCAACATCAGTAGAGATGTAAACTGTGTAGGTGCAATCTTTACTTTTCTGATTCATAATTAGTTTGGCTCCCTCTCATGGTTCAGTCGTTCAAGTAGTCACTGACGCTCAATACCAAGCCACTCACAAAAGAATGGCTTTCCTGGATAAAGAACCAGGAGTGTGAATGTCACCTTTGCAACATTCTTTAAGGATGTTAAGAATGTTGAGCTGCAACAGGAGGAGAGAAAGGGCGGCACGGTGGCACAGTGGTTAGCACTGCTGCCTCACAGCGCCAGAGACCTGGGTTCAATTCCTGCCTCTGGCAACTGTCTGTGTGAAGTTTACACATTCTCCCTGTGTCTGCATGGGTTTCCTCCTGGGTGCTCCTGTTTCCTCCCGCAGTTCAAAGATGTGCAGGTCAGGTGAATTGGCCATGCTAAGTTTCCTGTAGTGTTAGGTGAAGATGTGCAGGTCAGGTGAATTGGCCATGCTAAGTTTCCTGTAGTGTTAGGTGAAGGGGTAAAGGTAGGGGAATGGGTCTGGGTGGGTTGCTCTTCAGAGGGTCGGTGTGGACTTGTTGGGCCGAAGGGCCTGTTTCCACACTGTAAGTAATATAATCTAATCTAAAAAAACTAGAGGGCAAAATTTGGCTTGAGGCTGAGGAAATTCATATGATTAACTGTGCAAATTACTGAACACAAGAAATGAAATAAAGTAAGCATTTGGTGTGAAAACATAAACTGCTGGAGAAACTCAGCAGGTTGGCAGCATCTGCAGAGAGAAAGCAGAGGTAATGTTTCAAGTCTGGTGACACATCTCCCATAAATGTATCTAAACCAATCAGGGATGAACCTGAGCAGCAGAGAATATAGTCATAAGGAAAGAATCCTCCATAGCAACCTCAACCATGTTGGGAATTGAATCTGTGCTGTTAGCATCACTGTTGCAAACCAGCAGTCCAACTAACTGACCTCCTACATATTCTTAGATGTTTAATGGCTGTTTTAAAAACCAGTTAAACAGTCCAGCAAAGTTGGCTACCACTGATTTAAAATATGGGTAAGTTAGCTGCTCTAGAAATTTCCAGTAAATGCCAAGACAAGAAAGAACTCTTCATCTCTCTGGAATGTCACACCTCCCATTTGTATGAACATTCCAGTCAAGTCAACATAAATGAATAGTACAGAAGATATCTACTGCAGACAGTTCTGAACAAAAGAAACCATTGAAACACATTATACATGAGATGGTGCTAATGAATCTACTGATATCTGCTACAAAACAAAACAGATTTTGAACAATACATCAAAGCCCACCTTGTTAGCTGAGCCACTCAGCACCAGTTACGTGAATTAAGTCGCTGATTTATTTGAATCAGTTGTAGTTATTTTGTAGTTTTTGTGGTAAATTGCAGATTTTTTTTTTACTTAGTCTGCCTGTAACACTAAAACAGAACATAGATATCAGCTCCAGATAAACCTAGTGCCTGCCTTTGGCAATCTCTCTCAAAAGTCTGACTCCTGGTAAGAATCCTCATTTTACCTGGGCATTAAACTGCACCCATGTTGCTTGGAAAGTGCCTATCACCAATCTGCAGAGTTTGTCAACAGAAAAGGCTTCCACTGTCTCAAAATAGATCTGTGATAATGAGACTGTTGCTCATGGAAAAAGAGAGAGAAGGGAATTGACAGAGTCGGTTAAATTTGTGAGGGGTCTAGTGAGAAAATGTAGCAGTCAACTACCTAAGGACAGATCCTCTGCTTAGTTCTCCAAGTCTTGTGCTTCCTTCAGTTGCACCTACAAGCTGCTTCTTTTCATTTTCAAGATGTGTAATGACCACCACACAACCCTTGAGACAATGTCCTCTCTCCATTGTTTACCTTCATTGTGTTGTGTGGCACAACTGTCTTCATCAATGACCACCTTCCTTAGTGATGTGTTCTGCACTGTGGATATTTGCTGATGCCTGCATAGCATTCAGCACTATTCGTGATTCCTTGGATACTGAAACAGTCCTGTTCAAATGCAACAAGACCGTGATGATGATATCCAGGCTTGGTCTGACATGTAGCAAATAGCATTCTTGCCTCATGTTAAAGATCCAGCAACTCAGACTGGGCATCCATTTGGTACTGCAGCAGAATCAAACCCCAACACAACCTGCAACCAGATGACCCTGCATATCATCCACTCTATCATTATCATCAAGCCAGCAGATCATCCCTGCATCAATGGAGAGTGCAGGAGGGTGTGGCAGAAGCAACACCAGTTGTACCTAAAATTAATGTTTCAACCTACTGAAACTACAAAACAGGACTACTTTTGAAAATTGTGTCACAGGTAGACAGGGTGGTAAAAAAGGTGTTTATCACGCTTGAATTCATTGCTCAGACCATTGTGTATTGGAGTTGGGATGTCATGTTGAGGTTGTTCGGGACGTTCGTGAGGCCACTTTTGGAGTAATGTGTACAGTTCTGGTCACCCTGCTATTATAGGAAGGATGTGATGAAATTGGAGAGGATGCAGAGAACATTTACCAGGATGTTACTAGGACTGGAGTTTTGAGGGAAGGCTGGATAGGCTGAGACTTCTTTCACTGGAGCATAAGAGGTTGAGTGGTTACCTTATGGTGGTTAATAAAATCATAAGGGAGATAGGAAATGTGAATAGTCAATGTCTTTTCTCTATGGCAGAAAAGTCCAAAACTAGAGAGCATAATTTTAAGGTGAGAGGAGAAAGATTTTTTTCACAGAGGATGGTCTGATTGTAGAATGAACTGCCAGAGGAAATGGTTGATGCAGGTACAGTTACAACATTTGGACAGGTACATGATTGGGAAAGGGTTATAGGCCAAACACAGATAAATGGAACTAGTCGAGATTGGAAATCTTGGTCAATACAGATGAGTTGGACTGAAGGGTTGGTTTCTGTGCTGTCTGACTCTATAACCATAAACATATCTCTGACCATCAATGCCAGATGTTGGAGGCCTGTGCTCGAAATCCTGGGAGCTGCCAATGAGGACATAATAGCTTTCTTTACTCCTTCCAAGATCTTTAGGCCATACAACAGTGGCCAGTGAGAGAAAAGGTCTTGACCCCTCAATGTTTTTAATATTATCTTTACAAACACGTCTCACAGTCACAGAACAGAGACAAAACACTGCGTCCTTGGACCCAGGCCACCGTGGAAAAGATCATAGGCCTCCTTAAAATGAGGTTTTGATGCCCGGACATCTCTGGTGGGGCCTGGCACTATAGCCCAGAGTGTGTGTGCGACATCATTGTGGCATTCTGTGCCCTTTATAACTGGAGTTGGCATAAGGGAGATGCAGATGAAATGGATGATTGACAGCAATCCTGTGAGAATGAGGATTAGCATAGTAACCAGGTGGAACATCCATGAGAGTATAACAGAGCTGTACACCACTGAATACAAAAAGCCAGAGAGAAATTAATTGGAACCTGCTTCCAAGGTGAATAATCTAGGTTTGGATTTCATTTTGTTGTGTGATTTCTGTTGGTTATATGGCAAGTCCCACACAATTCCAAAATACATGTGGACTTGATTATCTTTGCAGTCCTTGAACATTTCTGTTGCTGAGTAAATGTTTTCTTATCCCAATGGTTGCACGATTGGCATCTTCGGGTGATCCCACTTAAAGTATCTACACATTAGTAACTATTTACCTTCAGGGAAAAAGCACCAGGCAGCGAGGCAGTACATAAACAGTATGATGCTAAGATAAGGTTGCTTTTAAGGCTTCAGTCAGTAAGTGATGTCTGAATGTTGCGCTGTAAAGCCTCTCTTGACAGGCAGCAGGTTAAGAGAAATCCTTTTGACCCTTCCATTATTGGTTAGCATTTCATGTAGACTGCTAAATCACTCTGTTAGGCTTCAGCATCCTGTAGGACACCATTGCATTTGAGATAAGCTTCATGCAACTTTTCTCAACAACCATTGAGTGATGAGGAAGAGTGGGCTGTCATCGTATGTCTCCCAGCTTTGAATGGCAGTGGACTCCCTTGAAAAGCTGATGAATAGAATTAAACTTTCCCTGCAGAGATGTGATTCCTTACTCTGCCTCACAAGTGAGTATAAATGTGGATGATTTGTGCAATGCAGGGTCTATCACAATCCTTATACATTATGTTTAGCCTCAGTGTTGCATGCACTAAGCTACAATGCCCTGGCTGCAGTGTTCAGCACAAGAACACCTGACACCTAATGACTAAGGCTATCTCCAAGAAAGAATTCAGTTGCAAGTGAGACATGAGCAATATTTGGCCATTGCAACATGTTCATCCTTAGGGAAAAGTTGATCATCCCTCAAATTAGTGAGACTTCATTAGATTCAACAGGAACAAAGACGCTAGAGTAAAAAAGAACTCAAAGGACAGTGGTCTCCATTATCACAGATGGTATTTTTTGGCTAATTCAATCCACTGTTTGTGATACCAAGAAAGGTACCGGATATTGTAAAGGTTATGGGTCCTGACAACATTCTGGCAACGGTACTGAAGAGCTGTGCTCCAGAACTTACCAGGTCCCTAGTCAAGCTGTTGCAATACAGCCACAACACTGACTTTCACCCAGGAACATCACCCGGGTATATCCTCAACACACAAAGCAGGACAAATCTAACCCAATCAATTACCACCTCATCAGTCAACTCTTCATCATCAGTTTAGAAGAGGTCATCAATAGTGCTAACAAGCAGCATTTGCTGAGCAGTAACCTTCCACTGACTGAGTTCTGCCAGGGCCACTCAGCTCCTGACATCTTTACCGTCTTGATCCAACCACGGACGAAACAGCTGAACTCGGAAGGAAAGATAAGAGCAACAGCCCTTAACATTAAGGCTGCATTTGAAACAATAGGGCATCAAGGAATCAGGAGTTCTGAGGAAGACTCTTATTAGTTCCAGAAAGCTAATTCTGATCCTGTCTCCACAGAAGCTGCTCGACTTGCTGAGTTTCTCCAGCACTTTGTTTTTATTTCAGATTTCTAACAGACCAGTATTCAGCTTGTTAATCATTCAGTATTACCTTGACAATAACCCTAAATGACACATTGAGAAGAATGTGCCATAGTGTTCCAGCTAAATATTTCCATTCCCACACTGTTTTGTCTGAGTTAATGCCAGTTATACAATACTTGAAGACAGTTTGTACTGCTGACTCATATCCATTGGGACTTGGGTGGACATAGATCATACTCATTTCACTAAGAGCTCTAAACAGTCATCCTGAAAAGGGAAATTTTAATTGCATGTCTTCAATCCTGGGCAGAAATAAATTGGACACTGATCAGTAACATAGTTGATTTCGCATTAACTTTAATGACCCACCTTCTCAGAGTCAGAGTACTGTGTGATAATGGAGGATCTGAGTAATTGCCATTTCAACATTCTATTTAAACTGAATTCAGACCATTCTTTGCAAAAAGAACTCACAGGTATTCTCAGCTCCAATCCTCACTAATCCAAAGCACAATAGGTTTAGTATGAAATACCAATGTTAAAGTAATAGGCTTTAACCAGTGTATGATATGATTTACTGTGTCAGAAATTGGAACATTTTTTTCGATTTAAATACGTTAATTAAAAATTGAACTCCATGCAGACAGAGATCAATATTGACACTAAGCTGTACTCGTCTTCCTCTTTGCTAAACTGACCAGAATTTGAGGGAACTGAACATCTGCTGCACACCCAGTTAGACCTTTGCTGCATTCTGTAGTAGAAATAAATTTTTCCCATTAGCATACTGGACATACAATCTGAAAACTGTGCAACAAGGAGAAAGTGAGGTCTGTGGATGCTGGAGATCAGAGTTGAGAGTGTGTTGCTGGAAAAGCGCAGCAGGTGAGGCAGCATCCGAGGAGCAGGAAAATCGATGTTTCAGGCTGGAGCACATCATCAGGAATGAAGGGCCGAAACATTGATTCCCCTGCTCGTCAGTTGCTGCCTGGCCTGCTGTGCTTTTCAGGCATCTAAGAACACAACATAAGAAATAGGAGAAGGTGTAGACCATCTGGCCCATCAAGTCTGCTCCAGCATTCAATAAGATCATGGGTGATTTTTCAAGGACTCAGCTCCATTTACCTACCCACTCACCATAGCCTTTAATTCTTTTAGAACATAAAACATTACAGCGCAGTTCATTTCCTTTGGCCCTCGATGTTGTGCCATCCTGCGAAACCAATCTGAAGCCTATCTAACGTACACTATTCCATTTTCATCCATATGTCTATCCAATGACTAGTTAAGTGCCCTTAAAGTTGGCGAGTCCACTACTGTTTAGGCAGGCCGTTCCATGCCCCTACTACTCTCTATGTAAAGAAACTACCTCTGATATCTGTCCTATATCTATCACCCTCAATTTAAAGGTACTGTTACTGTTCAAAAATCTAACTATCATTGCCTTAAAAATATGCAACAGTTTGGCTGAAGAAGTTTCTCCTCACCTCAGTCTTAAATCTGTTCCCCCTTATTTTGAGGCTATGCCCCCTAGTTCTAGTTTCATCCACCAATGGAAACAACCATTCTATTTCTATCTTATCTATTCCCTTTATAATGTAATATATTTATATAAGATACACTACTCATTCTTCTAAATTCCAATGAATATAGTCCTAGTCTACTCAGTCTCTCCTCATAAGCCAACCCTCTCAACTCCAGAATCAATTGAGTAAATCTCCTCTGCATCCCTTCCAGAGCCAGTACATCCTTTCTCAAGTAAGGAGACCAAAACTGTATACAGTACTCCCAGGTGTGGCCTCACCAGCACCCTATGCAGCTGCAACATAACCTCCCTGCTTTTAAACTCCATTCCTTTAGCAGTGAAGGACCATATTCCATTTGCCTCCTTACCTGCAAACCAACTTTCTTGTGATTCATGTACAAGGACACCTAAGTCCCTCTGCACAGCAGCATGCTGCAATTGTTCAGCATTTAAATAACAGTCCATTTTGTTATTATTCTTACCAAAATGGATGACCACACATTTACCAACATTGTTCTCCAGCTGCCAGACCCTTGCCCACTCACTTAACTTATCTATAACCCCTCTGCAGACTTTCAATATCTTCTTCTGTACATTTTGCCCTGCCACTCAACTTAGTATCACCTGCAGACTTTGACATAAAGACTATAAATCATCAATGTAAATTGGGCTCAGTGGTTAGCACTGCTGCCTCACAGGGCCAGGGTCCTGGGTTCGATTCCAGCCTCGGGCAACTGTCTGTGTGGAGTTTGCACGTTCTCCCCATGTTTGCATGGGTTTTCTGCCACAGTCCAAAGCTGTGCAGATTAGGTGAATTGGCCTTGCTAAATTGCCCATCGTGTCCAGGGATGTGTAGGTTAGATGCATTAGTCAGGGATAAATGTAGAGGAATGGGGAGGGAAATAGATCTGGGTGGGTTACTGTTTGGAGGGTCAGTGTGTACTTGTTGGGCCAAAGGACCTGTTTCCACACTGTAGGGATTCTATGATTCTATCTAAAAAAATTGCAGTCCCAAACTGATCCCCAAGGCACACTACTAGCCACTGATCACCAACCTAAAAGAAATACATTTATACCCACTCTTTCCTTTCTCTTAGTTAACCAATCATTTATCCATGCTATTACATTACCCACAATGCTGTGCACCTTTCTCTTATGCAACAGCATTTTGTGCGGCACCTTGTCACATGCCTTCTGGAAATCCAGATACACCACATTCGCCTGTTCCTTGTTGTCCACCATGCTTGTAATGTCCCCAAAGACTTCCAGTAAACTAGTTAAACATGACCTGCTTTTCATGAACCATGCTGTGTCAGCCCAATGGGATAATTTCTGTCCAGATGTCTTGCTGTTTCGTCCTTCACGATGGATTCAAGCATCTTCCCCACTGCAGAAGTTCAGCTAACAGACCTATAGTTACCTGCCTTTTGTCTACCTTTTAAACAGTGGTTTCACATTTGGTGAATGGTGGGACTAAAGAAGAACCTCTGCTAATCAATGTCAGTTAAGAAATAAGCAAAGGAATGACTGAGAAGGACCAGTAGTTAATCGATTTAACTTCTAATGTTGAATGGTTATTTACAATTCAAGGGGTATCTCTCCTCTGTAGTCAGCACATTAATATTAATATGTGTACTTCAAGTGACACTGCTTCTTTAAGCAAGTTTTCTCTTTCTGTTTTTTTCATTTTCCACAGAGAGCCTCCCTTTACTCTTCCTCTCAAAACATACCAATCTTTACTAGGATAGAGTTCCACATCAGCTTTGCTGGCACCAAACTATCTGAGCATTTTCGAGGTTCCCATGGGGTGGCATGGTGGTTCAGTGGTTCGCACTGTTACTTCTCAACACTAGGGGACCCACGTTCAATTCCAGCCTTGGGTGACTGTCTGGGTGGGGTTTGCACGTCCTCCCCATATCTGCGTGGGTTTCCACCGGTGCTCTGGTTTCCTCCCACAGTCCAAAGATGTGTAGGTTATATGGATTGGCCATGCTAAATTGCCATTGCATCCAGGGAAATGCAGGCTAGGGGATGGTTAGCCATGGGGAAAGAAGGGTTATTGGGTAGGTGGGGTTGGTCTGGGTGAGGATGCTCTTCTGAGGGTTGGTGTGGACGTGATGGGCCAAACGGCCTGCTTCCATAATGTACGGCTTCTACGTATACCTGGATAATAAGCATTGAGATTGTGGTGATGGAAAAGCACAGCAGGTCAGGCAGCATTCGAGGAGTAGGAAAATCGACATTTCAGGCATAAGCTCTTCATTGGGAGTGAGGCTGTGGGCTAGGGGGTAGCTGAGAGATAAATGGCAGGGGGTGGGGCTGGGGGGAAAGTAGGTAGAGAATGTGATAGGTAGTTGAAGGTGAGGAAGAAAGGTGAAAGGTCGGAGATGAAGGTGGAGCAGATAGGTGGGAAGGAAGATGGACAGGTCAAGAGAGTAGTGTTGAGTTGGAGGCTTGGGACTGTTATAAGGTGGGGGGAGAAGAAATGAGGAAACTGGTGAAATCCACATTGATCCTGTTAGGTTGCAGGGTTCCAAGGCAGAAGCTGAGGTGTTCTTCCTCCAGGCATCAGGTGGTTAAGTGTTAGCGATGGAGGAGGCCCAGGACCTGCGTGTCCTTGAAGGAGTGAGAGGGGCCCCAGGACCTGCATGCCCCAAAATGTCTGATGAATATAGTTAAGTTGTGGTATTCTGTTCCCCAAAGATCAGTGAATATTTTTTAAGATCCATTCCTGCTCATAATTCCTATGTTCCTATGATTCCCAGATATATTCCTGACTAACAAAATTATTGTAGTTAGACAGGAAAATAGACATCTTTAAATAACAAAGGGTATAGTCACAGCCAACTGATCAGGTTGAATAGAAGGGAACTGGCTCATCCCTCATCCCTTCGTAATTCGGGGTGTCACTCTTTTGATAAGATGCTCAACCAAGGTCCTGCCTGTAAATTCATATCAATGTTAAGGATTCCATGACTGAAGAGCAGAGAATTTTATTCATCTCTTGGTGAGCTACTTAGAAGCCATGTTGACCATTGGAAATATACTACAGGTCAATTGTTGCATTATTCAGTGTCACTGTCGCTTTTCGCTCTCGCTCTCTAACTACCTATGGGCCCAGACACCACCACCACCACCACCACCACCACCACCACTCCCACCCCACCCCCCCTTGGTTTGAAATCCCACAGATTTTAGGGGGGGGGCAGGCAAGGTGTGTTTGGGAAGCCTGTCCACCTCTGATGGGTCCTGAGATGAGACCTCTGTGTGGTTTTTCCTCTAGACTGGAGCCTCCTGGCACCACCTTGTCTCCTTGTCAGGGACAGGTGTCTGGAATGATGCACTGTCACTTTGTTATTGAGGGCCAATGTTAGGCTGATAGAGTGCAAGTCTGCTCACATGCCCAGCAGACACACTCTAAATGCTGGACCTTGCTCTCCATGGCAGCCACAAACCTGTCCATGGACCCAGCCAGACAATCCAATGCCTGGGCAGCAATATCCCCATGGTATTGCTGCACACCTACAAACCTGAGGTTGCTTGTTGCCACCAACAAACCTAGTTGTTTCTCTTGTATCTGCTTCTGCATGAAGTCCAAAGTTGCTGACACCCTGGAGTCTTGTCCTGCCCAGGCCTAAGCAGGTGTCTTATCTCCATTAGTCCTGAGTGACAGTGACTTGGGATATCTTGCCTTTTACTACCTGCGGAGACGTGGCTACGATGCACTCACGAGCAACTGCTCCCGGCTTCAACCTGGGTAAAGTACCCTCCATGGTGTCAGTACCTGAACAGCTGAAGATGGCAGGAGTTACCTTGATGTTTCTTCCTTTTGAGGCATACATTCGCTTTTCCTCAGAGGTGGAGGATGCCAATGCCATGGACAATGCTTCTTACTTGGTTACCAAGACATGGATATTTCAATGTCTCCACAGGAACAGTCCCAATCTTTGCCAGTAAGTGTCAGGATCCTTTCATCATAGAGGTGAGGAGACGAATGTTGGTCCAGCCCTCGGTCTTTTCGGCCTGTCTGTGGGCTGTATTCTCCTGTGATGAAACAATGGGAAGCATTGAGTGAATTGAAAGTGAGCGGAATGGTTGTTAGAGTTGTGGGGAAAATGGTGAGGTCTCCGGTATGAGTGACTGTGAAGCACAAACACCATGCGGGTCCATGATGGGGTTTGAAGGGGTTGGGACGAATACAGGAAGATGTTGCATTCGCTAGTGAGAGCATGAGCTTTGGTGAAAGGTAAATGTAGTAGCAGAGTGAGTGTTATGTAATAGAGAGAAGATGGTGATACCTACTCTGATAGAGCAACATTTTCTTACACTGCTCAGCATTCCTGTGGACTGTGGAGACCACAGGACCAGCCTTGGACCAGGCTAGCAGGGGCTGGTGGTAACACCCTCTTTGTCCCTCCTCCATGTGACTCAGTATTCACTATCCACAAAGCCAGGCACCAGTTTCCCTTTGTCTGCCATTGTCAGTGTGTCCTGCTTTGCAGGCAGTTACACAATGCCAGGGCTTACCTGGGTGCACAACAATCTTTGACATGTGGCATCGGTGCCATTGATGCTGGTACATCGTAGAGAGTCCCAACTGCGGCAGGTGGGAGAATTAGGTTAACATTGTATGAGAGAGCATCATAAGGGGATGAGGTCAGTGGGGGGAGTTTGGAACAATCCTAAGAGAAAACTCAAAGTCTCGCAGAGAAAACTGTCCAAGAGAAATTTGACAAAAAAACTTCGCCAAAATATCATAAGAATCAGACCCAGCCCTTTTAAATATTAGCATCCAGCCTATGCCCTAATATTGTTGCCATGATGTGAAGGACCAGTGTTGGACTGGGATGGACAAAGTTAAAAATCATACAACACCAGCATATAGTCCAAAAGGTTTATTTGGAAGTGAAAACCAGTGCTTCCAAATAAACCTGTTGGAGTATAACTTGGTGTGATTTTTAATTGATATTATTGGTACTAGGTGAATGGCCCACCAAAGTGCTGTGCCAGTGATAATCATCTTGATGCATTTTAAAGTGCTCTAAATTTAGTGGCTAGGTTGTGTTCTCAAAAATGAACATCTGAACTCTATTCTTTTCTCCACAGAAGCAATTTCACCCACGGCACATCACAGTGGCCAACTCACAGTTTCCTCTGTTTGAATTGGCAGCCTGGAAAGATGAGGATGTGATCTTCCCTCCCCTTACTATTTATACGATGCTCCTGCCTTCTTTAAGGTCAGTGCAGCACATTCAAAAATGTGTCATTAATGCAATAAGTAGGGGTGGAGATTTCGGTGGTTGGGAGTGGTGTGGAGTTGCTACTGAATCCAATCCACCCCCTCACATAGAAATACAGCTCAGGATGCTTTACAACCTCCTCATGCAAAATGCCAATCAAATGTTTGCAGCTTTGGCGCCATACTCAATGCACATATGTAAGATATCAGTGCATGAAGTACCATGCAAGTTCAGTATAAATTGACTAAACCTGACATCTAAATGTGTGTTAAAGCATATTCTCACTTTGTTTCCTACCTAAAAATAAAGAAAATAAATAGAAAATGTCAGGGAGGAAATTGCTTTGTGTGATGCCACACAGATGCTGCAGCCATTATGACAGAGGTTTAACTTAATTTTGTTAAAGCAATAGGAAACTACATATGTGTTTTTCTCGAATATTCTTGTTCAATAAGCTGCCAAGACTCCCAGAAGACATGAGCATTTGTTGTAAAGCAGTGGCAGCAGCCATGTTTAATTCAAGATGGCTATTTTTAAAAGCGTGAACAAATTGCCTCACTATTGGCGCAACGTGAACTCAACTCTGGCCATTTTTTTAACAGTACAACTCTGAATGCATACATCCCAGCAAATAGAGGAAACCTTTTTTAAGAAAATACTTTATCCTCCAGGATGTTGTATATTAGAAGCAACTCGAAGAATTTGGAGGTGATCCAGCCCCAATGGATAAGGATGAATGAGATTATAAAAGTGCGATGCTGTTTGAGCAACAATAAGTAACGTTATTTCTTTTAGATTAGATGTTATTAATTTGTGAATGTGAGAGTTAGATGGACAAGATAACATGGGACACCCCCAGGATACTGGAGAGTCTGTGCCTGTCTTATCATGTGAAATGGCCTTTGTGAAATGGCCTGCAAACAAATAGAAACATCAGTGTTGGCTGATCCACCTGGGTATATACTTTCAGGAGGCTCCCTTGGTCCAACTTAGCACATTGAGGTTACCCATTTACCCGGTTTAAACCTGTTGACTCACACATCCGTTCTATGATGCAATTATGCTAAACACACCAAAGTCTACTTATAGGACAACAACAGTTGGGATGAATGACAAAAAAAAAGAAACAATACAGTTAACAAATGAAACAAATTATTTTAAAGGGTGGTGCTCTTGTGAAAAGCTGTTCAGAAAACATTTTGCTCAAAGCAGTGAAACAGGCCGAGGACAAAGCAATATTTTAATTACAGTTACTAATCTTTGAAGAATATCTACATGCAGAGGGTCACATTTCCTGTGTGTCAAAAATACCCAATTCTATCTCTTTACTGATGCTACTTCTTCCAAGATTACTGCTATTGCTTGTGCAGCAACAAATACATCATGTGTCAAGTGGTTTTTCAGTGAACTATCAACAAACCATAACAACTCTTTTTAGGCTCCTGGAAGAACTTACATAAAGAACATCAATAATTATTTCCATAACTGCCAGCTTCATCTGAAATTTGTGGTACACACCCTCAACAATTTGTTTAGGGCAAGTTATTCAGCTCTGACTCATATGTAGCTGAGCACCAAGATGAACATAACAAAGGATTACTTAATAAATCTATCTCTCTAAAAAGGGGAAAAGGTTGAAATTGTCTAACCGAGCCACCTCTAAAAGAAGTCCATGCTCATTTTCACAGATGAAGTTGGATTAATTACCTGTGGATCTAACCGATTCTACTCACAAATTTCAACAATAAGCTAACCAATGGGATAAACTAGATGGAGGAAAATTGAGTAGGCTAAACCTATATTCTCAGGGATGTTTCCCCTGGCTGAGGATCACAAAACAAAGGATCACAAACTCAGAATAAGGGGTCAGCTATTTAGATCGGAGATAAGGAGAATTTTTTTCTCACTTAAATCTTCCAAGTTCTTGACCCAGAAAGCTCAGCCATGAGAATGAACATATTCAGGATAGAGGTCAATAATGTTTTAGGGACTACAGGAATTAATGAATAGAAGAATATTATGGCATGGTGCAGTGAAGGCAAAGGACCAGTCATGATCTTGTCAAATGGCAAAGTGGATCTTAAACTGTGGATCTCACCAGTTTCCTCATTTCGCCTCCCTCACCTTATTACAGATCCAACCTTCCAACTCAGCACTGCCCTCATGACCTGTCCCACCTGTCAATCTTCCTTTCCACCTATCCGCTCCACCCTCTTCTCTGACCTAATACCATTACCCCCACCTCCACCTACCTGTCACACACTCAGCTACTTTCACCCAGCCACACATTCCCTCCAACTCATTTATCTCACCACCCTTTCGGCTCACTGCCTCATTCCTGATGAAGGGCTTATGTCCGAAACATTGATTTTCCTACTCCTCAGATGCTGCCTGACCTGCTGGGCTTTTCCATCACCACACTCTCGACGCTATTCCCCAGCATCTGCAGTCCTCACTTTAGCCTCATGAACATACCAATTGAAAGAAACCAGGATTGTTTTTCTTAGTTGTTGGTGAACATTAATATTTGGCAAACTGATTTATAGCAGGGTTAGCCTGGACACAGCTCTTCAGAAGTGGATTAGGACACTTGAGATTTCTATTTTGCTTTATTTTCACAGAGACGCAATTCACATTAGGCTTGTACTAAGACATTTTCCAAACGGTTCTTTTTTATAACTCAGAAATTCTAGACATGCAACAGAGGAGTTTCTTTGGATTTTATGTGAGATTAAGAATCAAACTGAGGTGAATATGTCTTGGAAAATATTACAGGAAAGGAAGACTCAAACCTGCATTGTTACTGCATACGCTGGGGAAGCCAGTCTTATGGCTATTTTTCTTTTGCTATTTGAGAAACAGTAACACTGTTTGGCAGTATTCCAAAGAAAAAATGATTTTACAAGGACCAGTAGTTGGAAGTTGTCTGTGATAGAGATGTCTGTTCTACTTGATTAAACTCTAGCAATATCCATGAATGGATATGGATATAATTAATAATAACAGAAATGCTGGAGAAACTCACAGTTAATGTTTCAATTCTGTTATGACTCTTCTGAACCAGAAAGAACCATTTGGAAAATGTCTCAGTACAAGCCTAATGTGAATTGCGTCTCTGTGAAAATAAAACCTTAAACCTGTTTCTCTCTACACAGATGCTGCCAGACCTGCGAAGTTTCACACACATTTTCTGTGTTTTCTTCAGAATTCCAAGATCTGCATTTATCTAAAATAAAAGTCAGCCAACTTTATTTCCGGGGCTTCACCCATCAACCTCTTTCAGGTCATTAGAAGCCCAACAGAAACTCCAGATGCATAAATTAATAAGATTCCTACTATCAATGTCTGATCAAGAAAATCTCCTCCCCCTATCACTTGGAAATTATCAGCAATTCTGCCCCATTTGCTACAAAATATAATTGAACAGAAAACAGCCATTTGATTAATCAAGTTCTTGTCTATTTTCTGAAAGACGTATCCAATGAGGTCTACTCTCTTTTCCCATTTTACATATTTATCATATATTCCTTTTTGAACGTTAGCATTGAATCATCTTCCAGTAACCTTCCAAGCAGCATATTCCAAATCATAATGTTTAAATGAATTTCTGATTTCCAAAGACAGTTTTGTCGAGACAGGCAAGTCTAAATAGCTAAATCACAATCCTTTTTGTTTTTACGCTACGATAAATCCTAGAAATGTCTTTGCTGATTTTCACAACCGAAATGTCTGTAATGCATTACAGCTCAGTGCTGGCATGTCTGTATATATTACAATTAAATTAGTTGATAGAACACATGAAAATCTCTAACAGCTGCTTGTTTCTACACTGAAAAACTTTGGCACCACTGGAATTCATTGAATTTTTCACATCAATTTTCTTTTGTTTATGAATGATTTTCATTCACTCCAAGCCACCCATGGGCTAGTGCTATTCAGGCAGGTGTTCCATGATATATCAGTCGCTCCATGGGAATGAAAATACCTGATTGATTAGAAACACTCTGGAATTGTTCCAATATATATAAGCACAAAATAGTGGTTTTGAAATTACAAATAAAAGCAGTCTTCATTTACTCTGTACAGTTGACCTTCTGCTTTATTAACAACCTTTTTTTGTCTTTAAAAAATGCTACCATAGTTTACAGAATGCTTGTAATTGTCTAAATATTCAGTTATTGCAAACATGATTTGAAATTGATGCATCCTCTCTGGTGGTCAAGTGTTATCTGAAGTTCACAAGTGATGACTAGGTTGGGTTCAAAATTGCCTCCTTTTGCCAAGAAGTCAATCCATTAAATTGTATCTCATCATGGAATTATATTTGGCAACCAACTTTTGTTATAATTGAGGTTTAGAAGATTATGTTTTGGAACTGTGTCTTTAATTTATGAAAACAAGATAGGGTCACATGACCTGTTTGGAAGTTTGAATATGCCTGATTGTTTTGAGAGCTAAAGTGGAATCACTGCAACATGGACTACAGTCAGACTTGTAGTGGGTTTTGGGTCTAATGTTCATCGTGAGCCATCTTGATGCTGAGATCATCTCAGCGCATCTTTTGTGCTTTTCTCAAGTGGCATGTAAGTTTCTCGTTAGGCAAGCAGTGAGTTCCCAACTGATGCATTATCATTTGTGAACCACCTCATTGACAGCCCAACTCACCACATCAATATTCCAGTTACAACTAAACTCATCAAACAAACTCATCACCAATTTCTGGTAAAATTCAACATGGTGACCAGAGCAGGTCATTGGCAGGTTCAATTCACCACTTGCTCCAAATGACTTCATTACTGGACACTGGGCACTAACATGTCTCTACCAGCCTGCATGAGTTTGACAGAAGGGTCCGTTTCCATGCTGTACACCTCAATGACTCTATTGCACATTCTATGGGCACTGACCATACACAACCCACGTTCACTGACATTGGCACCTGATATCAGCCAGCCTCTGAGAACCTTTTGTGGCCTATCTCCAATCCACTTTCAGGGCACTTCTGCTCTTCAATGCTGCACCTTGGGCTGCCCCAGCAGCAGTCATTGCAAGATTGCAGCAAGGACACTTGCTTCAAGGCTACATTCCCACTTTTTGACCCGAACCAGGCTGTGTCCGCAAGCTCTTTGCGAACTGTCATAGCCCTCATTCATTCCAAGATTACTTTATGTTCAAGCAACCCTGCCTAGCATCGCTGTATATTTCATTTTTGCACTGTGCCCCTTCAGCCAAAGATAGCAAGCTAACATTTTTGATGACACGCCATGCTATTTAGCACAGACACAAAGCCAGGAAGCTTGTCGTAGCTGTCAGCAATCCTCAATCAAGTCAATAGGGATAACATTTGCTAAGGATTCCTGACAAAGTAAGTCAAAAGCAGCCTCCAATGCCTGAAAGACAGACAGCACACCATCATTTTGATGCTCTTTCTGTTCTATTCTGATTTGGAAATGCCAGTGTTGGACTGGGGTGTACAAAGTTAAAAATCACACAACACCAGGTTATAGTCCAACAGGTTTAATTGGAAGCACTAGCTTTCAGAGCGACACTCATTCACCTGATGAAGGAGTGGTGCTCCGAAGGCTAGTGTGCTTCCAATTAAACCTGTTGGAATATAACCTGGTGTTGTGTGATTTTTAACTTTGCTCTATTCTGGGCTGTCTCCCTAATGGAATGAGAGAGAATCTGGTCTAATGGAAGATGTGGGTGATACAGCTATTACTGTTTATACATCTGGGGACTTGTCCCAAGCAAATGAGTAGACTTTACGGAGGCCATGCAGTGTTAGTGGTGTGGCAGATTGGAGTGGGCAAGGATGATTGAGGAAAGATGTTGCTGGCGACTGAGAGTGGTTGAGCATGACCCTTGGTGGGAGATGGGTATACTAACAGAGAGAGTGAGTGAAGTATCAGAGAGAAGATCGTAGCACTTGCTGGTGTACAGTAGGTCATTAACCTCTTCCTACAGTGCTCAGTATTGCTCCAGACAGCTGAATCTGCAATGACCCAGATGGCAATCTTAGACCAGGTTTGCATGGTCTGGTGTTGTGGCCTGCCCTGGTCGTGGGAGAATTGGAAGTCCTAGCTTTGAACCATCCCAACTAGCAAGAGGTCCAGCTCAATTCCTGCAAAGTGGAGGACCAATTTTCCCCTGTCTGCCATGTCTGGATTTGCTCCAGGAATGGCATGTGGTATGTGGGGACAGGTAACTGACATTTACTTGCCACAGGGTGGGAACAGCAGTTAAAAACGTAAATTTGGTAAAATTCAGTAGGAAGACCTGCTCACTCTTACAGCAGGAATCACTCCATCAAACCCAACACAACTTGTACTGAGTCAAGAAACAGTAGATTTCAGGCCTTAGTGATTTAAAAAAAGTGGGGGGGGGGGGTCAAGATTGTTTTACCAGGAAGATGGTGCAAGGTGTTTCTAATTGGAAATTATGGCAACAGACCATGTACTAACGATGCTTTGGCTGAGAATCTCAAGTCCCAGAAAAGAGTTCACAATGTAGAGTTGGACTTGATTTCCAAAATAAGAGTTTGGGTCTCAAGGACAGCTGTTTAGCACATCTACATGAATATGAGATTTGTGTTATTCATATTGCCATGGAGATGGGCTTTAAGGGGTGAAGAGTCTGAAATATCCCTGCAAGCAACAGTCAAAGTTGGTCTGCCAATCTCTGGGAAACCAAGAGAAGTGAAAGGTGGAAAGATGATGTGGTTGACCATGTGCGAATGAAAGTGAGAGCTTGCACTACGATTGAAAAGACCAAATTAAAGAGGAGTTAAAATTAGGTTGGAAGATCTTGCCCGATCAAAGGAAGAATCTCTGGAGAAACTTTCCTGTGAAAGAGTTCAGAGATTAAAAGTTCCCAAGATAAGAAAGGAAAAATATTGAAACAAAAACTTGGGAGCTGAAAATCATCTTGGAACATTTCCAGGTGAATTGAATGTCTAATGTAGAATAGTATAAAGAATACCCATGAAGTGTTCTTTTGTTGTTTTGATTGAGAAGGAGGAATGTTCTATGTTGTAATTTAGAGTCTAAGCTACCTACAAATATATTGATTACTTGATTATGCCTTTTGTTTTTTTTGTTACAGATAAAGTATTAGAAATTAAACTTTCATGTCATCCTTTCAATTATTAACTGGAAGTTTGAATTTTTTAAAAAGTTATTGGTCTCTACAGTGATCATAAATTAGGGTTCCTACAGTATTTTGAATCCATAGGCTGAGATGATTACACTGGGTTTTGCCACTGTTTAAATGAACAATTTGTCATGTGACATCTGCATATTGAATTAAAGTAGTAAAGTTAAAAGTTAAAATGAAAAGTTAAAAGTTACTGATAAGTTCCATGAAAGACAAGACTTGCCTTTCAGTGCCTAGTAACAATTTAATAAAGTTAACTGTGGCTTTGTCTGATAAAAGAGCCAAAAGGGTTGTGTCCTCCACAATATGGGATGTTCTGTCAACATCAAAATTTGTGAAGATATGAATTCATCTTCAGAAAGTTCACTATATTGATAGCAGGCATTGATGGAAATTCTTTACCCACTCCATAGTGTGTAGTAAAATTAAAATGTGCTTCAGTCAATGTTTGTTATTGTTGGAGTTGAAATTACCTGTTAATGATGTTGATTTCATACTGAGGAATGACCACATGAGAGACAAAGTGTTGACATCGGCAGCAATATCAGACAAGCCCATTACTACAGAGACTATATTAAAGAAACAAACCTTAACATCAAAGACAAAACAAAGGAGTAAAGCAGCTCAGGTTCATACTTACTTTCTTTTTCTAATAACACTTGATGGCAAGTTCATGTGTGTGGATTGTTACAGTTTGGCCCAGCCTCTAGTATTATTTTTATTCTCAACACATGTCTACCCGCATGGATAAGCTGAACATTCCTGTAAACTATAACTAGATATTATGTATGAAGTGAATCAGAAAGCATGACACCAGTTGAACATTGACACCTTAAATCATTTGGGTGTAAACTGGAAACAGTATATGATGTCACCACATACTCAGGCTCAGCAGAAGATACACACCCATATTGATAGACTATATAGTTTAGGTTAAAATGGTCATCCAAATTTTATTGTGAGAAGTAAAAATTTCACTGATTGAAAAAAGTCATGATAATGCATTAGAGGTTTATTAGCTATGAATTCCAGTTTGCTATTGTGACAGTAAATAGATGTTTTAATCTAATTATTTGTCAATCTAAAGCAAGATTACAGCATATTAGTTAGCTTTAGATCATAAGTCTGTTAATCACTCCATACTTCAAAGAGACCTCGGTTCCACTAGACACCAAACTTCAAACATTCTTACATCTCCAGGGCATAGGAAACCTGCCTCAATAGACAAGTATTTATCGCAGGACAGTCACAGAGGAGACAGATGTTACAATTAGAGGCGCTGAATCTTTGTTCTATGCCAAACCTGCTTACTTTGCCTGACAGAATAAATTTTGTCCTGACAAAGGAAAGTCTACAAGCAATTAATATATAGAGAGGTGATCACCTCCTTTTTGAAGTGGTAGTTATACCCTAGTCATACTCTCCTCAGGATTTGTGTTTTCCATACCTCATCAATACAGCAAGATAAAATATGCCTTGGCAGAATACTGCTAGTAGAATCCCAAGTTTAAACTTGTTCTATTACATACATTTCAGCTTTGGCTCCGTGATGACACACTCACCTGAAAGTGAAAAAGGTTTGCATTCAAGCACCTTTGAGAGACTTGAACGGGTAATCTAGACTGCCCCTTCGCTGTTGTATGAATAAGATCATTAAAAATAAGAACAGAAATAGACCATTTAGTTATCAAACTTGCTCTGTCCATTCAATAACATTATAACTGATCTGACTGGAAACATGAATCCATTTTCCTGTCTGTTCCCCGTTAGGCTCAGCTGCCTTGGTAGGTTCAAAAACTATCTACCTGATGAAGGAGCAGTGCTCCAAAAGCTAATGCTTCCAAATAAACCTGTTGGACTGTAACCTTGTGCTGTGTGACTTTTAACTTTGTCCAACCCAGTACAACACTGGCTCCTCCACATCATAACTCAGTCTCATATATTCAATGTGTCAGCTTCCATTGTTCCCACCTGAAGAGGTCTAAAGACTAATGATCCTCTCAGTGAAGAAATCCCTTCTCATCCCCTAATCTTAAATGGAAAACCTCTCATTTTTAAACTTTGTCTTCAAGTTCTAGCTTATCCCACAAGAGGAAACATCCTCTCAGCCACTACACTGTCAAGCTGCCTTGGAATCTTATCTATTTTGAGAAGATCACCTCTCATTCTCCTGAGCTCCAATCAGTATAGGACCGATTTACTCATCATTTCCTCATGGGTCAACACTTCATCCCAAAAACGAACCTTCTTTAAACTGTTTCCGCGACACTAATCATCTTTAAGTAAGGAGACAAAATCAGTACACAGTACTCCATTGCAGTCTCATTAATACCCAATTCACTTGTCACAAAACTTTCCGATGTTTATACATTATATCCCTTCCATTAAAGTTTGTCATGTCACTTGTCTTTCTAAATGTTTACAGTACTTCAATATTGAATTTTATGATCTATCTGTACTGCAGCATTCTGCAGTCTCTCTCATAGAAAGATAGAATCCCGACAGTGCAGAAAGAGGTCATTCAGGCCATTGAGCTGACCCTCTAAAGTGCATCATACCCACACTCAGCCCCTTCACCCTACCCCATTACCCTACATTTACTATAGTTAATCCATCTAACAGGCACATCCATGGACACTACAGTGCAATTTAAGATGGCCAATCCACCTAAGTTTCACATCTTTGGATTGTGAGAGTACCTAGCACAAACCCAGACAGACATTGGGAGAACATGCAAACACCACACAGTCACTGAAGGCTGGAATTAAATTTGGGTCCCTAGTAATGTGAGGCAACAGGTCAACCATTGAGCCACCATGTCACGTCATTCTATTTAAATAATGTTCTCATTTTCTATTCCTCTTGCAAAATGGACTCTGTCACATTTTCCAACATTAGTTCCATATGTCATTGTCTTGCCCACTTAATTAAGCTACTCATCTCCCTTTGTAGATTCTTTGTATACCCTTCAAACTTGTTTTCCTGTTTAACCTTGTATTGTCAATAGATCTGGCTGCAACACAGTCAGCCCCTTCAAGTCAGTAATATAGCTTGCAAATAGTTGAGACCCGAGCATTGACCTCTGTGGCATTTCTGTAGTTAGTTCACCGACATGAAAATGAGTCACTTATCCCAATTTAGCTGCTAGTTAGCTATTGTTTGATCCAATCTATAAACCCAACACCGTGAAATCTTGAACTGTACAATAACCTTTTATGAGGCATTTTACCAACTGTCCTTTGGAAATCCAAATACTCTGCATCTACTCATTCCTCTTTATCCACCCTTTTCATTACATCTTCAAAGACCTCTCATAGATTGGTCAAATATAATTTCCCTTGCACAAAATCTTTTGACTTTGTCTGATTGCATTATGATTTTCTAAATGTTCTGCCACTATCACCTTCATAAAGAATTCTAGCAATTACCCAATGATAGACATTGGCTAACTGGCCTATAGATTCCTGCTTTCTTTCTTTTCACGAGCCACTAAAAGTTATTGCAAGCAATTAAGAAGACAAATGGTACATTGGTCTTCATTGCAAGGGGATTTGAGTACAGGAGTAATTTTCTTTTAACTATGGTTATATAGAGAGAACACTTGGAGTACTGTGCACAGTTTTAGTCTCTTCACCAATGGAAATATATACTATCATAGGGTAAGTAATTCCCCACCTACTTGAATGAATGTAGTATCAAGGTTGATACTATCAGGAACAAAACAGCCCACTTGATTGATACCACATTCACAAGCATCCACTCCCTCCACCACCAATGCAAAGGAGCAGCATGAGCACCATTTGCCAGATTCATTGAAATTCTCCAAATCTCCTCAGACAGCACCATCCAAACCCATGATCACTACCATCTTGAAGGACAAGGGCAGAAGGTGTATGGGAACACCACTATCTGCAAGTTCTCCCCCAGCCACTCCCCATCCTAACTTGGAAATATATCACCTTTCCTTCAGTCCGACTGGGTCAAAAACCTGGAAGTCCCTCCTTAACAACATTGTGGGTCTACCTTTGGCTCAGCAGACTGTACCAGTTCAAGAAAGCAGCTCACTGTTATCCACTCCAGGACAGTTAGGAATGGACAAATGCTACCCTTGCCAGTGAAGTACACATCTTCATGAATTAACTACTCTTCTGCACAATGGTAAAACTGCAACATTGCAAAAACATGAGTGGTAAAATAAAGCACAGTTGATTCCAAAGAAGAACCAACTTTTTGTCTCCACACATGCTGCCAGACCTACTGAGTTTCTCCATTGCTTTCCATTTTTAAAACAGATTATTTATCGATGAGTCTCACCAGCACTCATTGTAGCTCACCGAATCGCTGTGCCAGCCCATCAAACTTCTTTTCCCATGAAACCACCATTTCCCCTGCACAAGTTGCCTCCATAGAGTGCTGGAATGTTGGACTAATGTAGAAAGGTCAGTGCAGATTCAATGGAGCAAAGGTCATCTTCTCTGTTGTATGACTCTATAACTCTGCAGTCCTTAGCCATGCTCTTTCTGGATCCTTCATCCATGCAACTCAGCATCAGCAAATCTAGCCTGATAACACCATCTTGCTTGGTCAAAGATCAAATTAACCATGTCTTCAGAGTTTAAAGCACGTACTTTGGAGCTTAAGAACAGTCAGCAGATGAATGCTTCTGCGGATCATTTAGTGCTAAGGAACAGTCATCCATTATCTTCAGTACTGATAAAGAGCCAGGCAGCCTCTGTTATTTTGCTTTTTAGTGCAGAAGGAGAATAGGGACCTTGTGGCAGTGGAAGATCCTTTAAGAATAAATATACCAATCAGTGGGGGTGAACATGCGTGATATGGAGCTACATCAATATTAGAACTGCAGCACATGGCAGCAGCTTATGTGGTAAACACATCCTGCATGTGTTTGAAGGAAATGGCAATGTCTGAAAGTCAAATGGGATAAATGTTCAGTGGGGTGAAGGAAAACTACAGTCAGTCAATGGGTACCATCACAGTCAGTCAAGGGGTTTGTCCAATTACAGTCTCAAATATTGGCATGGCCTGTCAGGCGATTAGTCTTATACAAATCCGGAGATCCATGCAGTTTCAGTCCAGGACTGGGTCATATTCAGTCTTTAAAGGTAAGTGCAAGTTGTCTGCAGATTATATGTAGGTAAGTTATGGTGCTTTTGAGAGATCAGTCTGGGGGATGGGCCAGGATCAGTGTTGGGCCTTCTAATAATCGGGGAGCTTGTCATGGTCCACTCAATGGTATCCTGGGGAAGCAAGTAACACAAATCTTAGGATGAACCTCGTTATACTGGGGCACTAAGGGAATGGTGACACTAAAAGGAGTAATTGCAATGGAAACATCCAGAGTCATGACATTGGTTAGGCTACTTTTAGAATATTGTGTGCAATTCTGGTTTCCTTCCCATATGAAGGATGCTGTGAAACTTGAAAGGATTCAGAAAAGATAGACAAGGAAGTTGTCAGGGCTGGAGGATTTGAGCTACATGGAGAGGCTGAATAGGCTGGGCTGTTTTCCCTGATGAAGGGTTTATGCCCGAAACATTGATTCTCCTGCTCCTCAGATGCTGCCTGACTGGCTGTGCTTTTCCAGCACCACACTCTCCACACTATTTTCCCTGGAGCGTCAGAGGATGAGGGGTGACCTTTATAGACGTTTATAAAATCATGAGGGGCATGGACATGATAAATAGACAAGATCTTTTCCCCGGTTTGGGAGAGTCCAGGACTAGAGGGCATAGCTTTAGGGTGAGAGGAGAAAGACTTAAAAGAGACCTAAGAGACAATTTTTTCACGCAGAGGGTATTGGTTGTATGGAATGAGCCGCCAGAGGAAGTGGAGGCGAATACAGTTATAACATTTAAAAGGCATCTGGATGGGTAGGAAAGGTTTAGAGGGATATGGGTCAAGTGCTGGCAAATGGACTAGATTAGGTTAGGATATCTGGCTGGTAAGGATAAGTTGGACCAAAGAGTCCATTTCTGTGTTGTACGTCTCTGTTTATATGACTCTGAGGGCAAAGCAAACATATAAAATCAACCAAAAGAATGGAAAGCTAACAAGTCACTGGAGCCACAGAGCCAGCAATACAAATAGAACATGAAGAATGGGGCGAAAATTTGTGGGTCACAGGCAGTGTCTGCATGTCACTCGCATGAACACAGTATTAAAATCTAACCATATTGATCTGAAAATGAACTATGCAATAAGTTCAGAAAATGGCTGGGACCACCTCTAAAGCGGGAGGAGTAGGGGACTGTTTTGATCTCCAGATCAGAGTTTGCAACAATCTTTATAGACACCTCAGCAAGAATTGCAGTCATGGTGTCTCCATTAATTAAGTAATGCTTCCCAAATGCCTTCAATGCCTATTTCATCAGAATCTCTGTGTAATTGTAAAAGAATGGAGAGAACACATTACGGGGTGACCCCCTGTCTGTGGAATTTTCTGCAGTTTCAGTGGCCTGAACATTATTATAGGGAACTTTCTGGAACCAGGGACCAGGGGCTGCTGGGAAGGTAAATTTCCCATTTAAATTAATGGGTTTGCTCCTATCTGCTGTTTCGGGCTTTCGTGGTAGGTCTTGCAACATATCCCCCACGGGTACAGGGAGAGTACTGTGTAGCCTCAAATAACCATGAGCATTATGTTGTGCCCATTGATTTACATTCTGTAACGGAAGCTCAACAGGTCTTACTATAGCAAGAGATTTAAAAGCAGAACCTGATATGTCCAATTGGCCATGACAATCTATAATGACGACTGGAAGCATAGAAAATAGGACCAGATATAAGCCATTTGTCCCTTCGAGCCTGCTCCACCATTCACAATGATTGTGGTTGATCATCCTACTCAGTATCCTTTTCCCAATTTCACTCCATAACCTTTGATCCCTTGAGCCCAAAGAGCAAAATCTATGCCCTTCTTAAAAACAGTCAATGTTTTGGCTCAACCAATTTCAGTGGCAGAGAATTCCACAGGTTCACCACTCACCGACTGAAGACATTTCTCCTCTTCTCAGTCCTAAACAGCCTACCCTATATCCTTAGACTGTGACTCCTAGATCTGGACACCTGGATCATCGGGAATATTCTTCCTGTATTTACCTTATTGAAAAGGTTTTGTTGGAAGCTCATCCTAAACATGTAACTTAGCTAATAAGCATGTGAGACCTGCGGTATACCTTCCATAACACTGCACAATCTCTCTCTCTGATTTTCTTTAGAGATGCTCTATTAATGGAACTGAAATGACAGGTATTTATATAAATAATTTAGATGGGAATAATGGTTATTAGTTTAATGGATCTGTTATGGACCAGGCCAGACCCCCTCAAAACATTTCAAGAAAGTAGCCTGGACCTAAACTTTGCTACTTGTTTTGATCAGGTGCACAGTGGATATTCCAGGAGTGATACACCTGGCCCAACCACTTAGTTTTAAACAAAACAGCATTTATTTGCAAGATTATGAAATTAAACACAAAAGAAAACAGAATATAGAATAACTTAACCTATCTGAAAACCAAACCGATCATTCCAACTTAGTGATGCTGTTCCAAATTCCTGCAACCATCCCCATGAACACCTCTTGGCATAAAAGGTAAAATCAAATACAGGGTCTTACGAGAGAGAGAGAGAGAGAGAGAGAGAGATGGCAGCATGGAACACCTTCTACCATGTAGCCTCAAAACTGACTGATGGCTTTATCTGAACAACCAGAGTGCTAAAACCAAACTAAACCAGAGAAAGGGTAAGCTGGGAGAACTGGCCAGTCCCCTTTCATTGTACAAGTGTTTCTTTTTAAACTGAAAAGCTGCTTCAAGTAGATCAAGCCAGACATTTCAGAACCTGTGCCTCATAAAACACTTCCGAAGAAAACAAAGGACAACACTACCTTGTTAAAGGAGCAATATCAACACATCTCTACCTTTTATTTAAAAAAAAATCACCAATATCCAAAGATGGCTTCATTTTAAAACCCCTTAATCTTTAAATTATTAGTACACTACAACATCCATATACATTACATTAGCAAAAATCATGCAAACATGCACCACTACTTTCTGTTTGTCTGTTTTACTCCTATCACTGAATGTCTCCGTTTCTCATTCAAGCCTCAACCTTGCATCTGCAATCATGTTACCTCATCCTGCCACATGCGCAATTTTCAAATTGAATGGCTGCAACAAAAGGCTCCGTTCAAACAGTCTGAATTTTTTTGTCCTTAAATTTCTTCACTAACTTCAATGGGTTATGATCAGTGTATATGATTGTCTCACATTCGTTACTGGTAACATAAACATTGAAATGTTATACCACAACACCAAGCTCAAAGTCTCCTTCTCAACTGTCAAATATTTCTGCTGATGCATGTTCAACTTCCTGGAGAAGTACCTGATAGGTCTTTTTATTGTCTTATCGTCTTCCTGTAAGAGCATAACACCTACACCCACATCACTTGCATCGATAGCCACCTTGAATGGCTCTGCGTAATTAGGGCATGACTAGCATTGGAGCGGTGTTTAACACCGCGTTCAGGCTGTCAAATGCCTTCTGACAGTCTGCTGTCCACTGAAACATTATGCCTTTCTTTAGTAATTCAGTGAGTGGAGCAGCCACACTGCTAAAATTTGGAATGAATTTTCAATAAAATCCACTCAATCCCAGGAATTGTAATGCTGTTCTTTTTATCAATGGGAATATCCCTAATTACCCTTGTTTTTGCATTCTGTGGGGCCATTTGTCTGTGTCCATTAACCTGGCCCAGGAAGGTGACTTGGGCTTTGACAAATTCACTTTTTTAGCCAGGTTTATCATCAAGCCTGCCTCCCGAAGTTGATCAAACAATTTGGATAAATGTTTCAAACGCTCATTTCACGTGTGACTAAAAATCACCAGGTCTTTGATAAAAGATGACACAGTTGAGTAATCTGGAAATGACCTTATTGGCTAGCCTCTGAAATGTGGCTGGCATACTTTTCATGCCAAATGGCATGACTTTAAACTGATACTGTCTATTCAGCATTATGAAAGCAGAAATGGCCTTTGGTCTTTTGGACAAAGGCACCTGCCAGTATCCTTTGAGTGAGTCCAACTTAGAAATATAAGTTGCTTGTCCCACCTTTTCAACACTGTCTTCCAAATGTGGAATCTGATATGCATCAGTCTTTGTAAATGCATTGACTTTGAGGTTGTCCACACATAACCATTGGGTACTATCTAGTTTTGGCACCATTACTATGGGTGAGCTCCAGTCACTGTGACTCACTTCGATTATGTTGTCTCCTTCTGAAACTGTGCCAACTTTAGCAGGTTATGCCTACAAGGGTGTTGCTTAAGTGAAACTGCATCTCCTATATTTACATCATGCATAATTACTGAGTACTTCCCAGTTTATTTCCACATATCTCCCCATGTGATAGTAATAACTGTTTCAGGTCATTTTGAATTTCCTCTGGAAGGTAACTTCACAATTTATCACAATTTTTGACAACTTCCTCATGGTTAATTTGAGGAATTCCCAATTCAGAATCTTCTGAACTTCTTTCTTCACTCTGTGTTGTAACCAATAACACAGTCTCCTCTGGCTTTCCTTCCCTATAAAAATAGCATTTGAGCAAATGCACATGACACTTTGAGATTTCTTTCTGTCTAGAGTCCTTATCTAATAGTTCACTTCACTCAATTTCCTTGCAACTTCATAAGCTCCACTAAACATTGCTTTTAAAGGTTCACCTATCACTGGAAGTAACACTAACATCTTATCTCTAATCACAAAATTGAGTTTTTGTATGCTGTGATACTTTTAAATGTTGTCTAGCCAACGCCCCACTCTATTTCATTTTTCTCTAAAATTTGACAGCCCAAATATGTGGTCTCTGAATTCTGACTTACCAATTTTTCTTTCATCAATTTTAGTGGTCTCCTCACTGCATGCCCAAAAACTAATTCAAATGGACTGAACTTGGCCAATGCATTGGGTGCATCTCTGATTGCAACAAATACAAACGGAATTCCCTGAACCCAATCATCAGGATAGTCTTCACGATAAACCCTCAACATCTTGGTAAAACAAGTAAGGGCTTATACAATTAAAGGTAGGGTCCTGGGTGGTGCTGTAAAACAGAGACTTAGGGTTTTATGTACATCATTCTTTGAACTTTGCATCACAGGGTCATTAAGAGATGCTGAGCATGCTTACCTCCATTGCTCAGACCTCTCTGGAACAATGTCCAGTTCTGATTGTCCAGGCATATGGAGGATTTTATTAAGTTAGAGAAGGTTCAGAAAAGATTTACCAGGATGTTGCCAGAAAGAGAGGGTGTGAGTTATAAGGAGAGGGTGGATAGGCTGGAACTTATTTCATTGCAGCGTGTAAGGTTGAGGGGTGATCTTAGAGGTTTACGAAATCATTAGGGATATTGTTGTGGACCAAACCAGCCCACCTCAAAATATTTTTTAAGATGATTGCCTACACCCGAACATTTTTTTTAATTTCACAGGTAGATGTGGAGTGTGTTTTCAAGATGTGATGCAATTGGTCAAACCACTCAACATTGAGCAAAACACATTTTATTTAAACACTATAGTTAAAATACAAACAAAAGAAAGAGAAATTTAGAATAACTTAACTATTGGAAAACTTAACTGGATAATAGATACAGTACCTATTACTAATTAACTGTTCCAATATAGCGATTTCCCATAAACACACCTTGGCAAAAAGTTAAATTCAGATACAGATTCTTACATGAGGTTCTCCAATCCAGGAGGAAACAATATTGAGAGATTTCAGAGAAAGTAACAGCCAGGAACCATTGACCTCTCTTCAAAAATACTAAGACAAAATAACTTTTTTAAAGTGACAGTATCATTGTAGTTATAGATAAGTTGAATGACAGGAGTCTTTTTTTTTCCCTAGGGTTAAGCAATTCAAGACTCAGGGGCATTTTTTTAAGGTGAGAGTAGAAAGAAGATACCTGGGGCAACTTTTTACACACAGGGTGGTTAGTATGTGGAATGAACTGCTGGAGGAAGTGACGAATGTGGTTATAGTTACAACATTTAAAAGACATTTGGATAAGTGCTTGAATAAGAAATGTTTGGAAGGATATGGGCCAAGTGCAGGCAGGTGGGACTAGTTTAGTTTGGCATGGTCTGGTTGGACAGTAGGGTCTGTTTCCATGCTGTATGACTCCACGTCTCTATAACTGTATTAAAAGTCAATGAAGGTCTGTGTCAGATATGCTGGGCACTGCTATGACCTGTGCATACTGGAACCCAAACAGATGGCTGCCTCTTTCCAAGGTCTACAGCCACACAATAATGACTGCTGAGAGACAAGAAGGAATGCTGGCCCAGAACACACCAGTGGGACTTTGCACTATAGCCTAGACAGTGTGTTGTGTTCTTCACAACTTCAGCTGATAAGAGGTAGATTTTCTGAATGTGAACAAAATGGAGCTGCAAGAACAATCCTTTGAGCATGAGGATGAGCATCAGGAGATTAACCAGTGGTCCATGAGGAGAGGACAGAAATGTTTTAGACAGGCTGAGAAGCCTGTGACAACATAATTGCCACCCACTTCCATGATGACTGAGCTTGGTTCAGACTTTGTTTGCCCATTACATTGCTCATCTGGCAGGCAGTCCTCTGCTTAGTGTAATTTGTTGTTTGCTGTTCTTCACCTTCTGTCTTAAATGCAACAAAATCCGTTTTAATGTCTGAATGATGCCTTCAGTGGAACAGCATTAAAGTAACTACTCATACGCTGCCTGATGACACTGTTAGGAGTAAAGCAGACATTGCATGGCATTAATGTGATTTTATTCTGAAACCATTGTGAGATGTAAGATGTACAAATCATCTGTAGCCTACTGTCTCTCATGTGAACCTCAGGTTGACACAAATCCTGACCAAGCTCCATTTGATGCTTCCATCATGTCCATTCCTGTTAATGCTTCAGCATGCACAGAGACATTAATGTTATCTTGTAATGTTTGAACGTAATATTATGTTTCTTTTAATATTATGCTACTTTGTATTATTATTTATTCGTTTTATAGTTTGCATCCTTTTAAACCTTCTCATTTTAGATTATTTTACTTCTCTTACCTTCAATTGCTATGGTGCGTGAGTACTAATTGCCCAAACTTTAGTATCTCTCAATACTTCTTGGTAAGTGCCTGAAAATCAAACAGCAAAACCAGTTTGAAATTGTTTTTGAGCATTGGACTATGTAAACCTTACATAAGGTTTTGCTCAATTTTATGAATTAAGTAAAATTTTACATTTAACCCTTTTTGTAGTTGGAGATATACAATGAATTTATTAAGCAAATAACGAGATGAAGTGTCTAACAGATTTAATACAATAAATATTTACAGTGGACACCTACATAGCAATAATCTGAGTTGAGAAAATAATAAATATTGCGATTTAATGCTGACATTTCAATAAAATAATAATATCTACTGTGTTTTATTCTTATCATGTTTGTTGCTGATAGCAGTTAGCAAGTCATCCTAATCTAGTCTCGTGAAGTTTCCAATTGATTTCTTTTCTTTTTAACCTATTTTTCCTTAATCAAGCTATTCAGATGTGTTATTACACACCCCTGAAGCAGGTGGGACTTGAATCCAGGTCTCTCGGTCCAGAGTTCAGGACATTACCACTGTAATGCAAGAGGGTCCTTCCAATTAGGTTCACTTTCATCTGATACTTGAATTCAGCTGAAAGGACAGAGCCAAACACTTAAGTATCTGGTTTTCTTTCGTTGCTTCCTAGCTATGAGTTAGATTCAAATAATTTGCATTTAATTATACAAATTGCTGTTTGTTCAGGGTTAACCTGCTGCTTCTCTTCCTGTCTGGTTCAAAAATTAGTTTCCATTTATCTTGCTTTATGTGCAAAATGTCAGATTAATACAGAAATATGAACTGGAGCAATATTTTTATAACAACTTAATTACTTCTGTTTGCATTTCAAACTACAGCCACACACTAAAACCTGACAAAAATATATACTTTTTTTCACATGGTGACACTGCAGTGGAGTAGCAGTAGAGGTTGCTGTGTTTGGCAGAGGTGTCATCCTTTGGAAAATAATTCTAAAGAGGCCCATTCTGGCAGTTCAAATGGAATATCAATATATTCCATGACATTTTTTGAGTTCTCCTAACGTCCTGGCCAATATTCCGGCCACAACCAAGGCTGCCAAAACCAGATTAACTGATCATTCATCTGAGATTTTGCTGTATACACAATGGTGCCACATTTTAACATTAGTCATTGCACTTCAAAAAGTGGTTTGTTGGATGTGAAGAGTGCTTGGACATCCAGAGACTGCAATGAGATGCTTTATAAATGCAAATTCTTTCCTTCTACCCTTCAGTCATAAATGAGATAAGATCTGAAATTGTGCACATTCTGCAGCATGAGTCATTTTTGTAGTTAAATTTATTGACCATTGGGGTAAAATTAATTTCGAAAGGAAAGAAAAAAAAATATGTATTTATATAGCCTTTTCAGGATCACCAGATGTCCCAAAGTGTGTTACAGTGACAAAAACACATTTTGAAGTGTAGCTGCTATTGTTACAAGGAAACATCGCAATCACATAATAATGTGTACTAAAATTTAATTTTTGTGATGTTGATCCAGAGGTAGGTATTGGTGATAGCAGCAGGGAGAACTGCATTCTCTGCTTTGATGTAGTGCCATTGAATATTTTATAGATACTTGAAATGATACCCGCAGCCTGAGGTAATGTCTCATATGAAAGATGGCACCTCCAGTAGTGCAGCACTCATTTCAGTACTGCACAGAAGTAGGGCACTTGATGTTTGAGCTCAAGCCTGGAATAGGCCTGAAACAGACATCTCCATGACTTAGAAATGAAAATGGTTTTCACAAAATCTTGAAATAATTTGGGGGCTGCATGCTCTAAATGGTCACCAATTTATACCAAGTTTACTCATGTTGATATGCCTAATACGTTCAATGTGTGTTGGATTTTACTAATGCCCTGTGGCAGTTACTATTCCTATTGATAAGAACTTTAAAAAGTCCTTCAACACTACTCCCCATTCAAATTTATTGACATTTTGATAATTCTGTATGTGTGTGTGTTTTTGAGTGTTTCAATGCACACAGTCAAAGTGTTTTACATGTCCTAGAAAGAACAAGGCAATGTAAGTTAATCAAAATTTATAGTAGCATACAGAGAATTTTTTGTTTCTCTACTTGTCCCATTTCCAACTTCTTTTGCCTATGTAGAATAAAAAGGTAACTGTACCAATACTCTGACAATAGCTACTGACAATGGACTTAAGGCATTTTGTCATCATGCTGTCAGAAATCACGGGACTAGGGCCTGTTGGAAAAAGACAAGTGAAGCCCTGCTCTCCCATGTTCTTGTATATAGTTTAAAGATAATAGGTATTAAAGGTTTGAACTGACCAGGCATTCTGCCCTCCAATATCTCATGCTCCTGGAAGCTCCTAACAGTATTCCTGCAGCATTGCACTATCATCATTTTGTCACTCCTGCACACCAAAGCTCCTACCTTTTTAATTATAGCCTCCCATTATACTTTTTCCTGCCTCTACACCTGCTTAAGATCTGTTACCTTTCTAACTCCTTCTGTTTTTTATGGAAACTCATTGAGCTGAAACATTAACTCTCTGTTTCCCTCTCCATAATGGATACAGTGTCTGCTGAGTTTTATTTCCAGCAGTATCTGTTTTGATTTGTTTTCCATTTATTATTCATTCTTTTCACATAGCAATTACTTCCTTTTTAAATTGTATTACAATCTCTGTCGTGGGAACTGTGGTGATTGTAACAAGCTCAGCCAGCTAGACCTTATAGAATATGAGTTCCCTAATTGGGGTTGTTAATCTGGTCAAGTTAGAGAGCCCTGGTTGACAGATATAAATAGGAGTCTCAGACATCCTATTTACCCTGAAAGCTGGCTCTGAGGGCGCTGGACCATGTGTAAATAAAAAGTGAGTTGGTGACAAGTCACCAGTTTCTATGGAGTTATTTCAAACATAATTTGTCACATCTTGCATTCTTCTAATGTTAATCTTAATTATGTAGCCTCAACACTAAGGGCCCAAAAGAAGAGAGGGGCAGAAAATGATTTATTTTGCTTCAGATTCATGAGGAACAAATGAGTGTTGTGTTTTGGTCAGGCAAACTAGGGCAGGACTTAATTAAATTAGTAGTAGGGCCCTGGGGAGTGTTGCCAAACAAAGAGACCGAGGCGTGCAGGTGAATAATTTCTTGAAAATGGAATCATGAGTAGACAGGTTGGTAAAGAAGGCATTTCACATGCCTATCTTCATTGGTCAAGACATTGAATATAGGAGTTGGAATGTCATCTTGCAGCAGTACAAGACGTTGGTGAGGCCACTTCTAGAATACTGTGTACAATTCTGGTCACCCTCTGTAGGAAAGATGTTGTTAAATTTGAGAGGATGCAGAAAAGATTTTTACAAGGATGTTGCCAGGACTAGAAAGTTTGAGTCATTGGGAAAGGCTGAATAGGCTATGGAATTTTTCCCTGGAGCATCAGAGACTGAGGGGTGACCTTATAGAGGTTTATAAAATAATGCTTCGGGTGAATAGCCCAAGGTCTTTTTCGTAGAGTGGGAATGTGCAAAACTAGAGGGCATAGGTTTAAGGTGAGATGGGAAAGATTTAAAAAGGGCCCGAGGGGCACCTTTTTATGCAGAGGGTGGTGTGTGTATGGAACGAGCTGCCAGAGAAAGTGGTGGAGGAGGCAAGTGCAATTACAACATTTAGAAGGCGTTTGGATGGGTATGTGAGCTTTTCTGAAGGAATATGTGCCAAATGCTGGCAAATGGGACTATGTCATACTGGGATGTCTGGTCGGCATGGACAAGTTGGAACAAAAGCCTGTTTCCGTGCTGTGTGACTCTGACTCTATATGCTATTATTGTATCAAATGTTTTGTCTTCTGGCTGAGAAAGCTGAAGAATATTTACTGATAAATTGAGTTGAAGAGTTGTTTGTCAATTAGGTCAGTTAAACCATGAACTGAACAAAATACAACCTCAATATCCCATAGTCCTTCTGCTGTTAAATGCCAGCATAGGTTTTAGGGATCAGCGATCTGTTACAGGTGCTTGGAAGGGCATCATGACCTGTATGTCTGCTGTTGTGCCTCAGTGACGGTTAATGTATACACGGCATTACTCTAATCAACACTTCTCTCTAAACAACATCTCAAATTAATTGGTCACTCATCCAACAGGGGTGTGTGTGTGTGTGTGTGTGTGTGTGTGTGAGAGAGAGAGACACTGGCCATTACAATTGCCTGCAAAGATAATCCATTGCATATGCAATGCCTTGGGCATTTCTGAGAGACGTAATGAAGTGCTATTTAATACAAGGATTTTTCCCTTACTGAACAGAAGCCTAAAAGCTGTTTGCGACTTTGCTACAGACAACGGAAGGTTTGTTAACAAGGACTCAGCAATACGCCAGGTGAAACAGCCCCAGACTAATCATGGCTCTGGGAGTTCATTCCTCCTGGTGGATGAACCAGGTGAAAAAACAAACCTGCCTAAAAAACTACTTCAATGGACATTTAAATATTTAAATATTTCACAGTCTGCACGATATTAGTTTTTTTTTATATTTGGGAACACTCCCATACTATTAGCATTGTGACAGTGCCAGCACTAACAGTAATCATTAAATTTACCTCAAATTTAGCAGTACATTTAATGAGCTGACAAGCTGCATTTCAAGTTAATTTATCAGTAAATATCCTTCAGTTGTCCAAAAAGTAGGACAAACAGCCCATGGTAACAGCAGACTGTCCTTTTAGTTCTAATGGAGAGGCTGAATCTGAAGCAAAATAAATAATTTGCTGCTTATCCAATCTTACAAATCACTCAGCCAGCTAATTTTTAGACTAAGAATGACTCACCCAGCCAGTAAAACCAGAGATACAGACAGGGAAATCCCTTCATCTAGTTTGAGGGAAATGTGATTGAAGCTTGGCATTTGATTGATCAGACACAGAGACTCCATTTCATACTGGAAAATATATTTTTGCAGTTAGTCACTGCTTGGCCATGCAATCTTATTTGCTAATTGCACTAGTTTGAACAAAAAATGAATTTTATGATAACTGGCTGAAGGAATGGCTTAAGGTTTCTAAGGCATTTGTCATATAAAATAACTAAATGGAGTGTGTGATATAAAAATAATAAAGTTGTTATTTCATTTCCACAAGTGAAAAGATGAATTGTGGCATCTAAAGTTACCCAGATTTTGTGGCAAGAATAATGGACAGATGATGACCGCTTAACATTTTACAGATAAGTCAGATAGCAACTTCTGATGTTCACACATGCACAATTAAAGGCATAACACAGCAGCTTGCTGTCTGAGCTGATCTGCTCCTCCAGAGATTTGGGGTCTCTTTAAGTCTGTGTTCACTCAGCTTTCCATCCTTGGCATTTGCTGTGTTGCATGAAACCTCATTTAACTTTGTCACATTACTAACTGGCCTTCCACATTCATAAACAAAATATTTATCAGGCACCACACTATCCTGTTGTAAGTGCAATATTTTCATAAATATGAAGGTTTTGTTCTTGGAAGGAATGAAAGTTAACTTTCAAACAGAGGTGGAAAGGGAACAATGGTCGTCCTGGCATCATGATTAGCTGTCCATGTAATTGGCCAAGAGAGTTCAGACAAGTGATTGACAGAGCAGAGATGGACAAACCACAAAATATCATATCTCAATCAGGATAGGTGGAGAGAGAGGATTATGAACAAAAGCAGGATCCACCATCATCTTGAAGGAAAACCATGAGTTCCCCTGCAGCCACCCAAGGAAGAACAAAGACATTGCTACTAAAGACTGTCACGAAAGACCGCAAGACTTCAGGAAAATGGAAATGCACTACAAGTACTCCATTTTACAGAACCGGTACAGGATCAGTGAAGCAGTCTCATGGGTTGTATATTTTCTTTCTTTACCTTGTTAACTAACGTACCATATCTAAACTGCTGCTTCTTAACAAACTCAATAGACTATCATAAAATTCCTCCAAATTGTTAGCTGCTTAAATTAGGTAAACGTAACTGAGATTCCCCTAATAGCAACAATACATTGCCAAGTGGCTTAACATTGTAAAGATAGAAAGATGTAAAGTTGTAATACTTTTAAAATAATTATCTGCTAAACAAATCAGAAAAAGTTAGCACTCGAACATTCAAATGTTGGACATTCAATTTTGGAGAGTTTGAGCAATAGACTGAACAGGCTGGGGCTGTTTTCCCTGGAGCATCAGAGGCTGAGGGGAGACCTTATAGAGGTTTATAAAATCATGAGGGGCATGGGTAGGGTAAATGGACAAGGTCTTCTCCCTGGGGTGGGGTCCAGAACTAAAGGGCATAGATTTAGAGTGAGGGGAAAATTCAAAAGGGACCTGAAGGGCAACTTTTTCACACAGAGGGTGGTATGTATATGGAAATAAGCAGCCAGAGGAAGTGGTAGAAGCTGGTACAATTGCAACATTTAAAAGGCATCTGGATGGGTTTTTGAATAGGAAGGGTTTAGTTGGTCTGTTTCCATGCTGTGTAAGTGAATTCATAATAGCATGATGACTTTTAATTAGTGATAAGTAGTGAAGTTGTTGATTACAGGAGGACATGGGTGCTGAACAGTGGCAAATGTACTTCAATATTATGCCTAGTTAAGCAAGTTCCCTTTTGTTCCAGTCTGGATTAGAGTGGTGCTGGAAAAGAACAGCAGGTCAGGCAGCATCCGAAGAAAATCTACATTTCGGGCAAAAGCCCTTCTAGTCATTTTGTTCCATTCATCTCAGTGTAGCACTCCCTCAATAGAGTTAGCCTTGATCTTTATGCACAAGTTCTGGAGTGACAGTTGAACCTGATACTCTTGATTTTCAGTTAAAAGATATCACCAAGTCACAGCAGATAATATGCCATACAGCAGCACACAGGATTAACATAAATGATATCAAAACCGTGTAATTAATAAACTAAAACTCTTTTATCACATAACCTTTAGGCTTGATATTGAAGTGTGATAGAAGATTGAGTACATTTTCACATATGTACTCTCCCCAAAAACACTACATTTTATTCAGTCAGGTGGTACAACATGAATCATAAGACTACATTTCTCACACTAAATGACAATAAACATAGTTATAGTCCAGCAAGTTTATTTGGAAGCACTAACGTTCGGAGCGCCACTCTCAACCATCTGATGAAAGGAGCTGCACTCTGAAATGTAGTACTTTCAAATAAACCTGTTGGACTATAACCAGGCGTTGTGTGATTTTTAACTTTTCCCACCCTAATCCAACACCGGCATCTCTAAGTCAATAAAGATGGAGGCATGAAATCTGTCTAATATTCATTGCATTCTTGTTGCTTTCAACAGCAGAAGTTGCAAAAGTTTCCTGGATAAGTTAATTTCTACGTGAAGTGGTTTACATTGTGGTGTAACTGTGTTCTGCAGCACAATAAGTAGCTCAAGCAGCATGAAACCTACAAGCAAGAGTGTTACATCATCTGAGATGTCTCTATTTCATGAGAGCACTTATGTAGACAGGAATATAGGGACCAGAGTAACTCATTTAACTCTTTTACTTGTTCTGTCAGTGGGATCAAGATGGATCTGTATATCAACTCCATCCACCTGCCTTGATTCCATGAACTTGAATAACAGAAATCATCTGATATTAATTTGTATAATATTTTATATAAATTACTGTTTCAGTAAGCAACAAAACTGCATTTAATCACCTCATACTACATGAACTACAAGATCACTTTTCTTCTGCAGGCTAACAATCAAACACCAAATCTTGAGTTTGAATATGAAATGGGTGAGGGAAGTAAGATTGATGAGTATCTTTTCTTAGTCCCTTTAATAAAATTTCATTTCAAAGATGAGTCTGGGAGTATTCTTCATTATTCTGTCCAAGACTTATCCATCCACTAAGTGATCGAGCAGTGCAGAAAGAAGGTTAATGATTCTTTCCACTCTGCAGTGATGCCACTGTGTGCTCCCTACCACATCACGCTCACAGGGCCATCCCTCCATGCCACTGCATCCCCCCTCAGCAAGGGTCATGGACTGCAGTTCTTACTATTGCACACATCATACGTTTCCAGCCATCTCATCCTGTCAATTAAGAAACTCCTCCTGCTCCCTGAACTTCATACTCTCTCACCTGGGACACTTCACCACCTCTCCTATTCCTGTGTCTCCTGTATTAACACTAATGGTGCTTCCATCATACTCAAAGTCTCCCCTCATCTCATCACCACAACTGAACCATCAGAGCCAAGATTAGTGGAATGAGGGGGGTTGTTCTTTGGGAATTGGGGAGTGGGTAGCATAGTGGCACAATGGTTAGCACTGCTGCCTCACAGTGTCAGAGACCCAGGTTCAATTCCCGCCTCAGGCAATTGTCTGTGTGAGTTTGCACGTTCTCCCTGTGTCTGCGTGGGTTTCCTCCGGGTGCTCTGGTTTCCTCCCACAGTCCAAAAATGTGCAGGTTAGGTGAATTGGCCACGCTAAAGGGCCTGTTTCCACATAGTCCAATGGTCTCATCCATTAATGACTTTGTGAAAATGCACAGACAGGCACAGAAATGTCAGACAGGTTTATTAGAGGTAGTTAGTATGCTGGATCAAAGGACCAACAATATCACTACAGTGCTACTCCAGCATCTGTCTATCACCATGAAGAGGTTGACAACCACTATGGAAGGCCAAATTCAATACACTGTATCTGCCAAATATGTGTATGGATATGCACTCCATCACTGCAGCCATGGAAAAGGTTTATTCTACTCAACAGTCCTGCAAAGGAGTCCACTGCCATTCAATGGTGTTCTATGGAAGTTTCACATGTCCACACTCCCTCATCGCTGAATGGTTTGCCCAGAAAGGCTATACAAAGAGTTGCCTCTCTCAGGTGCAATGGTGTCCTCCAGGAGGCTGAAACATGTTCAGGTATTTGTCAATCTGTAACAACTCTGAAATATTGAAGGCTGACTAATGATGGAAGAGTCAAAAGGTGATATCTCAGAATTCCCCTCAATCTGCTGCTGCCATGATAGACTTCACTGCGTGACACTCAGGTATCATATTCTGACTGAAGCCTTGAGAGCTACTACACCTTCAAAACACCATGTAATATTACTGCACAGGTTCATTGATTGTTACTTCCTCCCCAAAATTCAGTAGGACATGTAATGTGTATGTACTTGAAAGTGAGACCAGCTAAGGTATCAAGTGTACAATCAGGTGAATAAGTAAACTTTTATTCAGCAGCATTAAAAGTCAATGGCTGCAGAAATAACCAGCTTTACATGTCCTTTGCACTAAAAGGATGCTGGTCATGTATCTAATCAGTCTTTATACAATTAAACCAATTGCAAACCCAGCTCATTCATCCTAGAAGTAGTTTTCACTTTGGTTATCCCTGTCTTAGTGGACTCAATAATGCATTGCTCTTTTGTGATCTTTTGGATGCTTCTCCTGGTCACTGTTTTCATCTTCATCCTCAGAAGATTGCCATTGAATCCCCTTTCCCTCTGCAACCTCCTTTTAAGACTTCCATTTTGAAGGTCCTGTTCTGGACTGTACTGTAAGGTGCTGCCTGAGTGGTCCAGGCATTGAAGCTTCATCTAAAGGAGGCCTATGTTCTATTCCATTATGGACCTGGGGAGAGCATGACTAACATTGTCTCTTCATTCTGAGTCAGTCTAAGGGCTTCATAAAGATGCTTCATGTTTGCAGGAGGCAACCCTTGTCTCCCAGCAACCATCTCTGTATGGCCCAAAGGACTAAAAGGAGCTGGAATCTGTGACTCATCTTTCTAGTACTTATAATCATGATAGCTCCAAGGATATCTAACACCGAGCTCCAAAATCTGGCATCAATGGTCACATGTAAGTTGAACATTGTTGGAGTGGAGGTCTTTCCTATTAGCAGGTTGGATGCTGTCAAAGTAATGAGGGTGCAGTCCACAGTGCCCTGCCCATGGGGGAAGCCAACAATCATGGAGTGCCACACTGCCCTCGTTGTTTGACACTCCTCATATGGGGGATGATAAGAGCTGTGCTCTGGAGAAAACAACATCTCTGGGTTGAGAATTGGAAGGTACCGTACAGGTTCCCAATTACACCTTGATACAAGCCACAAGTATTAAAAACCTAGGACAGCTATAACCTTAATGGAATTGTCACCACAATGGGAATGCCACCCAGTTCTTCTGAGTGCAACTCCTATTTCAGCAAATGACACAGTTCATTGATGATGGCCCAGGACATCCTTAATCTGCATCAGCATTGTGTTGTCAAAAATGACAGTGAGGCCTGTGGATTTAAGGTCACAGGATTCTCTTCAATCTCCTTCACGGGTCTTCACATGTTGTTTCTCCTTCTCTGGAAGCAGTGTGATGGCCAAATGTTATTCTGCAATCCTCCTGCGAAGCACCTGAAAATATCTTAATGAATTCAAGGTGCTGGACAAATATAAGCCTGCTGTTGATGCGGGTTTTGTTTGAGTGTAATTATTCTGCAGTGTTCTAATGGAGTCCACTGTAGCTGGGGTGTAAAGGCAAGAGATTTCACCGGGCACCACCGGATGTGTGATACTAATGAGCCTGGCAGTTCTCAGCTGCAGATTGTCAAAGCTGTGGGCAAGAAATTTGCTTTCAGCTGAATTTCAACTCACCTCAAGCTGGTTTAGAGGTAAAACATTGTTACAACACAAGTGCTGTTCATTTCTCCTAGTCATTTACATTCTGCTCTGTTTTCAATTTTTCTCTTAACCACAAAACAAAAACATAATTCATGCAGTCAGATAATTTAAAACTCTTATTCAAGTTGGCTGAAACTTAAAGTAATGATATAATTATGAACATATGAAATTCATGCGCAAAAAAGAGATTAACTGCTTCATCAAACCTGCCATACCACGATGTTCAGACCATCATAGGTTAATAATTCTTCTCATTCCTTTACCATTTTACACACCACACCATTCCTCCCCCCAACTCTTCCCCGCTCCAGTCCTCCTGCAGTTCTCCAAACACCCTTCCCACCACTGCATCCACAGTCATGTAATCTCCTGGGAGAAACAAACAAACACAGGGCTATTAAGAGAAAATACTCTGGAAAATTCCTCTTTGTAATTCAGGTGAACCAAGTCTTATCTCCAAAGAGGCTCAATTGGCTGGATAGCTGATTTGCAATATAAAGTGATACCAATAGTGAGGGTAGAATTCCCACACCTTCATGAGGTTACCATAAAGGTCCCTCTTTTTCAACCTCTGTCCTTGTCTGAGGCCTGGTGACCCTCAGGTTAAACCACAACCAGTTGCCCTTTTCGAATGAGACAATAGGACGATGGTGACTTAGCCTATAAAGACAGAGATCTCCTCCCTCCCCAAGTAAGGAACCAATCCAGCTCTTCTTGAAAGTTTATAGACAGTCAATGCCCAGCATAAGAGGTATCAATATACTCCAGAGGCTCCTTATTCTCTGAGAAAAGAAGAACTTTGTGCAAGTACATGTTGACAGGGTGTTACAAAGTTTAAACTTATGTTCTCAGACCTGTCAAACTAGCAGTGCAGGGTCTAGAGTCCAAATGTTCAGGCCAAGTGAGTTAGCCATGCTAAATTGGAGAGAGTTCAGAAAAGATTTACCAGAACGTTGGCGGAACTGGAGGATTTGAGTTACAAGGAGAAGCTGGGACTTTGCTCACTGGAGCATAGGAGCTTGAGGGGGTGGCCTTACAGAGGTGTATACAATCATGATGGCCATTGATAAGGTGAATAGCCTTAGACTGGGGGAGTTCAAAACTAGGTGGTATATTTTTAAGGTGAGAGGAGAAAGATTTAAACAGTCCTCAGGGACAACCTTTTCATACAGAGGGTGGTACATATGTGCAGTGAACTGCCAGAGGAAGTGGGAGACATACGTACAGTTGCGACTTTTAAAGGATATTTGAACAGGTACATGAATAGGAAACGTTTCGATGGATATGAGACAAAAGCAGGCAAATGGGACTAATTTAGTTTGGGAAGTTTGGTTGGCATGGACGAGGTGAACTAAAGGGTCTGTTTCTGTGTTGTACAGTTATGGCTCTATGACTTCAATAATCTTTCGATAAGCATGTTGTTATTACATAGACATTTATCAGATCATTTGAGTCTACAATGCTTTGAGACTAAGTTGCATCTGTTCTGCAATACTGCTACCAGAGGACAGTTTTGGTGGTCTTTGCTATTTTAAATGAAGTTATTTTTGCTACTGAAGTATAGATTCAAAAACAAAAACCATGAGATTTGCTTGTCACCAATTTGATTGGCAGTAAACATAAGTCACATGCCTATTTGAGTTGAGGAATTGCAGTAATGTTTAACCGAAAGACAGTGGAGACTGAGGGTTGGCATGTCTGTGTTTAATATTAAAAGCTCACAGAGCGATGCTTTTGTATTTAAGCTTTTTATCCCTTTTTCCTGGGAAAGGAGAGAAAAGCCTTATGTTTGCTGTAGAGTCCAAATGTTTAACAAAATCATGTTTAACATTTCATTATTAAAGTGAACCCAGAGAGTCTCCTCCCCCCACATCAATTTTCGTAGTCGGCATAATTTGCCATGTAGTAAAGATTATGTAAGTTAGGTCCTACAGTTGAAGGGATAGCCCAACTGATCAAAGCATAAAGCCCTCAGCTACACAACGTAAACTATCTCACCAGTCTCTGATGAGGGCTGATTCTATTACTTTTACAGCTCGTGTTATGCATATTCTCTGGCAATTCTTCTCCCACTTCCTGTTTATTTGTTGAGCGACTTGCAAGGACAGTGGGACACCTTTTTCTCAACCTTTTCTCCTTTTCTCTCTGGGGAGTAATGGTTAAGTTCTGTCTTGCATTTCTCTGTATGAAGCTGGGGAAGTTCAGTATGATGGCATTTTGAAATATAAGTTTACGTCTACTCACTTGGTTAAAAAGAGATCACTGAAATGCCTTGGTGCCATTGCATCATTTGGAATCTCATTCAGGTATGTGGAGATTTCGAGCCAGGGTGGACTTTAAAGTTCTAAAAGAAGGCCTGTTTCCTATTTTATAGCAGTGCATCAAAATGAGCTATTTTTCTCTCCCTTTAACCCGGTAGCCAATACATATTCTTCCAGACCTGAATTAATTTGCAAATTTTTTCCTTGAGTGGAGCAGTTTGCTATGACTTCCTTGTTCCTTGCACCTTACAGTCTGGCCAGGATCCTTGGGTTTTGTGGCAGGAAGTGTCTCAACATTTCAAAATACAGTTTATGCCACCTCAAAATATCATACTGAAACTTGTCCCAGAGCCGAAGTGGGCGCTCTCATTATGCCAGATCAATGCGTCACACTACTGGGTGTGCCAAGAGCTGGCAGGAAGGAAAAAATGCAGCGTTTTGTTCGGTGTGTAAATACAGATTGAGAAACCCAAATTCATTTGGACTGGTCTCAATACTGGCACTGGCACAGACATAGTTAAACATATGCCTGAGACAAACAACTCTCCTCGGTCTAGACAACATTCTGGAATCCATTACACTGTATGTTCCGAGGTTCATCCGGCCTCGTTTAAGGAAGGGTCCGCAAACTGACTGGTAGTGACCTGTCACAGATGGATCCAACTGCCCCACTACTTACTGAATTAGAAAGAAACAACACCAAATGTTACTGCTGCTTGTGAGCAGAGCTGGAGGACCACACACTACACACAGTCACTACAAACTTTCTGGTGAATGTTTTATTGTACCCCCTAATTGAATGAATTACTTTAGAATTAGGAAAACAAGTTCAGATTTTGTTAAATCAATCTGTAATTACTTTATGAATAGGATCTGATTGGGGCCAAAGGGCAATAGTGTTTAAATATTCCCCAGAGGATGCACCCACTCTGGAAAAAACGGGTAGCAATGTCTCTCTACTGCTGTGATTGGATTTGTAATGTTTGACTGATGAGAGAATGTAAGGTTTGTTCGGTTGCAGGCAGCAATTAAAACGTTCACATTGTGCTGTTGTGTCCTGTGGTTCAAGTTCCAGCAATAACTGACACTCAAGCTCTCAGAGCTCTCAACTTGTGTTTATTGAGTTTTGTCATTTTCTGTAAAGTGGGAAGATCTTTTTGGAGGAAGGGAGGGAGACAGGAAACCAAATGATTACATTATTCCACAGTTCATAAAATATCACGCTTCGACCATTTACTCATAACCATATTTAATCCCAAAATATAAAAAGAATTTACTTGTGTATTCTGTCACTTTTTGCCATTGTCCTGACTGAGGCTGTAATCTTCACAATTTATCTTTTGTTAGCTCTCAATGTTCAATATTTTTATTTCGTTGTGAATAAAATTTATAATGTGTGCTGGACTCCTCTGTCATGGGCTAGGTTTTCTGTTTATGCCAATCAATGGCGGAAAATATCCATTTTTGAAAGTATTTCGGAGCTGGGAATAAGACACATCATGGAGACTAATGATTTATGATGGTTGTAAAAAAGTGAGCTGAGGAAAGTCAACACAATCAGGCTGTATACAGTTTACCCTTTTAAAAAGAAGACAACACGTCAAACCTTTCACTTTAAACTCAATCCGCTGTGCTTACTGAAGTTAGATTATCTAATCAGGAACTTTTATTACTTAAAATACATAGCATAGAAAGCAAAATTGTTCTTTTTCTAATGATTGCATTATATTCAAAATAAACCCTTTAAGTACTGAATCTCCTGTACATCATTTAAAACGGACAAATGTTTTCTATTAAAAAACATCTGGAAAAAATGTTTCTGTAAGTTTTGATACTAAATAATGTTGGGAAAATTTATAGCTGAGTTGGGAATCTTAGAGATTATTCATTCTCAGCCTTCCTTTACTAAACTAAAAACGTTATCACATTTCAAGATTTTGTGACTGTTTTCCTCACAAAGGATTTGTCCTGGGCTTTTGTTTCGCAAATTGCATGTTCCCAAGTTTAATCACATCCCCTTAACAAAAAGTGCTTAGTATGCTAAATGAAAGTTTCATGAAAGAGATTAAACAGAAAGTTATTTACCAGTTTCTCCATATAATTAAAGATATCTCATACCTATAGTATTAAAAAATCCTTTCATTTCTGCATATATGTGGGGAGGTGATGAAAGAAAATGGAAACAACATTTGCTGATGTGAAGCAGCTTCAAATACTGGAAGATAGTCAGATACCAATTTTTCTCTCTAGTGAGACAACCCACTGATGTGTTCTAATGTAACATGCTCTTTACACTGCATTATTATGAGAAATTCTAAAGAGTAAATTGAGTGCATGCAGTCACATCAGCTGTACATTTACCTTATTGTCAGACAAAGGAGCTTAACAATTTGTACCTAGCCTCATTTTCACTAAGTGTTTGGATAGATGAGGACATGGAGGAACACTATAAGGAACACATTCTCACAGCCAGTCATTAGGCAAGGCTCCCCAGCTTATTAATGCTTCCAGATCGGATACCCCAAAGGTCTTGAGTGAGGAGGCATGAACTGGCTCCTTTCTTTATTCTCTGACCATCAGTTTGTGAGTAAAAGGATCCCCTGCCTCAGATGTCTTTCTCACTGAGCAAATGAATTTTATGTTTTAAAAAATGCCAATTTCATCAGGCTTCCCTGAATTAAAAAAAACTTGAGTTAAGAAAAGAAAATAAGTTTATTGGAGGGGCATCTAAAAATGCTAAAAGTTAAAAGAGGATATACAGGTAATTTCTGAGTTCCATGTAGAGTAGACAGTACATTGCAAACCTTATGTGAGGTGATTCTGGGCGTACTGATGTTGGTGTGTGAACAGTTGATTTTGAGACACTTGACTTTGTAAGTCTGCAATAAAAGTGCTGAACATCTGCCTGTATCATGCCCACCACCAAAGCAGCCGCCTTCCACAATGCCTGACTCTGGCTCTTTCTCTACATCAGCTCAACTACTGTTGAAAGTTTGATTAATATTTTTATTGGGTCTCAACTATACTAGTACTGTCCTGGCTGTTCTCCTAAATTGTACCCTTCATAAAGCTGAACTTATCCGAGGTTCTACTGTCCATAGCCTAAATGTCACCAAGTGCTATTTTGTGCTCTTGATCCAGGTTCGATTCCAGCCTCTGGCAACTGTCTGAATGTGAATATGCACATTCTCCTGTATCTGCACGGGTTTCCTCTGAGAGCTCCGGTTTCCTCCCACAGTCAACAAATGTGCAGGTTAGATGAATTGGCCATGCTAAATTGCCTATAGTGATCAGGGGATATGTAGGTTAGGTGCATTAGTCAGAGGAAATGTAGGGGAAAGGATCTGGGTGGGATGCTCTTCGGAAGGTCCATGTGGACTTGTTGGGCCAAATGGCCAAAAGGATTCTACTACTCTGACAACACCTCGGTATTAAAACTCTAATCCTAATCTTGAAGAATTTTCTTGGTATTACCCTCCTTGTTTCTATTACTTCATCCAGCCCCTCAATTCCATGAGATTTGTCATGTTTGCCAATTCTGGCCTTTTGAGTAACCTTGATTTTCTTCACTCCATCTTTCACTGCCATGCCCTCTACTGTCTATGCACCAAGCTCTTGATTTTCCGACTTCAATCTCTCCACCTCTTAATTAAGTTGCTTCTTGAATCCTATCTCTTGACCAAGCTTTTAGTCATTTTCCTTAATATCTCTTTATTAATTCAATGTCAAATTTTGTTGGATGACACCCCTGTGAAGCATCGTGGAATTTTTTACAATGTTAAAGACATTATTTATATTCAACTTGTGATTTACCCAGTTGTCGTTCTAAGGTACCGAATATCGGCTTGAACGTGAATGGAATAGTTCTATACTTACTAATGTAGCTGTCAATTTACAGGTAAACAGATCCTAGTGCAAGCTGCCATTTAAATGGATGTCTTTAAGAATAGAGATGGTACATTTTCGATAAAGTAATATCAAAATTTAAAAGCAAAATACTTTGGATGCTGGAAATCTGAATGTGCTAGAGAAACTCAGCAGGTCTGGCAGCATCCATGGCAAGAGAAGTAGAGTTAATATTCCATGTTAGGTATGACTCTTTCTCGGAACATCAAAACTTCAGTTCTAATGAAGAGTCAAAACATTAGACTCAAAACTATGCTTGCTGCACACACATGACTTGTTCAGTTTCTCCAATAATTTCTGTTTTTATGATACAGGTCGTTCTGGTATAACGGGGGTTTCGTTAACACACGTTGGCTATAACACAATTGATGAATTGTGGACACTGTTTGGATAACGCAAACTTTCTGCTGAACATGTATAACAATTTTCCATAGTGACCTTGTACCTCATGGATTTTCTGTAGTGGTTTTCTGTAGCACAGGTTTACAGAGGAACACACAACTGCCATGTTAGAGCAGAACTACCTGTAGCTAAATTTGGCCTTTCTTGAATGCAATTTTTTTCCTTTGTTTTCAAACCTCAATGAGGAGAATATAATGGATTAGGCTTTGTTAATAGTGATCACTGTCCTTAAAATGTAAATTGGATAGTAACTTCAGCAACCGCATATTCACGGATCCACACAAAAATCCAGACGTTGCTATCCAAGTTGTCCTGCTTTTCCTGAAGTTGCACTACATTGGTATATTTGCAAAAGATTCAATATTTAAGCATATGGAATGATGTGAAATTGCTGCATGTAAATGGTAGTTCCCAACAAAACTCACCAGAAATAGATAAGGCCTGGCCATTTCAGTCAATCTGCATGTTAAGTCTGAATTACAGCAAAATAACTCATAACTAATTAACTTTCATAAGTGTAAAGTTTAATTCCTTCAGATATTAATTATTGTTGGAGAGCTTAAAAAAGAAAAATATTTGAATAAAACAACTTTTTGTTTCTATCCCCTTTTTTTTTCTCTCTTAATTCTATCTGTCTTGCCCTCTATATTTTCCTTTCTGTACCTGAGTTGACAGTGAATTAACAATTCTAACTGGAAGTCCTTGATTCAGACACTGCTGCTTATTAATGATTTGTCAATCTAATTGAATATAGTTCATTACATGCTGTAACATGCCAATTCATGCAGGCCTCTGCATACCCTGTATTGAAGCGGATTTCTAATCATGGTAAATTTTAATGCAAAACCTCATTTTAAAAATCTACCGACAAATGAAAATGTCATGATCCAAGTGACAATTTTCTTTGTGTAAGGCTGGGCAGGTAGAAACTGATAGCTTTTTGACTACAGAGGGTGAAGTAAGCTTGGTCTTTTCCACCCTGACATCCACATAAGTGTACACCAGCAGTGAAGGTTACTGATCAGAACTGGGAAATTACCTCCATTTCCCTTCCTTAAGTCGGGAGTGAAGAGGTCAATTTCAGTCCCATATTCACTTGTCTGATATGAGCTGATTCAGCAAAACCCAGCAGTCAGATAACTCTCTTCATTTCATTATAATGGCACATCTTTTTACAGCAATCATAAATCTTTACTTTGCATGATATACCTCACTCCGAGTTCTCATGGACTTTATAGCTATATTGTCTGCTGTTGGCAATGAATTGTAAAAAATCTAGTCTATTAATGCTGGCTCTACCAGATTTCACAACACGAATTGTAGCCTCCCCTTTTATATTGTGATTAGAACTTCTAATGAACAATAAGATTTAATCAAATATGTCTGTGAAGATTACTACTTAATAATTAAAGGGCAAGATGTTGCTCAATACATGTGCAGAACACACTTTTATCAAGGAAGTACACTAAACAAAGTGTAGCAAGAGAATTAAACAGGACACTGTACCTTCGACACTGCACATGAACATGTTATGACAAGGATGTCTTCCCACAATTATACACTGCATTGGTGATACCACACCTGGAATATTGTGTGCGGTTTTGGTCTCCTTACCTGAAGAATGATGTTTTTTGCTGTTGAGGGTGTTCAGCAAAGAATTAACAAATTGATTCCTGAGATAGCAAGACTGACGTGAGCAGAAATTGAGTCAGTTAGGATTTTCTTAACTGATTTTGAGATGAATGTCTGGCAATCTCATAAAAACCTATAAAATTCTGTCAGGATCACACTGTTTAGATGCAGGAAGGATTTTTCCCGATGGTCGGAGAGCCCAGAATTAAGGGTCATAATTTAAGGGTGAGGGGTAAACCTTTTAGAACTGATTTGAGGAGAAATTCTTCACCCATGGTGTGGTGATCCTGTGGAATTCATTACCATAGAAAGTGGTTGAGGTAAATATCACTCTTGTGGTTCAAGGAATCCAGGGATATGGGGTGACGATGGGATGACGATGGGATTAGCGTACTGAGCTTGATGATCAGCCGCGATCATATTCAATAGCAGAACAGGCTTGAGGGGTTGAATGGTCTACTTCTCCTCCTAGTTCCTATGTTTCTACACTATTTAAGTTTGATTAACAGAAGAAGAGCATTTGAAGTATACTAATCATATAAATACTGTTATGATCAGTCCCTGAGTAAGATTCCTTTTATTTTTTACAGTTTAAAAGGGGTACCCCAAATCATGGAATACCACAACCTGCAAGTTTCTCTGCAATGCAAAGATCATCCTGATTTAGAACTTTATTACTGTTCCTTCATAGTCAGCGGGTTAGAATTCTGGAATTCCTTCCCAACAGCCCTGTAGGTATCGCCAAATGCCAAGAACTGGAGCAGGTAAAGAAGGCAGCTGGCCATCTCCTCCTCCTCTCTAGCTGTTCGGGATCTACAATAAATGCTGGACCAGCCAGCAAGGTCCACCCTGCATGAACAGATCTGGAAATAATGACAATTTAGGGAATATAGCCCATGTGATGATTTATTTCCATCTTACAGTCTATCTTTAGCAAATAAACATTATAAATTAACTTATGGTTCAATCTTTCTCAGTAATTCCTTTACTGGAAATGCTATGTTGTACACTAAAAGATAATAATTATGCTTGTTAGAATTATAAAGCACAAAAAGATTTTATATTATTGAAGATAAATATGTTATGAATTAGTTTTATGCTACAACCCATCTTAACACTTTGATATCAAATGCCTTAGTTCTCAATCTTAATATTCTTTATTAACTTTGCTTGGTTTATTAGTACAGGATGTGACACATCAATGTTATGAAACTAGTTGGTAAATTATCAGATGCAACCAAACATTTCACAATATGTGACCATATTTTGTTAAATCTATTTATCCAATTTCTTAATTTGTTAATCTTAAGGAAGTGCTCATCTTTACGATTGTCAAGCTAAACTGATTGGTGGCAGTGTATTTCCAGTGTCACCGGGTCAAAATCCTCAAATTCTCTCCGTCAAGGCAATGTGAGTCAACATATGGACAGCAGCATTTCCAGAAGGCACCTCCTCACCAGCCCCTCTGGGGCAACTAGGGACGGGCAATAAATGCTGGCCAGCCAGTGACGCTCATGTCCCACATCTGTGATCCTAAACTATCGTCTTTGTCTTGAATAATTCATTCACAACGATAATTTAGAACTTACTCCCCAAAGAAAAACTGTTCAGTTTATTTCAAATGAAATCTTAAAACAAAGATTGATGGATTTTTGGTAGGTAAGGGTATTAAGGGTTATGGAACCAAGGCAGGTGTGCAGTGTTTAGATACAGATCAGTTTTACTCCAATTAAATATCAGAACAGGGCGGGAAGGTGAATAAGCTCCGCAAACATCACTGCATTCCTTGTCATGATTTGGAGATGCCGGTGTTGGACTGGGGTGTATAAAGTTAAAAATCACACAACACCAGGTATTCCTTGTGGTAGTGTTATCAAAATCTGCCAAAACTTTCTCAAGTTAAAGCATGGATTAGGCATATGAACTATTTTCAGAAATTAGGAATGCATTTTAGGCGTGATGTTCATATGCAAAGTGAAATTTGAAATGAGCACATTGGCTCCAACCCAATTTCCGAGGCAAAGGAGGTGATTTTTTTTTTGGATCGGCAAACCAGGAAGAACAAAATTCATGGTACATCTCATTGTCATCTTTTATTTCTATTTCCCAGCTTCAGATAACTAGAGCGAGAGGCTAGCTGACTTTTGGCAGGTAGGCCTGTGGCAACAGACCACAGCCAAGGAGCAGGTAGGAGGGAGCAAATGGAAAGGCCAGAGGTAGGGTTACAAGTGGGGGGAAAAAGTCAAAGAATTCATGCAAGGGTGGAAGATTGGAGATTATAGTTGGCACCTGAAGTCAAAGGATATTTGAGACAGCAGTTGCTGCATTGAGGGGTTTTGGAGATTGAAGGTCAGAGAGACAAGACCATTAGACCACAAGAAATAGGAATGGGAATCTGCTTCACTATTCAACAGGATCATAGCTGATCCAATATGTTTCACATCCACTTTCCTGCCTTTTCCATATAATCCTTGATTCCTTTACTGCTCAAGAACCTATCTCAGCCTTAAATATGCACAAGGACGCTGTGGCAAGGAGTTTCCAAGATTCACAACTCCCTAAAAGAAGAAATTCTTCCTCGTCTCAATTTTAATTTGGTACCACTTTATTCTGAGGCTATGCCCTGTGGTCCTAGACTGCCCATGAGGGAAAACATCTCTCAGCATTTACCCTTCAAACCTCTTAAGAATCCAATGTGTTTCAAAGAGATCACCACTCATTCTTCTAAATTCTAGAGGGTTGAGTCCCAACCTGTTTAGCCTTTGTCATAAGACAATTCCCCCCACACCTAGAATTATATTAGTAAACCTTCTTTGAACTGGCTTCAATGAAAGAATATCTTTCCTTCAAGAAGGGTATCAAAACTGCTCACAGCACTCCAGATGTGGTCTCACCAGCACCTTGTACAGCTGTGATGAGTCTTCCCTACCCTCATACTCCAATTTCCTTGAAACAAGGGCCCATCTTCCATTAGCTTTCTTGATTACCTGGCGTACTGTGTGTTATATTTCTGTGCCTTGTATACAAGTACCCCCAAGTCCCTTTGTGTTGCAACTTTCTGCAGTTTTTCTCCATTTAAAAGATGGTGCAGGGAGAGATCAGGGGCCAGAATCAGATGTCAGAACCATGATAGGAAGGACATAAGAGGCTTGAACAGGGGAGGGATTAGGGGCCAGAGAAAAGTTCAGAGTTTGGTGTAGGTCAGCGATTTAGAGGTAAGAGATTGGAACAGTGAAGTGGAACTCAGAAGCCAATAGGAGAATAGAGGTTCAATCAGAAGATCAGAGGGCAGATCAGAATTGTCAGGGAGGAGCTTGAAAGGATTAGGGGGAGGGGCTGTCATAGGGTCAAAACCAGGTAAACAATATCCATCGGGTAAATAAAAAAACTCTTACCTTCTTGATCCAACAGTTCTTTACCTGCCAGGCTGAGGAAAACTGTCAAGCCAGGATTAAATTTAAAATCGTGCTCAAATTGAGATATACAACTTCATTGTATTATTTAAGGGGAGAAACCACCTGCTGGAAACAGCTTACTGCCTGCCCTTAATGTTGACCAGGCTTGTTGAAGGCAGGTTAGATTCAGAATCCAGGCTTTTGACATTTTACACCCTAACTCACCTATTCCTCCACTTCTACCTTCCAAACATGTATCGTCTTTGACAGACATTTTTAATGAAACCTTATAGGGCCCTGAATGATGTGGACTATGGCAGGTAATCTGGGATTATTACATGAGAAGGTTAATTAGCTGCATTTTCCAACTAAGCTTGGGATATTGAGATGAGATTCTCACTAGGCAGCAGTGAAATACCCCTTGAGGGGCATTATTATTTATTATCAGCTTCATCAACTACACAGCTCATCTCTCTTATTTTATTACTCACTTGTGGGACATGGACATCACTGGCCAGGCCAGCATTTACTGCCTGTCCCTGGTTGCCCTTGAGAAGCTGGTGGTGAGCTCGCTCCTTGAACTGCTGCTGTCCACATGCTACAGGTTGATCCTGAGGGAGGGATTTCCAGGACTTTGACCCAGTGACAATGAAGGAATTGAAATGTTTTTCCAAGTCAGGATAGTGAGTGGCTCGAGGGGAACTTGCAGCTGGTGAAGTTTCCATATGTTTGCTGTCCTTGTCCTTGTAGATGCAAGTGGTCATGGGTTTGGAAGGTACTACTGTCATGGAGAAAATGCAGAGAATCACCGAGAAACACAGAGTTCTTCAAGAATTAGGTATTTTATTTGCAAACAAAAAACCGTGACACTGAGGAAGCGGATTCTCGAATGCCCATGAACCGCAGGGTCCGTGGATTTTTATATATTTTTTCTTCTGTTTCTGTTAGCTTATCAGCACGTCCAACGTTAATCAAAGTACCTCATTCTAGCTACACAATAAACCATTGACGTTAGTTCCCATTATCTCTTTTGTTGTACATTCTACTTAATGTTATTCTAATGTCACAGTTAGATATTTATTGCTAGCTCTTTGCAACAATGGTCTTTCATTCCAGATCTTTCTTAATATTTTCCTAATGTCATGGTTAGATATTTATTATTACCTGTTACAGTGATCCTCCATCCAGACTAACTTGTCATGATAGACATTTAGCTATTTCACCTAATAGAATAGTCTCCTGTCTCAAACTGACTCTACTAGCTATTAATTAGATATTTCAAAGTCATGTCCCAAATACTTACGGTCCCAATCTTATCATAATAACATTTAACAGGAAAACTACCTCTACTAACTGTTAACTCATCTCACCATAGTGACCTTTTAGCCTTAACCTTACGCTGCTAATTGCTGTAAGAGCATTCCACTATTCTTATCCCATCCTGCCTTCCAGAGACCATAGATTGTCAGTGGTCTTCATGCTTTAACCCTTCCCATGCTTTCATGTTGTTTATTTTCCATACTACCTGAGGATTTTTGGTGAATGCAGTGCCTCTCGTAGATAGAGTTAAAAATCACACAATAGTCCAACAGATTTATTTGATGAAGGAGCAGTGCTCCAAAAGCTTGTACTTCGAAATAAACTTGTTGGACTATAACCTGATGTTGTGTGATTTGTAACTTTGTCCACGCCAGTCCTACACCAGCACCTCCACAGCTTGTAGATAGTACACACCGCTGCTACTGAGCATGGTGTGGAGGGAGTGGATGGCTTGTGCACGTAGTGCCAATCAAGTGAACTGCTTTGTTCGGGATGGTGTCAAGCTCTTTGACTAATGTTGGAGTTGCACCAGTCCAGGTAAGTGGGGAGAATTGTCAGTGACACTCCTGACTTATGCCTTGTGCCTTGATGGCGAACAAGGGAGTTAGGAGGTGTATTATACCTAGCCTCTGACCTGCCATAGTGTTTGTGGTTAGGTCAATTGAGCTTCTAAGCAATGGTAACCCCAAAGATGCTGATAGTGGATGCCCAGTGGCTCAATGGTTAGCACTGCTGCCTCAGCACCAGGGACCTGAGTACAATTCCAATTGAGGGTGACTGTCTGGGTGGAGTTTGTGCGGTTTTCCCATGTCTACACCGGTTTCTGCTGGGTCCTCCAGTTTATTCCCACAGTCCCAAGAGGTGCAGGTTAAGAGCATAGGCCATGCTGTACAATGGTTTCTGAAAGGCAGTAGGCAGTAAAGAAGACAGCTGGTATTTTAGGTTTCATAATGAGACAATTCGAGTATAACAGCAGGGATGTCCTGCTGCAATGGTACAGGGCCTTGGTGAGACCACAACTGGAATGTTGTTTGCAGTTTTGGTTTACTTATCTGAGAAAGGATGTTCTTGCTAGAAGGGGAGTGCAAAGGAGAGCGTGAGGACTGCAGATGTTGGAGAGTCAGAGTCAAAAAGTGTAGCACTGGAAAAGTACAGGAGGTCAGTTTAGCAGCCGAGGAGCGGGAGAGTTACTGTTTCAGGCATAATTCTTCATCAGAACATTCTTGATGAAGGGCTTAAGTCCAAAACATTTGACTCTCCTCCTCAGATGCTACCTGACCTGATGTGCTTTTCCAGCGTCACACATTTTGACTCTGAGTGAAAAGAAGGTTTACCGGACTGATTCCAGGGATGGTAGGACTAATGTATCAGGAGAGACTAGATTGTGATGACTATATTCACTACTATTTAGAATCCGATAAAATTCTAATAGGATTAGACAGGGTGGATGCAGGAAGGATGTTCTCGATGACTAGGGAGTCCAGAAAACCAAGGGTCACAGTCTGAGGGTAGTTTATAGGACATAGATGAAGAGAAATTTATTTGCCTAGAGAGTAGTATGCCTGTGCAACTCTGACACAGGAAATTGTTGAGGCCAAAGTATTGAAGACTTTCAAGAAAGATGTAAGTATAGTTCTTAAGACTAATAAGATCAAAGGATATAGGGAGAAAATGGGAACAAGATACTGAGTAGGATGATCAGCCATGATTGCAATGAATGGTGTAGCAGTCCCAAAGAGCTCTTATCTTCTTTCTTTCTGTGTTTCCAAGTGTCCTCGGACAGTACTGAGGGTAGAGAACATCCCTCCTTAGCACCACCCCATCTACAAGGAGCTCCAGATTCTGGTTCACAAAACAGATTGCCAATTTCTCTTCTCTGACACGTCCAGGCAAAATGTCACGAACCATGCAGTGCTGTGATAATGCTAGACTGGGTGCACAACTGCCTGTTTAAGTTGGCACCGGTCTTAGGGATATCAGCCTATTCCGGGATATCAGTCTATTCCAGGATATCCAGTTATTAACAGGTTCTTCCACATTGTAAATGTGGTAGGATTAAGCGAGAGTTGGTTTGGCAGTTGGGGACAGGATAGGTAGCTAATGAGGTGAGGTTTGGGATGAAGGCATGAGAAAACTCACTAGGCCTCAGAGAACCTCCCTGAAACCCAACAAAACTGATGCAGCCAAAGCTGCAACCCTTCACTGCAGATTAGGTCTGTAAAATCACTTTTTGAAGAATTTCCAGGTAGGTATTTTGAACAGTAATGAATACAGAATGAAACACTAATTATGACATTTGATAAATGGTAGAGCATTGCTATCAGGCTAACTTGCCACGAAGCTGAGAAAATCAACTCTAAATGATCCTTGAAGCTGGCTTTTAATTTTTGATTGAATAATTAAAGAGAGCAGCTAATTGTGAAGAGAATTCAGTGAGACAGGCTGACAGACTTAAGAAGTTCAGCTTGACTGCTCCTTGAAGCAAATGCATTTACGTACAGGAGCAATAAATTAATTACACAGGATAGTGCAGATTTTATTTAAGTAGCAATGAACAGTAAAGACCAGATATTTGTTTCATGGTGGTCTCCAGATGTCTGTGCAGATAAATGGAAACAGGCTGGTACTGAGCTTGATGACATTATGACGGTACCAAGAAATGTTGCAGTTCAATAAACTCAACTCTTTACTAGATGGATGCTCTCAACCAACTGCCTGAAAAGTATCTTGAATTTAAAGGGTTTGACAGAGAAAGATTTGTTTTGGGCTGATGTTGTTACTAGTTCAATTCATAATCATGGTTCATAATTGTCCCCTAATAGTTGCTGGAAGATGAGTGTGAACATATGCTAATGTAACCTGATTATTCTCCAGCAAGGTAATTGTGCCTGTTCAGCAATGACAAAGGTATGGACTGATGAGTGGGTAATTTGTACAATCTGGGGTAATTAAAATTGCATAATATAGAAATGACAAATAGAGATGAGACATTGAGAATAGAGAAGAGAAATGTAATTATGGTAAAGTTTATCACAATAAAAATTTGCAAATGTTTTCAAACTGTGCAAAATATTATTATTCTAAACAACAATTTACAATTTGCATATTGATACAACGAACCATAGAAGTGACATCTTCATTATAAGAGGTCTTAGAACTTCAGCACATTGGCAGAACCAAAGAATAAAATGTGACAAAGCAATGGTAGAAAATTCAGCTTTCTTTGTGGGTAAAATTATCTTAAGTTATGGGGCTAAAATTTACATGGTCTTCAACAAGCCCACCCTACAGGTAAAGGTCAGAGGGAGCCTGTCTGCTGTCCCACAGCCATTTCACACTGGGAGTAACGTGAATTACTGTCTCTTTCTCAGAGGGAATTAATGCCTTAGAGAGTTGCCAACTATTTGGATAATCAGCAGCTCCGTAGTCCCTACAAGAGCTACAAAATAGTTAAATACTTAGTGTATAAGCACAAGGTAAGGTATTGATTGGTGATTAAGATTGAATAATTCTACTTTCTAGAATCCACTTTATAGGAAATAGCCTGAAAGAAGCTGAGACATGACAGGGTAACTCAGATGTACAGAGAGGCATTTAATTTGGTCTAGACCAAAATATATACATAATGCATCACCATTTGCAGAAACTTAAGCTTCAAATTTTGGAACTCTGAAAACGCCCGATCTCATCTGATCTCGGAAGCGAAGTAGGCTCAGGCCTTGTTAGTACTTGGAAGGGCGACCACCTGAGTTCTGAGGAAGGGTCATTGGACCCAAAACGTTAACTTTGATTTTTGTCCACAGATGCTGCCAGACCTACTGAGCTTTTCCAGCAGTTTCTGTTTTATGACCACCTGGGAATACCAGGTGCAGCAGAAAGGGGACCCCCTTATAACACAGTGGTAGTGTCTCCACCTGGGAGACCTGGGTTCAATTCCCACCTGCTCCAGAGCTGTGTAATAACATCTCTGAACAGGATGATTAGAAAAAGTGTAACTCATGTGACAGCTGGAGTCATTGTGGTGCAAGATCAGACCATTTGGATAGTGGGTTTAAGGAGTTGGTCACACTACGGATTAGAAATATGCAGGAAGATGTGTAATGGGTAACCTCCAGGCAGTATCAGGCCTATAATATATCAGGCCTCTTACTCTCTAACATTTTTTTCTCTATTTTCGATTCTAGTTTTTCAGAGAAAAGAAACAATAGCCAAGTTCATGATGAACCAAGTGGTTCATCTACATAAGTGGAGGAGAAGACTGGCCGGAAAATATGGGTAGGAGATTCACTAGTTATGGCAGTTGCCAGGGAGTTCTGAGCTGTACACAGGATGGTATGTTGCCACCATGGTGCCAGGGTCAGCAAAGTCACCAAGCAGCTGCACAACATTAGTCGGGTGAGAGTGAACTGCTGGAGATTGTCTTCCACTTTGGTATCAAAGTCAAGTAGCAGACTGAGGGCTGTTTCAAGCATCCCTTAAGGTATTAGCAATGGCACTTATTTTATTCCATTTGACTGGCAACCTTGAGCTCAAGCTAAACAATTAAAAGAACTGTGTAGGACTAAGGAAAATTTAAATAAAACTGCCTTCATGCATGACTACTCTAAAAATATTCTGCTCTTTGTGGTGTGTTTACTGAGATGGCAAAGTAAAATACAGACTCTTCAGAGCAACCTACCAGTGTTTTCTTATATGGTCATTTATTTTCATATTGCTTTGAAGATAATTTAGGATTGAAACCTCTTGGAATTTGAGGTCAGATGATACAGTTTATGAATGATCTGGCTGATTGTACAGATTTTCTCAAAATTAACCAATTACCTTTTCAATTATTACAAACATGATGACAATTTGCCTGATTGCAAGACCTCCTTTAGTTTAAAGAAGACATTTTCAAATAGCCAGGACAGAAAAATACCAAGCATTGTGATCTCTATCCATGACATGTGCTGGAGCGTGTCAGGTTTGATAACCTCCCACAGATGAATAGCCTACAGATTTGCTTCTGTTCTTGCCAGCCCAGGATTTCCTACCCATTCTCTTTGGAGATCAAAAACCTGTAGGTTGCTGAGTGTGCAGCTAGAAATACTGGCTTCTCCATATAGGCTTGTATATGATGAATGGACCTGTGGGTGAGGTAACAGAGGGTAGCCAACGCATACGCTTTTGTATTCAGTATCAGCACATGCAGAAAACAAAGAAACAAATATGAAGGAGGTAAGATGGATAGGTGAGGGAGGAATGAAGGCGAAGGGAAAATGACAAAGAAAAATGAAAAGCTACAATTTACTCCACACTGAAAAACAATTGCTGGGCAGCACTCATGGAGAGCAGCCAAGCTAACATTTTGAGTCAAGATGACTCTTCATCCATGGATGCCACCTGATGCGCTGTGATTTCCAGCCACTGCTCCTACAATTTACTCTGTATTGGTGACCTCCAACTCCTAACTTAAATTATACATTCCATCATTATCTGTCTTTCACTAATTCTAGTTTTCAAAATGTTATGATCCCATCTGATTTCATCACAGGTTAAGTCAAATCAGAGATTGAAATCTGGCTTGATTAATCATACTTTCTCCATTTGTCACTGAAAAAAAAGACACAATGTTGCAGATTTGGTTTTAACAACAAAACAGAAGTTTATTATGCAAAAGAAATGAAGATACATAGAATATACCCAATTATTTACATACACACATATTTAAAAATACATGGCAAAAATATAAGAGCATGGCACTGGAGAAGCACAGCAAGACAGGCAGCAGTCAGGCAGGAGAACAGTCAACATTTCGGGCACAAGGCCTCCATCACCATTCCTGATGAAGGGCTTATGCCCAAAGCATTGCCTCTCCTGTTCCTCGCATGCTGCCTGACCTGCTGTGCTTTTCCAGCACCACATGTTTTGATTCTGACTCACCGGCATCTGCAATCCTCACTTTCTCATGTTAAAAACATAACCTCATTAACCTCAGAAGCTCAAAAATAGTACTCTCACCAGAGACAGTTCCCTCAATTTTGGGTTAATTACACTCTGGCTTCAATTCCATGTCCCAAATATCTGATAGCTTCTACCTCCTTCTGTCGTATAACTGACCTTAACTTGCTCCACTTCAAATCAAACTTCCCATCTCAAACAAAACTCTTCACACTGAGGTAATCTGTTATTAACAATTCTAATTTATCTTTTCCCTGTCTCAGGAGAAACTGCTTTACACATCCAGCTTTACAATATCCCTGTACAACTGGCAAAATTGAAACTAAAGAAAAGCAATTTTTCCCTAAGATATACGTGTTTCCCATTTTCAAGAGACATGAATCTATTCTTGGCCATCTACACTGGAGCCTCATGCATATCTGTTTAGTTTGTTCAATCATAAAATTCTCCCAATGTAAACACAACCCCAATATTCTCCAGGAAGATTTTCTCTCTCTCTCTCTCTCTCTCTCTCTCTCTCTCTGTCTCTCTCTCGCTCGCTTTTATTTTTAGGAACTACAACTATTTACAAGTTAATCATTAAACCTCTTCATTCACACAGAAACCCCATGTGCCACTAGTTCAAACTCAAAAATAAATGATATTAAAATAGATATAAACCACATTCTTTCCATAACAAAAGACATATGTGTTTAAAATGCCACTTTACTCAATCATTAAAGTGTATTTAAAATTCAAATAATTAAAACAATAATTATTCTGTAGGCAAACATAGTCACAATTCTGTACCAGTTAACTGGAGTGAATTGAATCACTGGTTAATTTATATTTAAATCTGGTTAAGGAACTGTCGCTCTGAACACTAACTTTACTCTTATCTTGCAAGACTACATGGGACTCAACTCCAACTGAACAGGTAAATCCAGATATAATAATAACATCTCATCTGAACAATGGGAAAAAAATTGAGTGCTTAGCAGCACTGTGTAAAGACAGCATTGTCTTCATCAATGTCAGCAAAATGAAGGAGCTGGTCACTGACTTCAACAGCAGAGCAGAGGGCACACCCCTGTCTGCATCAGTGGTACTGGGGTGGAGATGGTCAAGAGTATCAAGTTCCTAGGAGTGATGACCACCAGCAATCTGTCTAGGCCCACCCACATTTAATGTGATGGTCAGGAAAGCACAACAACAACTTTACTTCCTCAATAGGCCAAGGAAATTCAACGTGTCCACAGGACTCTTACCAATTTTTATATATGCACCATAGAAAGCATCCTATCTGGAGGTATCACAACATTGTACAGCAATTGCTTTTCCCAAGACCACAAGAAGCTACAGAGAGTCAAGAACACAGCCCAGTCCATCACACAAACCATCCTTCTGTCCATTGACTTTATCTGTACTTCCTGCTACAACGGGAAAGCAACCAACACAATCAAAGGCCCCTCCCACCCTGATCATAATCTCTACCACCCTCTTCTGCCAGGCATAAAATATAAAAGTTTGAATACACTTACAAACAGATTCAAGAACAGCCTCTTCCCCGCTGTTATCAGACTTTTCCGCCAACCTTTGGTTCCAGTCTATCCAGGCCAGTTTTGTTCTTGCCGTAGTGAGGTTCTCTCTCTCTCACTCAGTCTCTGCCAGTTCTTACTCTGGATTGACTAACATTGTTTTCCACCATCATCTGAAAGATTATGATATAATGACCATTGTTCTCTGAATAATCTCCCACTGTCACTTGGTCCACCTCATTTCCAAGAGCTGCATCTAGAACTGGCTTCTTTCTTATTGGACTGGACACATACTACTGTAGAAAATTCTCCTGAACACAATCTAGGAACGCTTGGTCCTCACTGTCCCTTATATCACTAATATCCCAATTAAAGGCCCCTGGTATAACTACCCATGATGCTTACACTTTTCTGGAATTTCTTTGCAGGTTTGATCCTCTATATACTCCTACTAGTTGTTGGTCTACAGATTACATCAAGTAATTTAATTTCTCACTTCTGAATCCTTTTGTTTTACTCATTAGCTTTAGCCAAATCAACTCTGTCCTAAACCCTCCCACACATCATCTTTCATCAGTATTGAAATGCTGCCTTCAACCAAACATGCCTCTCTCCATTTTGATTCTCTTTTCTTTTCTGAACACTTTTTATAACATGAACATTTAACACCTTGATCTGTCCTTCCTTCCTGTCCTTCACAGTGTGTCCGGAATTTCCAAATGGTGGATGCGTCCACCCCCACCAATGGAATCCAGGTGGATTCGTGGCAATCTCCCAGCAATAGGCAAGGCCATCAGAGGCTTATCCTGCAAAACAGCCCAACCTGAATCCACTGAGCTTAAAAGCCCATTTTGTGATCGTAAGTCAATATACAAGTGCTTATAAAACACTTCTGTGAAAACTTCCATGAATACCAACAAAGTTAACACAAAAACGGCAGAAGAAACTTAACAGAAAATTAATCAGTACTAAGACAAAGAAGTAAATGCTAATGTAATAACAGAAAAACAAATATAGCAGAAACAGTTCATTTGACTCCTTGAGCCTGTTCCACCATTAAATAAAGTCATGGCTGATCTAATTGTGGCCTTAGCGCCACCTTCCTGCAGGTGTGCTTTAACCTTTTGAGTTCACTGTGTATGAATATATTCAATAACACAGCCTCCACTGCTCTCCACTGCTCATAATGCCAATGATTAACAACTCTGAGAGAAGAAATTTCTCTTCACCTTACAATAGGTGACCAGAAGCTTGATAAATTTTGAGGGGTGATTGAAAGGACAGAAAAGTATTGGAGATGCGATGGTCAACCATTGATTTTGCCACCACCAATTCACTGGTGAAGGAGGTAAGGTAAAGGGAATGGGAGGGGCCCTGAAGTTGCACTGCCTTATTTATATTCATGGGATGTGAACATCACTAGATAGGGCAGCACTTACTACTTATCTCAAAATGCCCAATTTGAGTTAGGAGTCACCACATTGCCATGGGTGTGCAGTCACATGTGGACCAGACCAGGTAAAAATGGCAGATTTCCTTCCCTAAAGAAAATTGATAAGTCAGACGTGTTTTATGAAAATCAACAATGGTTACATGGTCACCATTAGGCAAACTTTATAATTCCAGGTTTTCATTGAATTCACTATTTGCCATGGTGGATTCAAACCCGTGTCCATGGAACATTAGCTGCGATTCTGCATTACTACTGCAGTGATGGTACCACTATACCACCAACATCTTCCTGAGCGATATAAGCAAAATGTTAGGATTTTGAAGTGGTGTAGTTACTCCTATTGACAGTTTGGAGAAAATATTGGCACAAGTACAAAACAAAAAAGCCATTTTGTTTTCACGATGATATTTTTGACTAAGTATTATTGTTCAGAGAAGTTCCTGTCATTTCTTCCCAGCTACCATATTGCTTTATGTTTAAATTCTTAGTTCAAGCTAATGGATTGACTCCGCCCCTAACCTCAGTGAAGATGGACAGCTGATACGTGAAATATGGCTGCCATTTCAGCTTTTGAAATGGCAATATTAATTGATTTGACATCTATTATATTTAATTGCAGAAATCCTGCTTTTTTTACTAATAGCAAGTCTTGGAATATTCAATCAGGTTTTAATGCTCATTACTTTAAAGTAAAGATCATTTTTGTAGCGTCACGCTACATTAAACTTAGTTCATTGTAAGAATGTTAGAGAGTGTTCAAAGATTTGGCACAAATATTCAACTTCAAAAGGGCTATAATTTTCTGATCTAAGAAACCGAAAAGTTAAAGAGCTCATGTGATATAAGGATTGGTAATACATGAATAACTTAACACTGAATACAGGTGTTCTTTTATGATATGTAAAGGAGCCCATAATTCAAAGTAGCTACAAGCATGAAGGAGTTATGATGATCGCTTAGATCATGAAAAATACAATGGTAATCGTGAGTTAATTTTTAATTTTACTAAGTCAGCTTAGATTGGTAATATTGGATGTAATTTTTCTGGTAGGTAATGAAATAACAAGCAAGATTTTGAGTTGTGGTCAGAAGCCAAATGTGAGCACAAATGGGGGTGTTGACCATTGACTGTTTACAAACAGTGACCCAACAGCGATTTTCCCCAAATTGGCCAATTAGTGGTCAAAAGGCAAGCTTGCCATTCAATTTAGGACAGGACGCTAGATTGCCAAAAGGAGGACTCTCAGCTTGGAAGGAGCAGCTGACTGCAGTTCGTTAAAACGCTGAGTGAGAGGGCACCTCTATCTCTGCAGTTTGTGTAAGTTTTCAATTTTACAAAGTGACCTCAGCAGCCAAGATGCTATTATGAAAAGGAAGCTTTTCTACTGAATGACCTATACTTGCAGCTGTTGCTCTGCTGGGGGAGATCTTCAAGGTAGGGAGGCCACTCAAAGTGGTTTTCCTGTTTCTCAAAGTTTCAGCAGATACATAGCTTCACAAGAAATGTCCTCACTTGGCTATTCCCTGCGTACAGCCCTTCCATCACCATTCCTGCCTTTGGGAAAACAGCCAAAAGTGGGAGAGTGCCAGAAAATTGATACACCCATCGGCAGCATGAATCTTCACCACCACCTGCTCTTACTCACCTCTGTTTGAGAGAATGGACGCAGCCAGATTTGTACCAGAAATGCTGTAAAATGATCCCAATTTTAGCAACAAAAGTACTTGCAGTGTAATGTGCTGTCCTGATTTTCTCAGTCTGTATTCTGACTGTATTTGTGAAGACTCTGAGAAACCCAAAGAGTTCTGCTAGCGTCTGGAGATCATAAGAGCTTATGAACATTTGTTATAACATAACACATACAGTTCTTTTGTCCTTTATTTCTGACACTTCCCACAGGAATTTTTACCTTCTGTTCATACCATTAGTTTTCTCTTCTTGCCATTGCTGCAGCAGCTGAGTTCCACTTTGCTTTACTCCATAACTGCACTTGTTTTTCACCATTCCAGTTGTTAGCTTCAAAGATTAAACAGTAAAACATATGAGTGAAACAAGAGAATTAGGAAAAGGAAATAAAACTAGGTTACAGATTTGTTTTCATTTGTACTGACATTTTGAGTAGAGAGTGTCTAGTGAATTATGCATTCCTTGTAGTCAGATTCCATGGAGCAGATGGGACATCAGTCAGGAACTAGCATCACATTGTTATTTTCTTAAAAGATAAAGATGGAGAAAAAGAATTGTGATTCCTCCAATAGGTTTATTTCAGTATTGCACAAGTGCTAACATATGCTTCTGTGAAGTGATTCTGTTCCTTCCAGCACAGTGATTTCAAGTATTATTCCAGTGTCACTGGCTCTCTCAGCTTTTGGATCTATTCAGTCTTATTATTTTCCTTTAGGCGGATGGAATATTTTGTAAGAGGTGATCTCCTTTGTCTATCCCAAGGTTAGTTACACACGTATTGATATGCAGTCTGCAAGAAAGTTGGATGGAATTACTTTAATCCCCAAAGCACCCCCAGTGCACCTTAGTCCAACACACGACAGCAGGAATGTGAATGATTCCATCACATCAATAGCCTTAACTATAAACAAACAGAATTGTGGAATCAAATCCTCCAAGTAAAAACCAGGAAACCATGTATGACAAAAATCCAGTTTGACTTGCTCTACAATGATAAAACAACTTATTTGGAAAAATAAATTTGATCATATTTAATACTCTTTTGTCTAGGTCAGAGAAGATGTGAGAAACATTATCTGACAGCAACAATTGCTATTGGAATGCTACTATTTTACGGTTACTTTAGGGAATGATGAAATTCAAGATTTAATTAAAATGAAATAATTGATTAAATTTTAGTGTTTTACATGGAGTAGCAGCAGCCATTTGGCTTCTGCTAATAGGCTCCAGGATAAAAAGTTGTTAAGGGCCTTTTTCAGGTGTGGTTGTGTGTGGGGGGAGAGGAGGGTTTGATTTTTGATCTGTCCATACCCATTCTTATTGAGACATGCAGCTTGTAAGCTTTGTGTTGGCCCCTTGTTTAAATGATTATTGCATTGGTCTGAATGGGCCCCATAGCCTACTGCCTGCCTGAGCATTCTACTGAGGGATAAACTGTGTTGGCAAATAGCACAATGTACGGGTAATTTCATTCTCTTAAAGGCAATCTGCCCTTCTTAAAGAGATCAGCATTCAGTGGAAGAGATATTGACTCTTGGCATCAACATTGACTGCAAATAGGAGTGACATAAATAGGAAACTAGGGAAGGTGAAGGATTATTAGTTTCCCAGACACTGAGGGAACGAGAAAGGTCATGTTTCTGCTGGGAGCCAGGAAGCTTTCAGGCCTCAGAAGGAATGGGACCAGTTAACCAGAGAGGTCAATGCTCTTGTTCTGGCCAAAAGATCTGGAAGCAGGGTTGCAAAATTACTTCACATGGATGGTCAATGTTATTGAGTGCATCTTCAAAGGATATCTCCAGGCCAACACCACAAGATACTCAGTACCACCATTCACTCCTCCTCAGTAGTGAGGATAGAAGCTCTGAAACTTCAACCCAGCCTCATGCAACTTCCAGTGGTGCCAGCCTAATACAAGGAATGCATAATCTATTTCCACACACCTTCTTCAGCTATTCAATTGTGGTAGGTACATTACTCAATCAGAGCTGAAAAATGTGTTGCTGGAAAAGCACAGCCGGTCAGGCAGCATCCAAGGAGCAGGAGAATCAATATTTCGGGCATAAGCTCTTCTTCAGGAATCTTCACCCTTATGCCCGAAATGTCGATCCTTCTGCTCCTTGGATGCTGCCTGACCTGCTGCGCTTTTCCAGCAACACATTTTTCAACTCTGATCTCCAGCATCTGCAGTCCTCACTTTCTCCACATTACTCAATCACAATGCAATATAATTGATGGCATTCTTTTCTCCCTCTTGCAGGATAAACTGGTTAATAATTTCCTGCAGCAGAGCAGACCTACTGAGAACACGTATCTCTTGAACTATGTTGATTAGGACGGTGTGGTATAGTAGGACAAGGAAACTGTCCAAAATGACAGAGGTTGAGTACTTGTCCAAAGTGAAGATATCCTAAATGGCTCATCCCTGCCTTGTCTTTTCCTCCGTCCTCTCTTCGTCACTGTTCTCTTGACACCATCTCCTTGTCATGGTGCAGACCTGGTGCATAGGAACTGCATGTACAGATCAACAAACCTCTAGTCTCCCAGTGAAGATGCAACAGCACATGCTCTCAAATGTAGCAACTTACTAAAACACACCAAAAGCATTCCAAAATATTTACACAAACAGCAGCAGGAATTAATCTAAAATACCTTACCTTCAAGTTGTTGCCTCTGTTGCAAATCAGATGACTCCTTTTCGCATCAGAATCCATGCCCTTGGTTAATAACAATTGACAAGAGGACATAAATGGTTCAATGTATTGGAATGGCTATTTAATACCACAACCAGGCCAGCTGAGAAGCTTACAGAGTAAACCCATCCAAGCACCCTTGTAACGATGGAGTTGGGTTGAAGTAATGTCCACCCCACTCAGAAGATATCTGGCTCCATAGCACTCACTCCAACTTTGCTGGAGCAGTCAGCCACAATCTGGTTTCTGGATTTGATACTCTGTCATAGACTGCTTATTAAAAGAATGTTTCTCAATTACACATTCAAATGGATGTAAAACTTCGAAAATTACTGAAGTAAAGAAACATTTGTAAATGCTTATTCTGCATTAAAAGCCACTAGTAATAATGATGTTTCAAAATAGAATTGTTTCAGATTACAAATTAAATCTTCATGGGACTGTAAATGCAATATCAAAAACATATTTATTTGTAGACTTCATTTCCAGTTTACGTTGTTACGAGTAATTCTGTAATTACAGAATTTGCAATTATAGAGCACCAATTCAGTACTTTTTGTATCTAGTCTCTGTTGTAAAGTAGAAAACATAGCAGTCTAGATCGGGATAAAGATGTAAATCAAGAATTTTCCTTTCTTTTTGTAAATATATTTATTAGCAATCTTTTTTAACTTTACAAACATAAAATTATTGAAAAAACAATAAATCACAAATATCAGTATAATAAAAAGAAAAAAAAACACAAATTGCAATACAACTACTATCTACTAACTACTAACCTACTCTATAATACAAAGCAAACCCTAACCCTGTGCAAAGCAACACCAAAAAAAGAAAGAAAAGCAAAAAAAAAACAAAAAAAAATACAAAATACAGAACAGCTATGCTCGGCACAAGGCTCCCGAACAAAGGAATGGGAGCATTATGTATATATACCCGTATTAACTCAGGAGACCCCCTCCAGGGCCCAGGGCTTGACAAATCTAATCATCCTGGTTAAACAAACATCCTAGTTAAGATTACTGATAAATCTATATCAAAATTACTCAAGTAGGGCTGCCATGTCTTATAAAAATTGTCTGTTGTGTGATGCACCATGTTTGTAAAAAAAAGTCCAAGGGAATGTGCTCCATAATTAATTTCTGCCATCCCAGCAAGCCCGTTGAGTTCTCAGACAGCCAATTCATCAGAATATTCTTCTGTGCACAGTATGCAAGAATATTAAATAGTTTCTTCCCATGCCCGTCTAAAGATGGTAAATTTGGTAGACCTAAGAGGAGAGATATCGGGTCTACTTTGACTTCAGTCCTCAATACCCTCCTTATCTCTCCCACCACAGCGCCCCAGTAAACACTGAGCCCGTGGCATGTCCAGAAGCAATGGGCAAGAGTACCTACATTTATTTTACACTTGGGGCTCACTGGAGATGCCCCTTTTTTAAACTTCGCCAGACGGTCTGGTGCCAGATAAGCCCTGTGCAGAACTTTTAACTGCGTAGTAAATGTCCTGTTACAGATTGAGATCTTTCAAGTATTCTCCCATGTTTCAGAAGAGATCTCCACTCCCAGCTCTTGCTCCCAGACCTCACATAACCAGTTAATATCCTGCCAGGTCCTGCTACCCAGTAGGCGATAGAGGGCACTAACCGAAAGGGTGCTGGTGGACCGTAGCAACAACCTCTCTGTATCGGGCTTCTAAAGCTTAGTGAGAAGTGTAGTCTTCTTCTGGATAAAATCCCTAAGCTGAAAAAAACAGAAAAGATCTCTGCTGGGTAATCCGTATTTGCGTCTCAGTTGCTCAAAAGACATCATAACCTCCCCCTCAAACAAGTCTCCCAAACTAGAAACTCCTCTCGCTGCCCATAGTTTGAACCCTGAGTCCATCATCTCTGGTTGGAACCCTGGCATGCCAACTATAGGTGTAAGTGGTGAAGTCTTGGATAAGCAACCCTCACTCTGACGCATCACCCTCCAAGCCCTGACTGTACTAATGACTATGGGGTTCCGGCAGTGGTCCATAACTGTCCTCATCTTATCCATGAACAATAGGTTAATAAGAGGGCACTTTGCTAGGGAGGTCTCAATATCCAGCTATATTGAGTTTGGATCATTCCTTTGTCTGCGATTGGATAGGTACAGCAGGGAACTCGATTGATACCTCCTGCTGTCTGGGAAATCGACTCCTCCCCCTCCATGAGGCAACTGCAATTTAGTAAGTTTGATGAGGGGCCGCCCACGATGCCAGACAAAGGAACCAAACCACCCCATAAGCTTCTGCAGCATTGACTTGGGAAACATTATTGGGAGCATACGCATAGGATAAAGCAAACGAGGAAGAACATTCATCTTAATGAGAGATTTTCGGCCCAGCCATGAAATTGGAAGAGCGTCCCTTCTCTGGAGATCTCGCCTAATATTGTCGAGCAAAGTTAGTCCGAAATAACAGAACAAACTTGGTGGTAATAAAAATGCCTAGGTACCAGAACACTGCCTGTGACCACTTAAAAGGGAACTTAGGGCCACCTTCAACTTCTGGTATATCCTTAAGATTCCCCAGAGGCATAGCCTCCGATTTTACAAAGTTAATCTTATATCCTGAAATAGCCCCAAATGAATTGATACATTGTATCACATGGGGTACAGAGGTCACCGGGTTTGATAAAAACAGAAGGACATCATCCGTGTACAGTGTAATCTTGTGTGCCCTCGATCCCACTTCCGGAGCGGTTATGTGGATGTTCTGACGAATAGCTTCTGCCAGCGGCTCTATCACCAACGTAAACAACAATGCTGAGAGGGGGCAGCCTTACCGACTACCCCTACCAATCCTAAAATTCCCAGACTTCACACCATTGGTGATAACCGCGGCCAGAGCGTGGCGATATAAAACATCCACCCACCTAGCAAAGACTCCACCCAACCCAAACTGTTCTAAGACCTAAAAAAAGATACGGCCATTCCACCCGGTCAAATGCTTTTCCTGCATCTAAGGAAATCACCAACCCCTGAATCAATCATTGATGACAAACTTGGACCACATTCAGCAACCTTCTAATATTATTAGAGGACCTACGGCCCTTTATAAAGCCTGTCTGGTCCTCTTTAATAATATGGGGCAACACCCTTTCCAATCTCAGTGTCCAATCTTGGACAGAAACTTGAAATCTTAATTTAATAGAGAGATGGGCATGTATGAGGTACAATCCTCAAGAACCTTCCCTTTCTTAAGAATTAGGGAAATATTAGCTTCTCTCAAAGATGGTGGTAGGCGTTAATGCATATAGGAGTGATTGTACATCTCCAACATCAGCCCTGACAGAATCCCTATAAACTCCTTATAAAACTCACTCAGAAGACCAAACAGGGCCAGGCGCTTTCCCACTCTGATGTTGCCTAGCTGCCTCCTGTATTTCCTGAACTGTTAAGGGGGCATTAAGGAGAGAGGCCTGTTCCAAGGTTACCCCTGGGAGGTCAAGGTTCTTAAAAAAAGGTCTCCATTTTAGCACTCCTGTCTTCATAACCTTCAGACCAATACAATTCAGAGTAAAAGCTCCGAAAAGCCTCATTAATCTTTTTAACATCTTATGTAAGGACCGCGGTGCTGTCTCTGATTGCAGTAATGGATTGGGGAGCACGCTTTTTCCTAGTCAGGTATGCTAAATACTTCCCTGGCCTATCCCCATATTTGAACAGCCTCTGTCTAGCAATTGTTCAAGAAAGGATCAAGGCAAAAATGGAAAATTATAGGCCAATTAGCCTAACCTCGGTTGTTGGTAAAATTCTAGAATCCATCATTAAGGATGAGGTTTCTAAATTCTTAGAAGAGCAGAATCTGATTAGAACAAGTCAACATGGATTTACTAAGGGGAGGTCATGCCTGACAAACCTGTTGGAGTTCTTTGAAGAGGTAACAAGTAGGTTAGACCAGGGAAACCCAGTGGATGTGGTCTATCTAGACTTTCAAAAGGCCTTTGATAAGGTGCTACACGGGAGGCTGATGAGCAAGGTGAGGGCCCATGGTGTTTGAGGTGAGCTACTGGGATGGATTGAGGATTGGCTGTCTGACAGAAGGCAGAGAGTTGGGATAAAAGGTTCTTTTTCAGAATGGCAGCCGGTGACGAGCGGTGTCCCACAGGGTTCAGTGTTGGGACTACAGCTGTTCGCATTATATATTAATGATCTGGATGAAGGGACTGGGGGCATTCTAGCGAAGTTTGCAGATGATACGAAGATAGGTGGACAGGCAGGTAGTACTGAGGAAGTGGGGAGGCTGCAGAAGGATCTAGACAGTTTGGGAGAGTGGTCCAGGAAATGGCTGATGGAATTCAACGTGAACAAATGCGAGGTCTTGCACTTTGGCAAAAAGAATAAAAGCACAGACTACTTTCTAAACGGTGAGAAAATTGGTAAAGCCAAAGTACAAAGGGATCTGGGAGTGCTAGTCGAGGATTCTCTAAAGGTCAACATGCAGGTTGAGCCTGTGATTAAGAAAGCGAATGCGATGTTGTCACTTATCTCAAGAGGGTTGGAATATAAAAACACCATTGTGCTACTGAGACTTTATAAAGCTCTGGTTAGGCCCCATTTGGAGTACTGTGTCCAGTTTTGGTCCCCACACCTCAGGAAGGACATACTGGCACTGGAACGTGTCCAGCGGAGATTCACACGGATGATCCCTGGAATGGTTGGTCTAACATATGAGGAACGGTTGAGGATCCTGGGATTGTATTCACTGGAGTTGAGAAGATTAAGGGGAGACTTAATAGAGCAGTACAAGATAATACATGGCTTGGAAAGGGTGGATGCTAGGAAATTGTTTCCATTAGGTGAGGAGACTAGGACCCGTGGACACAGCCTTAGAATTAGAGGGAGTAAATTCAGAACAGAAATGCGGAGACATTTCTTCAGCCAGAGAGTGGTGGGCCTGTGGAATTCATTGCCGCAGAGTGCAGTGGACGCCGGGACGCTAAATGTCTTCAAGGCAGAGATTGATAGATTCTTGTTGTCTCGGGGAATTAAGGGCTACGGGGAGAATGCGGGTAAGTGGAGTTGAAGTGCCCAGCAGCCATGATTGAATGGTGGAGTGTACTCGATGGGCCGAATGGCCTTACTTCCACTCCTATGTCTTATGGTCTTAAAAGGAAGTTCTTTCTTTGTGTTTTGTCAGTATTGAATTCAAGGCAGCCCAAAGGCATGTGATCCACTGTAGCTTAATCACCGAAGGCCGCGCAAAATGTGCTGCCTCCGTGGCTTTCAACCGCATTTCAAGCAGACGCTGCTGTTCCTCCTCTCCTCGTTTCCAGCTAGCCGAATAGGAAATAGCTAATCCCCTAGCAAAGGCCTTAGCGGTCTCCCATAGCATAGATGGACTACTAGCCGTGCCTGAGTTGATAGTCAAGAATTCCTGAAACTCCTTCAAAAAGTATTCCACGAATTTGGAATCCTTAAGGAGAAAGGGATCCAAACGCCAGTGCCGCAAACCTAGCCCTTCACTCTTGGCCTTAACCTCCAAATATACTGCCGCATGATCAAAGATAGCTATACTCCCAATTTTACAACCCATAATCGAATCCAGAAGGGCCGAGGGAGCCAAAAAGAGGTCAATCCTCATGTGACATTTATGTGGGTTTGAAAAAAAGGTGAAGTCCCCACCGGTAGGGTGAAGACATTTCCAAATATCTACCAGCCCCAACTCCTCGCATAAGTCAGCCACCTGCTTGGCCTGCGAAGAAATAGTTGGGGGCCCACAAGGCATCCTGTCCACTGTCTGATCCAAAAGACAACTAAAATCCCCCCCATAATAATGTGCCATGTTCCAAAAGCACTCCAACTTTAAAGAAAGCACTAATCAAAAATTTGAGGGGATGCACTGGAGGACAGTAGACGTTTAAAATGCTATATTCCTCCCCATGTATCAGGGCTTTAAGTATCACAAACCGTCCCTACTCATCTTTCACCTGCTCTAATAATGTGAATGGAAGATTTTTTCAGGATAAGTATCACCGCTCCCCTACTTTTAGTAGTAAAGGATGAAAGGAATACCTGGTCATAAGCCCCTGTTATAATTTCAGGTGTTCCCCATCATCAAGATGAGTTTCCTGCAACAAAGCGAGATCAACCCTTTCCCTCTTAAGGCTTGAAAGCACTTTTTTTTTCCTTTTTAATAGGTGAATGACTTCCCTTAATGTTTCAGGTGCACCATTTAATAAGACACTTAGCCATATCCCCTTTCAGAGACCCTTGAACCCTTCTGAGGGAGAACCCTGCTTACAAAGCGCCGAGCACAAGTAAGTAAAGACTCATAGAGTAGTTTTTGTATATATAGTTTTTCGATTCTATCATAACTATAACCAACTATTACTACCAAAAAACTACAAAGAAAACCAACTATAGAGCCTTGAATGGAAGACTTTTCCGCCTGCTCATAGGGGGCACTCACCCTACCCATCCCCTCCTTTACAGCTCCTTCAAACCTGGACTGTGCCCCAGCCTTAGACCAAAAAAAAACAAGGAGATGATCTTTAAATCAAAAGACAAAGTCAGTATGAGCACTCCACCTATCCTTGGCTTCATTAGACGCATACTTGTGACTAAAAGAGAAGCAGAACAAATAAAAAAAAGGAGAGAGACAACAAAGAACATCCACAAAATTTCCCATCGGAACATCCAGTTATTAAAAAAAAGAACAACTTATTCCAAAGCCTTTCCCCCCCCTTTCCAAAAAGGAAATTATTAGGGAGAAAGAAAGGAAGAATAAAAAAAGAAGGGAAAACATGGGGAAAAATAGAAAAGAGAACAAACATTAACCATATTCTTCAGGCCAATCCATCTATTTTAAAGTGTCCACAAAGTTATCCGCCGAGTCAAATGTATAAACTGAGTCCTCGAGGCTGAAATGGAGCACTGTGGGGTATCTCATAGAGTACTGGATGCCCAGGTTCCTCAGCCTCTTTTTAACTTCATCAAAGGACTTCCTCTTTCGAATTACAGCTGCAGAGAAATCCTGGAAAAACATGATTTTTGACCCCTTGTACAGCAGTGCCTGAGAATCTTTTCCCAGGGATCTGGAAGCTTCTATGACTTTTTGCTTGTCCTTATGGGAGTGGAAGTGAACGAGGACCGAGCGGGGGTGCTGCACCAGCTCTGACCTGTGCACTGTAACCCAATATGCCCTTTCAATCTGCAGCCTGCTGGACTTGATATGAAGGCCCAAAGACTTCGGCAGCCAGTTTTCAAAGAAACTGGCTACTCACCATCCTCACCCTCAGGGAGCCCGACAATTTGGAGATTATCTTCTGACCTCAATTTTCAAAGTCATCGATATGGTTTCTCAAGGCCTGCACCTGGATCCAACTGGATGAGGACTCCATTGCAGCTTCTGCTGCCTTAGTTTCGACCCTCCACCTCCTCCAGCCTCTCCCTGAGGCCCTGGATCTCCTGCTCATGCTTCTGCAGCATGGATGCAATAGGTTGGCCCTGGGCACGAAATCTCCCCACGGATTTCCTCAATCGCAGCCGCAACTTTCAAGCTAAGTCTCTCCATTGCCGCAGCCAATTCCTGAGAGTCTGTCAGGTCCCTGGGTGGGGTGGGGTCAGGAGAGGCTGCTGCTGCTGCTGTCTCTGGTGTTGTAGGTGCTGCAGGGGAGCGTCCTCCCTGCTGCTATTTGTTTGCTCCTTTTCCCTTTGGCATCCTTCCAACTCCCAAATATTAACAAATACGTGTTCTGTAAGGTTTTAAACTAATAATTCCACCACATAAGTTGGCCAGGGATAGCAAAAAACACCGATATGCCTTGGCTGTTCGGCAGAGCTGTCCACAGCAGTCCTACAGAATCACCGCCATCTTGCTGAGTCTGAAGATTTTTCCTTTTTGACCCATACTTCCACACAATATAAGAATTAAAATAAACGATTAGTGATGTCTCTGGGATCAGTCATTAATCAAATGTTGCTAGTGGGATCCATTTGTAGCCAAGAAGGATATTCATCCTTGACCTCTGAAGATAGTTTCAAAAAACTCAGCAGCATTTCTATGTCCAATGGGATCCTCATGACACCTGAGAACATTCTGAGACACACCCCAAATGCACCTTCAGGATTTTGGACAAGCAAAAGCAGCATTTATACCAACCATCCAAATGTATTGATAATCTGAAGAACCAGATATATGCCAGTGCCAGGTTCTACACTGAAGCAGGAGCAAGTCTCTCTTCAATCATACTTGTTTCGCATTCAATTGGCGGTTTCCAAATTCTCATTACCCTTTTCAACGAATCCCTCTTGTATCTCATTCCTGAGATGAAGAGCTTATCTTTTGAATGAATGTTGGATAAGCTAGTTTCGAAGAATGTGAGGTGATCTTGTGGATCTTTGTAAGATCTTGAGGGTACTGGATAGGGTGGATGTTTCTTCTTGTGAGGGAGGTTAGAATAAAGAGATACATAGTTTTAGAATAAGCAGTCTCCAATTTACGATAGAAATGCAGCTTTTTTTTATTCCCCAGAGGCTTGGTCTATAAATTTATTCAAGACTGTGTTAGATTGATCTTTGATTAACAAGGGAGTCAAGAGTTAGAGTGTACAGACAGGAAAGTGGAGATGAGACCAGAACTACATCAGTCAATCTCTTATTGAATGGAGGAGCAGGTTCAACAGATCAAGTGGCCAACTCCTATGTTCCTAGGTTTCTATGTATCACTCCTGAATGCTGAGCTCTAATTTTAATAAAAGAAGCCCTCATTTTTGATTGTCCTACCAGAGGAAGTAGTTTCTTTACCTTCCTTACCAAGTCCATGTATTATTAATAACGTATCTATTATCTTACCTTTTCTATCTTTTTAGTACAAAGAATTATAAACAACATTTGAGTATTGAATCTTGTTGGAAACCAGGGTGTTCACTCAGTATTCCATGTTGAGATTTTTTGTGTAGCAGGAAACCTCATTAACTCTTTCACATTAGTAACAAGCCTTTCACAAGCATAAACAAAATATTTATTGTCTGCCACACTGCCCTACCATGAATGCAATTTTTCAAAAATGAGAAGCTTGTGAGAATGTTCAAATGGAGATGGGCAACAGTCATCCTGTCATCATGAGTAGCTGCCCATGGTCATCGACTGAAAGGGTTTAGACAGCTGATTGACACAACATAAATGGCCAATCCCAGAATAAGGCCTATCAACAGGGGGCGTAGGTGGGGAGAGAAGGTATGTGCAAGAGGATCCAGGAAACAAGCTCCATTTTCCTGGGAGAAGACCAGAAAGACTCTACATTAGCCCCAAGGACCAACAAAGATAAAGGTGCCACTTCAAAACCACAGCCCCCTGCTCTTCCATTCCAAAGGCAGCTTTGGGATAAATGAAGCACTTTCACCTGTTTTGGTTATATCAAAACTGCTGCTAATTAACAAACTCAGTAAACGATCAGAAAATTATTACAAGTCATCAACTGCCCTCATTAGGGATCTGTGATCATGAACTCCAAAATTAACAAGCCTCATAATTTAGCCCTTTAACCTTCAGCAACATTCTGTTGAACCTGCCCTATATAATCTCTAAGACCACTATCTTTTTATGGAAGAGAAAAGCAACTAAAAACATCATTTCCTCTTTTTTCAAAAAAATCCAGCCTCTTGAAATATAAGCTACTCTTTCCCCATAAAGACATGTTTTTAATTGTCTTTCTTGGTATCATCAATGCGTAGCTGGTACTGTTTGAGTCAGACAGTAGTGGCTTCAAGTCCCACTCCCACCTGAGCTCAGAAACCAAGGCTGACATATCAATGAAGTACTAAGAAAATGTTGCATTGTCAGGAGTTTTTCAAATGAGATGATGAATCAAGACTCTGTCACCCCTCACGTGGACAAAAATAAATCCATTTTAAAAACAAACAGGGAACTCACCCTGCTGTCTTTGTCAACATTATCCTTCAATCAACATCAGAAAGACAGATTATTTGGCCATGATCAGATGTAGCTGTCACACAAGCATTTTTTTTGTGTACAACTTAGCTTCCATATTTCCCACATTATAGCAGTAACTATGCTGTAAAAGTTCATCAACGGCTGTAAAGCACTTTGAGGCCCAATGATTGTGAAAGGTGCGATATAAATCCAAGTCTTTTCCATACTAGGTAAATCATTGTATGTAGGTCAGTGATCAACTGGTCTGTGTAAATAAATTTTCAATTTAAATTGGATTTGAAAACAGTTAGCCAACTAGCATTGCTCATCAAATACTCATCAACTTTGTATTTTTGTTTGTGATGATATGAAACAGGAACTGCAATTGATTATACTATCTGAGAAAGTGTTCTACATGGATGTGTGAATTTATCAAATGATTAAAAGATAGAAGGAGGTCATTCAAATTTTCAAGGCTGTGCCAGCTCTCTGCAAGAGCAGTTAATCTGGATTAACTCCACCATCCTTTCCCTGTAATCCTGAAATTAGCTTTCCTTCAGGTGTTTCTCCTATTCTGATTTGAAAATTACAATTGAAACTGCTGCCCCCACTCTCTCGGACAATGTGTTTCAGATTGTAATCAATCATTGCGTAAAATTAATTTCCTGTCATCTTTGCTTCTTTTGCCAATCACCTTAAATCTGTGTACCACAGTTCAGAACCCTTTCATCAAAGGGATCAGTTTTACTCTGCCTAGAATACTCATGATTTTGAACATCTCCATCAAATTTCCATTCTTACCTGAAAAGAGCAATTCCAAACTCCAGCCTATCGAATAATATCGAATCCTTCACTCCTGAAACCATTCTTATCTGTATTTCTGCATCCCTATGAAAGCCTTCATATCCTTCGAAAATGATAATACTCAAATCTGCACACAATATTCAACAAACCAGTGTTTTATAGCTGTTTATTATAATTTTTTAGACATGATAAAATGACTCTGCATTTGGATTGAGGAGATGACCTTGAGGAACTCCTACAGAATTCACATCTAACAACAAAATATTCAGCATTAGGCATTAATCAAAACGCTGGGAAGATTTCACCCTGATCCCGACTGATTTCAATTTCTCTCAGAATTCTCGTACCACAGTCACTTAAATGTTGTCTTGATGTCAAATGCAGTTGTTCCCAATTTACCTCTAGTATTCAGCTCCTTTATCTGTAGGTTATTTGCACATAAGTGTCACTCAGTAGAATAGTTGATGAATCTTAACATGAATTTGCTGAAGAGAAGGGAGGATAGTAATTGACCAGATTGAAATTATTGTGTTTTATTGTGTCATACTTTGACAATCTTGCGCATTTGTTTTCAATACTATTTTGGGAATGCAATGTCACTGGTAAGACCACCTTTTGTTGCCCATCCTTAATTGCCCCTGAACTGAGTGACTTGCTAGGTCATTTCAGAGGGCAAATTAGAGTCAACCACACTGCTCTGGCCTGGATCAGATAAGGATGGAAGATTTCCTTCCCAAAACAGCATAGTGTATCAGATGAGCTTTTACAATGATTAATAGTGATTTTATTCTACCATCACCGAGGCTAATTCCAGATATGTTAACTGAATTAAAATTCCATTAGCTGCCATGGTGAAATCTGATCCGATGTCCTCAGAGCATCAGCCTGAGCAGATGGATTACCAGTCCAATGACATGACAACTATGCCACCAACTTTGTAAGGTAGATACCAATACTGCGTGTGAAATGTACCAGTTCAGCGAGAAACACGATTTGTTCAAAATCATAAATCTTCAACACTTCAGCTGAGATGTTGGGGAGCCCATACACTGAATTTTTTTGATAAAATGAACGTGAATAGAATTAGCTAAAAACTGGCATCTGTGATATTGAATGCTTCAAAAGGAACCTAAAATAAATCATGCATTTGAACAAGTAGCTGATACAAGATTGCAACATCATGCTGCATCAAACAGCAACATATATCTAATGGGGTGGGTACACGATGCAATATACACAATGTTACATTCAGTAACATATATGCACAGTTCAGCACAGTGGGATGAGCATACAGCAACATTTATCTTGAGAGGGGCTCGTACTAGCAATAGAAACAAGGCATAATGGGCACATATAGCAAAATATACACAGTAGTACAGGGCACAGTGCACCAAAACATACACAGTGTAATGTTTACAGTGCAACAAAGTAGACATAATGGATAGGCCCAGTGTGGCGCAGATTATGTTTTCATTGTGCATCTCCAGTTGCTCAATGTTTTGAACAGCATATGCTGAGTAATGAAAAATATATTGGAACAATTACAGAGGAACCTCGATTATCCAGCATTCGATTATCTGAATTTCAGGTTATCTGGCAAGATTGCAAGGTCCCGATGCTTGGCTATGTTATCCAGCATTCGATAAATTGAAATACTCCCCGCCCGTGTCCTTTGGGTAATCAAGGTTCCTCTGTAATTGGTGAAAATAAATAAAGCAAGTTGCCATTCCACTACAAAGTCTGTAGGTGCATTAGTGACATTTATATTGAAATTATAAGATTTAACAAGTAGACAAACAGTGTGTCAATTATTTTATATTATTTTTGCTGGTTAACTTTAAATATTGCTTTATTTTTAAGTTTAAGATCCAGAGAAAGATCTCGCCAGTCGATCATAAAGTAGTGGCTTTTGCAGCCTGAGAATTCATTGAATTTAAAAGGCGCCAGTGTATCTTTTAAGGAATGAGCATATGACATAAAACAGGAGAGTTGAAGTGAAGCTTCCGGAATGGATGGGACTTTCAAAACAGCTTTGAATGCAAACCTACACCCTAAGTTTTGAATGTTGCTAAGATGTCTAATTGAGCAGAATCTTCTATCGATGAGGTGCTTAAAGTAATTACTGAACATTTAGAATTGAGAGGAGGGATGTCTGATTACTAGAATGTGTAAAGGTTCAACTGGAAATGAAAAGACATGAATTGGAAGAAAAAAGGAAGAAAGACTCATGGAAAGACAAGAGAAAGAAACAGGAAAAGAATTGGAGTTAAAAACTTGAATTGGAATAGCATGAGAGAAATGGAATTAGCTAAAACACTTGAGCTCAAAGAGATAAGGAAATCAGATAACACAATTTGACTAGAGATAAACTTAGAATAAAGGAAGAAAAAAAGAGTTATAATATTGAATTCTAATTTCGGTGATGAATTTGATGTAACAGAAAATCTATATTTGGTGCCTATATTTTACAGAAGGTGGCAGTGAAAACTGTTTCACCTCATTTGAAAATGTATTTGATCAGACAAAGTGGCCAAAAGACGTTTGAAACGTAACATTGCATGGTGCTTTGACAGGTACAGCTATGAATGTGTACTGCAGTTTTCTAGAGGGAATTGACAGACTATGAAACTGTGAGAATAGCAATATTCTATGTTTATTATCTTGTCCACAAACGTGATCAATTCAAATTTTGGATTATAAGAAGGAAGCCTAAACAGAAATTTGTACAACTTGCAAGAGAAGAAAATAACGTTGTGGGATACATAGTTTACATCATTGAAGTTAGAGCAAATTGTGAAAACACAGAGGAAATCATGATTCTGGAAGAATTCAAAGATAGCATTCCAGTAAACCTGAATGAATGTCAAGTATCAAAGATCAGAGAAGTAGCAGTTCTTCCCTCCATTATAAGGTGGGGATGGTCGGCGATGCTTACACAATGTGTCCACATATAGTCCACAGATAGTGAAGCAATTCAAAATGTCCAAATGCAGCAAGTCCTGGAAAAATTCCAGGCTTGGGCTGACAATTAGCAAGTAACATTCACACAGTTTATGGTTAGCACCTATATAATCTCCATAGGAGTGAATCTAACCATCACTACTTGATATTCAATGGTATCACCATCACTGAACCCCTCATTGTCAACATCCTAGGAGTCACCATTTACAACAAACTGAACTGGACCAGTCATATAAGTACTGTAGCTACAAGAACATGCCAAAGACTAGGCATCTTGCAACAGGGAACTCATCTCCTGAATCCCCAAGTCCATCTACATCTACAAGGCACAATGTATGGAACACTCTCCACTTGTCTGAATGAGTGTAACTCCAAATCACACAAAAAGCTTGACACCATCCAGGACAGATCAGCCTCTTGATTGGCACCGCATCCATTAGCATTCACTCCCTTCACCACTTACGCTCAGTCACAATAGTGTATACCGTCTCCAAGATGCAGACGTTTACAAAGGTACCTTAGCATCTTCCAAACCTACAACCACTATCATCTAAAAGTACAAGGACAGCAAACACATAGAAACATCACCATCTGCAAGTCCCCTCCAAGCCATTTACCATCCAGACTTAAAACTATATTGCCATTCCATCACTGTCACTGGATCAAAACCTTGGAGCTCCCCCCGTAATAGCATTGTGGTTTACCTAAATGAAATGGACTACAGTGGTTCAAAAAGGCAGCTCACCACTTTCTTGAGGACAAATAAGGATAAGCAATAAATGCTAGCCCAGCCAGTAATGTCCACATCCCATAAGAGAATATGAAAAGAAGTTCAGGTAGATACCTATGATAAACCACACAGGCAGGGAGATGGGGATATTTGATAGTAGATGTAGGGAGATGGTCACGTTTTTAATTTAAATTATTATGGTGTCAACAAGATTTCCTGAAACAGTGCTTTTGGGAAAATGCATGGCAAAATGATAGCGGAAAGGTGAGTTCAATTTGTAATGAGATGTAGGCTACTCAAAGAAATACAATCAAATCAAGGCTCAAATTTTATGTCACAAAAGCAAAGAAATAATGAACAGTTGGAAATAAAACAATTTATGTCTTCAATTTGTCAGTCACCAGCTCAAGGAGCAGGGGAAAGATGACATTGAGTAGAGCTTATTGTCCGGAATGTCCTAATGATTGGAAGAAGGAAATGTATTACTCATTCCTGTTTGCTATAATGCATGCCCCTAACAAGTCCATAGAGTCAATAACTTTGACCTAATATGTGGATATGCAGTATGAGGACTTCTTGAATTGATTAAAGAAAGATTTATAAACTAATGTTCAGTGATTATACTTCCAATCTATAATTCACATTTTAGAAAGACTAACCAAAATATGGACATTGTCCAAAAGGCATTTGAAAAGTCTCATTAAGGGAACAAAAGTGAATTCCTATCCAATTCCATATCTTGAGGACTACATTGAAAGAATTAGATAAACATGGTTTGTCGCACAAACGGCCTTATTAAAGGATTTTGGCTGATTCTATTGACTGGCAGAGCCAAAGAAATATCATATTTTTCATCAGTAAATTAACGTCTCAATATATATTTGTTGTTTGGAATGCAAAATGCACCAGCAACCTTTCAGAAATTAACCAACAAGGATGGTTATTTGAAAGGTAATGTTACTATGTTCATATTGATGACTTATTGTGCTTAGCCAAACTTAGGAAGAACAGTATGGAAGCATAGTCTAGAGCAATTTTTCTCTATCTCCTGACAGGAGAGCCGTGTTTTTATTGTTCAGAGGAACCAGTCACCTCAGCAGATGTGATTTCTAGTCTGGGGAGCTTCTAAACCAGGGAGCTCAGATAAAAGCTTCAAGTTGTAGAACTAAAAATGTTTAGGCCATCAGAATGGTAAGGTGTTCTTGTCACCAAACTTGGGAAAGGATTATAAAATTGTCTCCACAGTGGAAGGATAAATAACCTGGACAAAGTCAGTTAAGTAAAGATTTAAAAAGCTGAGAGGTGTGGAATTTCTCTGGGATTGAGACTTTGAAATGGATAGTGTTGGGAAACTGGATGAAATTATTTTTATGGTCTTAAATACTTCTGTCTTCTTTAGAAGGTCTCTGATTTTGAAAAGTCCAACTTACAAATGTTCATACTTATGAATGTGATCCCATACAGGGATGTAATTTCAGAAACTCGATATACAAACATTTCCTGTACTTACAATTGGCTGCTTTACATTGTCCTGTATTGTGTGGGTACAAACTATGTACAAATTCACCTACAAACTGACTCAGGAACAGAATCCATTCACAACCCAGGGACTGCCTGTATAAAAGATATCTAAAGTTTTGCTTGCTTTTTAAAATTTTGTTTACTACACTATGGTAACTTGTTAAAGACCATTGACAGCTTTCTGTGAATTGGTTTCAGTCATAAACTAACACTACAAAGATTAAACGTGATTCATCAAACCAGGTTTTACATTGGGGTCTGACTTGTCCAATATTATCATCAGCTGAAATCGTAACAAATATAAGAAAGAGACAAGCAACAAGTGAAAGCGAATAGTGTTGTTTTAAAATTGGAAAGAGGAAGTGTGTGGAAGCAGTGGGAAAGATGAAGGGACGTGGTGCAGATAGAGAAATTTTTGTGCATCAGGGAATTGGAGAGGAAAGAGTCCCTATAACCTGGGATAGCACAGAGAGATGGGAATACAAGGGTGGCACTGGAGTATCCTCCAATTTACTATAAACAACCCTTGGATTGGTGTGTAAAAGGCTAATATGTAATCCACAGTTCTTGTGTCACACACTTACTTCAGATAACACTTTCCCCTCATTTCATTGACAAACTCAAAGACAAACTGCAGTTGGAAAAATAAATTAAAAAAACAAAATCAGCAGTTGGAAAACTGTGACTGAGAAATGAAAGAATATGAGAATTCAGGTCAACAAGGTACAATTGATGAAAAATTGTACCATATGCAAGGAACAAAATTCAAAATGTGAGACAATACTTTGGCATAAAACAATTCCCTGTGTACTATTTTGACAACAAACTACTCTCCTCCTATGGAAAGTAGTAAGTGCAACCAAAGCTTCAGTAAAATCTCAATCCTAGTGAGCACCTCTTTCGATTCTGTAAGACAACAATGTGTTTAAATTTTAATGTAATAAATGAAAAGGCCATTTAGACCAAATAAACAGCAAATCCTTTTTTTTGGCCAATCTGAAGAGGAGTTTAAAGTAAATTACCTTGGTTTCATGTATTTGGTACTCTCTGAGAATAGTTCTAAAATTAGAACTGAAACTGTTTAGTTACTTGCCAATTTTATGCAGAGATGAGCTCCAACAATAGCCAGGATTCTGTTGGACCAATTGGGGTCTTACCAATTGATTGGAGTACTGTTGGTGGATCCCTGTCAGTGCTGTGGAATACACCTGATAGAACCAAGTGCCTTTCAGGCACTGCAACAGCCACCATCAGGCCTCCCTGGCGATTCAAGGTCCCCAGAGCTGACAGTCCCACTGGCTTTGAGCTGCAAGTCAATCAGATATCAGCAACTCCTCATGAAGTTGCCACCAGTGGGAGCCATGATGGCTGGTTATATAGCGTCCACAAGAGGCCCAGGAACACCATGGGCATGAGGCCAAGGGGGAGTGAAGGCAGTTGGGGATCACCAGGTGGAGGATATGGAATATGGACAGGCAGACAGATTGCCTGATAAGAGGTCAAACCTGTCAGGCCACTGTCAAACCTGGGAGAGGTTGCTGGGCAAACTCTGAAGGTACTGGAAGGACATATAACTCCCATATAATCCCTGAGGGACCACTATTTTATCGTGGGTTGAGGAATGATGACAGTCATTTGACACTTCACTTGAAATCCCACCACTAGCAACTGTGAATCCTGCATCAGATCCTTCTGTCCATCAGCATAATGGAGCTCTTGCTGCTAACACATGACTGAGGGGGGCTTCTCCCGTGATGAATGGGCTGAGGCACCATAGTTCTGTCAACAATGGGATACATTAATTCCAGCCCACCTCTTGGCATCAACGCTTCACGATGCACATTCAGAGTTGCCACTGGCAACATTAGTGTTATGGGTGAGGCCAGACCACTCGAAACATTCTTAAGCAGGCAACCCAGACCATAACTTTGCAATTTTTTTCAGTAAGTGCACAGTGAAAATTACCTGGAGTAAGTTAGCGAGGTTGACTATCAAATATTAAAACAGGCAAAAATTTATTCACAAAATTACAGATTGAAACACAAGGAACAGAATATAGAATACCCACTGAGCTCAAACTATCTCAAACTGGATTTAATTATGCTGATCCGAATATGCACAACAGTCCCAACAAACAAACCCCTTAAACACAGTAAAAATGAAACAAAGGCTTACAGGTTGAAGTTAGAAGGGCAGAAGGAGAGAATGTTTAGCAGCCTGTTTCCACACAGCTGGTCATGCCCCCTTGACTTACACAGGTTACATCTAACGACATAAAAGCTTTGGCCTAAAATCTCATCTGTTTACGTATAAACAAGAAAACCTCCAATACCCTTTTATCTCTGTACTAAACCCAGCCGCTTCGGAGCACTGAGTGTTTTACGATCCCTCTGAAAGAAATCAAGGACACAGTATCCTTGATAAATGAAACAGCTTTTAGAAAAAGGACCAGCTTTGTGACAAAAGTCAACTCCAAAAGCTTTGCAGACCAGTGTTATCCAACCTACATGGATCTAATCTGAAATCTAGATTGGGCTAATTGCATTTTGATAAACTATATAAAACAAGTAACAAACACTTTAGTTCAACCTGTGAACTCAATACCCAATCATGCCATGTATGTATTGATTGATAAAATGGTCAGAAATAAAGCAGGGTGTGCAGATGTATTCTGATGTTGCTGCACCTTGCTAGTCATCCACTAAATAATGCGCAGTGTGAATAAGTATGAACATTGAAACAACAGCAATGACATGTGTAGAGGGAAAGTCATTGTTATCAACTCGATCAATTGAAATAATTGCTCCAGGCTGACCGAAAAGGATTTTTTAAAGACCGTTGTATCTCACTGGCTGTTGCTGGAGCTGTCTAGTTGCTCTGGTCTATGCCATTTTCTTTCACCTTTACACTACTATCTCCCTCTGCTTCATAAATTTATCTTAAAATGGACCATGGTTTCTGCCTCAATTGGTGCTTGCAGCAGAACAATCCACGTCACAGCAGTTCACCGCCTGAAAGCAGTTCTCTTCACTGTCCCATTAACAACTTGAGATTGAGTATCCGAATTGACACTGACTCCCCAAACAACAGCAATAGTCTTTCCCTCTTTATTCTACAAGAGTTAAAAAAAAATACATGAATTCTCCCTTTAGTCTTCTCCACTTTAGCAGAAATAACTTCAATATTTCAAACCTCTGAAAATGTCACTTATGTCATCCTGTTGAATCTGTACATGATATTTCCATCAGTTTAATATACTTTTTATAATCCTGCCCAAACTTACACCAACACTTCTACTGTGACAGCTTTCTACAAACTTATCATTTCCTTTTTATTCTTGCATTTGCACCCATATTGTTCCTTTTATTCCTCTACTTATCTGCACTCACATTTACATAAAATTATATGTTTGAACACCAAGGTTTCTTGATGCATCCACATCATCAGTGCCTTTCTGTATTTCCTCTTCAAATGCATTATCTTACACTTACACTCATTAAAATGCATCTGCCATCTGTCCACCCATTCTACTAACCTATGTACATCCTTCTGTAGCTTTGCTGTTTGCCAAGCTTCTTATTTTTGTATCATCAGTAAATATCAATATCAAGTTCCAAGTCAATGTCCAAATCATCTATATCAAGAGAAAAAAATTGGCCTACCACTGACTCTTAAGTATATCATTTCCAATCTTTCTCCACCCAAAAGAATCTCTGTTAACACAAAATCTATTAATTTTCATTCTAACCATACTGCTACATTTCCTCTTACATATGCCTTGATATTTGCAACAAGACTCCTGTCACCTTGTGAATACATCTATTTGACTCTCCCTTTATCCAACCCATCAGTTCTCCCAAAAACATTAGTAAAATTATCAACCATGACTTCATTTTGACAAATCTGCACTTTTTGTCTAGGGTTATGTCATATATTTCTTACTCAATAGAAACTTTGAATGTTGTATTCAGAAATGCTTCCCACACCATTTTCAGGCTAACCGGTCGACCAAGTTCAGCAACAGATTGAGTTACAGCTGCTCCAAAAAAACAGGTCTTGGGTTGGAGTACAGAGTGAGAATAATTCCCATTATGATAAACCCAACTGATAGAAAATGCCCCCAAGCTTTGGGCTTTCACTTTAAAGGGGCTGATTTCTTTGGGAGTCATGGACTGCTGAAACACTGTGGAGGTTGCTGGCTGCTGATGTAACACTGGTGTCCAATTCTTGTCGCCCAGTTATAGGAAGGATATTATTAAGCTGACGAGGGTTCAGAAGAGATTTACCAGGATGTTGCCAGATATGGAAAGTTCGAGTTACAAAGAAAAGCTGGATAGGCTGGAACATCTTTCACTGAAGCATAGAAGGTTGAGAGGTGACTTGGCAGAAGTTTATAAAATCATAGAGAGAGAGTTAAATGGTAGTTGTATTTTCCCTAAATGGGGAATTTCAAGATTAAGGGGCACAAGATGAGAGAGATTTAGAAAAGACGTAAGAAGTGAAATTTTTACACAGAGGGTAGTTTGTGTGTGGAATGAACTTCCTGGGGAAGTAGCAGAGGTAGGTACAACTACAATGTTTAAAAGACATGAATAAGAAAGGTTTGGGGAGATATGAGCCAAGAGCAGACAGGTGGAACTTGTTTAGTTGAGGATTATGTTCAGCATGAACTGTTTGGACCAAAGGGTCTGTTTCCATGCTGTATGACTCTATCACTGTGTCACTCTATGACTGCTCAATAGCCCCTTCTGATGTGTTCTTTAGGCTGTTCCATTTGACAGGTCTCTAGACAGTTCCAGCCAGCTTGACAGGTCCACGGATTTGATGCATTCTTATTCACCTTTATGTCTACTTTTAAAAATCCCAAAGGGCCTCCCCACCCCCACCTCTCCAAAATGGCATCTGACTTTCCCTTAAGCTGTCCTGCAACAATACCCAAAAGGGTACCCTACATATCCAAGCAACTCCGCAAAGTTAAAACAAGCTCCACTAGGTTTAATCTGCACACATCATATTTTCCATTGGGAGTTGATGAAAATCAAACATGACTAGAGGCAGCTGGTATTTATTTGAGTACTGCCTCCATGAACCACAGAACTGCAACTGGAACCCACCCTAATTTTCAGCATGGTGGCACAGTGGTTAGCACTGCTGCCTCACAGCACCAGGGTCCCAGGTTCGATTCCAGCCTTGCGCGACTCTCTGTTTGGAGTCTGCACATTCTCCCCGTGTCTGCGTGGGTTTCCTCCGGGTGCTCCGGTTTCCTCCCATAGTCCAAAGATGTGCAGGTTAGGTGAATTGGCCATGCTAAATTGCCCACAGTGTTAGGTGTATTAGTCAGAGGGAAATGGGTTACTCTTTGGAGGGTCGGTGTGGACTGGCTGGGCTGAAGAGCCTGTTTCCACACTGTAGGGAATCTAGTCTAATTTCCTTCTTCTCACCCCCTCCTTCCCTTGTCCACTTTGGCAAGAAAAATAGAACATCCCCATATTATTTAAATTAAGAGGGGTTTCAGAATCTTGATGTACAGAGATATAAGGGTGTTCTGGTGCATGAAATACAAAAAGTTTGTACGTAGCTATAAGTGGTGAGGACATCAAGCTGAACAATGTTGCTTATTTCAAGGGGAATGGAATGTAAAAGTAGGAATGTTTTTCTGTGGTTGCATAAACCATCAGTGAGGCCATATCAGGAGCATTGTGTATAATTTTGTTTCCTTATTTAAGAAAGGATGTAGATGCATTGGAAGCAGTTCAGAGAAGTTTCCCTTAACAGATACCTGGGAAGGTGGTTAGGGGGTGAAGAAAGGTTATGAAGAAAGATTTGAACAACTGGGCCTGTACACACTGCAATTAAGGAGAAATATTTAAGATTGAGTTATCTTTCATAATTAATCATTTTGACTTAATTAAACAAGTGAGGACTTAAATCATTGTCTGAGTGTGGCTAGTTGTAATCAGTTTCCGCAATAAAGAAAGCCATATGGCTCAGGTCAAAAGTAAGATCGGTGGTTTTATTGCCGTTTTTATCGTTCAAATGAGTTTCTCTTCGGCTAACACTTGAGAGAAATGGTTTTTACTCAAAGGCAGAATTATGTTTTAGAACACAAAAACAGAAATTGCGAGAGAAACTCAGCAGGTCTGGTGGCATCAGTGGAGAGAAAGCAGAGCTAACATTTCAAAGTTTAGTAAACCTTCTTCAGGACATAAGAACAGGGATAAACCATTCAGCCCCTTCATCATCTTTGACCATTCAATGCGATCATAGCTGATCTGTGATCTAACTTTATATATTTCCCTTTGGCATATTACTTGATACCTATGTCAACAAAAAAAATTATTTATCTCAGACTTAAATTAACAACTGATCTCAGACTATGCCCCCGAGCTCTAGAATCCCTAACCAGTGTAAATAGTCTTTAGTCGTTTAATGGTTTATCTTTATCTGATAATAGCTACGAAGAAAGGTAGTATATAAGCTGAAGACAGGGGGTGAGAGGGGGTTAGGGGAAGGAGGAAGTGAAAAAAACAGAGCCCAAAGAGTGAGGAAATGACTGTTAGTCAGACAAAGAGTTGTAAGCCAAGGGGGAAGAAAAGCTGATAACAGGGACCATGAATAGGTAAAAACAGTCCATGGCAAAGCAGGACGTGGGGTGTAGGGATGGGTAAAGGACAGAGAAGGAAATGTTCAGATCTAATATTGTTGAACTTAATACTGAGTCCCGAAGGCTGTAGGCTTCCCAAGCAGAAAATTAGATGCTGGTCTTCCAGCGTTGAGCCTCTTCGGTGCAGTGCAACAGGCCTAAGATGGTAATATTCACTAGGGAACACAGTGGTGTTGAAGTGGCAGCCAACTCGGGGCTCAGGGCTATTTTTGTGGAGAGAACGTAGATGTTTTATGAAGTGGTCACCCAATCTATATTAGAATGGCTTAGTTTTGTAATAGAGCTTTCCTACCATTTGGCACTCCTCTATTGGACAGTCTGATATCTTTAACCTAAAGAGCTATGCCTCCTGCACCATAGAGTTGGACTGTTGTTGATTGTAGACATTATTTATGTAACCATGAATCACTATCTGATAATACAGTGACGCTCAATCGAGTGTCTTGACATTCTAGTGAATCTAAAGTGTGTGTATATATTGCATAAATATATCTATGTGTAGAATGGATTAATGAAGGAACACTTTAAGTTCTCCTTCTCATTAATGTATCTGTGTGGCTATTTATCTGACTACTTGCTGTTTTGAAATGGTGTCTCCCTCCCGCACATTATCTGAAAGTGGCCAGAGTCCAACTGCCAAGGCCATGTCTGGAATTATATATCATACTCAGCAGCCTTCAGCTGCAGATGTCGATGGTGCACCAAATGGTAGCAACCATAACTGAAAGAAAAAAGCATGTGTAGGTAAGCTAGGGTGGTATGGATGAGCAAATTTCATTAGTTAGAATATGATTACACAGCCTCACCTTATTTGTATTTATTGATTGACCCTATTGTTTATGAAACAAAAACAGAAATTGCTGGTGGAACTCTGCAGATTTGGCAGTATCTGTGGGAAGAAAGCAGAGTTGTGAGTCCAATGACTCTTCATCAGAACCATCTTATTATTTATGAGTTGGTTTGCAGTGTAAGTATCAACTGAATAAATGATAAGACTGTATGAGTGATGATGGGATGTTGACCACTCGATGACTACAGTGGTAAAGTTGGAAACTGTTGCTGGATAATGATGAGCTGCTATTGGGTGGAAATGTAAAGATTCTGTGGATATACAAGTCTCGAGCTCAGAGCTTGTCAAAGGCATGAAGCTACTGGAATCTGCTTGTAGATATTTCTATCCCCTTTCCTATGATGAATAATGCTTAACTTTCTGTTCTGTTTCCCTCTCCCCATACTCCTTAACTAATGAAGAATGCAGCTCCTCCAGGCTGTCTGGCAGCAGAGTCTCATGCTGCAAGATGTTGTGTAATGTACAATAGAAAACTGTAATCCTCAAGACCCCATGAAAGATTGGAGTTCCATCAGAGCAGTCCATGCATTGGACTCTGCTTAACATTCCAATCTAGGGATCAATTATTACATTTGCAGATCCATGCCATTCATTACAACACTTGGTATTTGAAGGTGTCTGTTACAAATTAATGGTTATAAATTATATACATTTTGTCAAAAATCTAGTCGATCTTTAAAATGGACACATGGAGCATTAAAAGATAAAATACTGCAGAGGCCTGAAATGAGAAGAAACAAAGTGCTGGAGAAACTGAGCAGGTTTGTCAGCACCTGTGGAAACTGCAACAGAGTTAACATTTCAAGTCCAATTATCTCCTTCAGAATTGTTCCAAAGAAGAGCTCTGAGGTGCACTAGCAGTCAATAAAGGTGGTGAGAGCTGCAGCCTTTCCCAGTTAGAGCACTGAGCGATTCTCAGCTTCATCAAGATGATGAATGTTAGGAGTCCTCATCAAAGCAGCATGAAACGTGTGGATATCTGTTAGTCTTCTCAAAGACTTTAGTATATTATGGAAGAGTTAATCCATGCCAAAAGTCTTTGAGAATGATGACTCTCACAAACAGCCATAAGCAGTGAACTACACGATAGATGCAGGAAATCTGTGATGACCTCCATAGTATAGTGTCATCCATGAGCTCTGTGGAGCAATGGTGTGTGGAGGGTGGAGTCCGAGGTGCATTCACCCATCCCCAATGATCACCCACAAGCAGTTTCTGTTAAAAGCAAATCTTGGGCGGGTGGCACGGTGGTTAGCACTGCTGCCTCACAGCACCAGAGACCCGGGTTCAATTCCCGCCTCAGGCAACTGCCTCTGTGGAGTTTGCACATTCTCCCCATGTCTGCGTGGGTTTCCTCCCACAATCCAAAAACATGCAGGTTAGGTGAATTGGCCTTGCTAAATTTCCTGTAGTATTAGGTGAAGGGGTAAATGTAGGGGAATGGGTCTGGGTGGGCTCCTCTTCGGTGTGGACTTGTTGGGCCGAAGGGCCTGTTTCCACACTGTAAGTAATCTAAAATTCATGTCCCTTTGGTGTCACATGCTTCATGAAGCCCTGTAGACAAAGGCCAACTCAGGTGATTGCTCATGTGTCAGACCTTTCCACAACTCCAACACAAAAAAGGCTATCTACTGCATCCATCTCATCAGGGCAGAACAGGCAATAGCCTGTCTCTACAATAACTGGAGGAGAGCAGAATATAAGCACCCAAAAACATTCACGTCAATCCATCACGATTGTGCTGGGGATCTGACTGAGTAAAGCTTTCACTGAATAGCATAGTGTTATATGTGTGTGCCAACTTTAAAGGTCATGTACTGCATAATGTAAAGTCTCATATGTTCATTCTGCAATATTGGGCCATTACAACTAGTGAAACACTTGTGACAAAGAATAAGGGCAATGGCAAACGTAGCTGTTGAAATTATGTAATGATGATGCTGTTTACTGAAGGAAAAGACTGAATTGTCTCTGGGGTCAATATGTGTGACTGTCAGAAATCAGAAGCTGTAATAACCAGGAAAACTTGAAAATCATTTTAAAAGTCTTGGGGAATGTGTAATTGTTTATAACAATGTTTGAAAAGGACTTGAGTTTTTATCACCTACGAAGAGGTGAATAACAGTTTTTTGGACAAGAAGGAATACAGCCCATGTGATCTAGGTGATCTTTGACCTGAAACAAGGAAGGAACTTTAAATGCAGGTGCACATGGTGAAGAGACTGCAAGAGAAGAGAAGAGCTGGAGAGAGGAGGCAGTGAGTGAGCTGAGCCAGAGAGGTGGAATGATCAGAGAGTATGCTTAGGGCTGCTGTGCTGCTCTTTCTATTTTATTAAACTCCCAGAATATCAGCCATAACGTGTAAAGGGAAAGCATGGTCTGGTAGAGAGATGCTGCCATATCTGACAGAAGGTAAGAGTCAAATAGTTTCAGGGAAGAAGCGTGCCATTGAATGGTTAACTGTGTGGGTGGGAGGCTGCTGTCCCAAACAACCAGCTCAGGCCTCAAAAGAACTCAGCTGAATTTTTTTCCCCAAGGAAGCTCCAAGTCCGGATGAACTTTGTAGCTGACATTGATGCTATACAGAGTGCACAGTCTATCTTTATTAGTATTGTAAATTTGTACCAACAATTGTTTGCCTGTTAAACTATATTTAACTTATGTGTTTTTTATATGTTTTAAAGTAAAATGACCCAAAGTGACATTTATTTCTGCAGTCTTTTCATTTGAACATCATCAGGTAAATTTGAACTAACAGAGCCATTCAGATATATCTAACCTTCACGAACTCTAAGCAAAGGAGTGAAACTGTGAAAACCCTGCATCAATTTAGGCATCAGAATAGATAACAGCAAAATCAGGCTCATCGACTCTGCAAAGTCCTCGTGACTATAATTCAGGCTCATGTGCTAAAATTAGGAGAGTTATGTCACAAATTAGCCATAGAGTCATAGAGATGTACAACACCGAAACAGATCCTTCAGTCCAACTCATCCATGCCGACCACATATCCCAACCCAATCTAGTCCCACTTGCCAGCACCCAGCCCATATCCCTCCAAACCCTTCCTATTCAGATATCCATCCAGAAGCCTTTTAAATGTTGCAATTGCACCAGCCTCTACCACGTCCTCTGGCAGCTCATTCCATACACGCACCACCCTCTATGTGAAAACATTGCCCCTTAGGTCCCTTTTATATCTTTCCCCTCTCACCCTACACCTATGCCCTCTAGTTCTGGACTCCCCCACCCTAGGGAAGAGACGTTGTCTCTGCCCCTCATGATTTATAAACCTCTATAAGGTCACCCCTCAGCCTCCGATGCTCCAGTGAAAACAGCCCCAGCCTATTCAACCTCTCCTTATAGCTCAAATCCTCCAACCCTGGCAACATCCTTGCAAATCTTTTCTGAACCCTTCCAAGTTTCACAACATCCTTCTGATATAAAGGAGACCAGAATTGCAAGCAATATTCAAAAAGTAGTCTAATAAATGTCCTGTACAGCTGCAACATGACCTCCCAACTACTATACTCAATACTTTGACCAATAAAGGAAAGCATACCAAACGCCTTCTTCACTATCCTATCTACCTGCGACTCCACTTTCAAGGAGCTATGAACCTGTACTCCAAGGTCTCTCTGTTCAGCAACACTCTAGGACCTTGCCATCAAGTGTATAAGTCCTGCTAAGATTTGCTTTCCCAAAGTGCAGCACATCGCACTTATCTAAATTAAACTCCATCTGCCACTTCTCAGCCCATTGGCCCATCTGATCAAGATCCCACTGTAATCTGAGGTAACCTTCACTGTCCAATACACCTCCAATTTTGGTGTCATCTACAAACTTACGAACTATACCTCTTATGCTCACATCCAAATCATTTATATAAATAACAAAAAATAGAGAGCCCAGCACCGATCCTTGTTGCACTCTGGTCACAGGCCTCCAGTCCGAAAAACAACTCTCCACCACCACCCTTTGTCTTACCTTTGAGCCAGTTCTGTATCCAAATGGGTAGATATCTATGTATTTCATGAGATCTAACCTTGCTAACCCGTCTCCCATGGGGAACCTTGTCGAATGCCTTACTGAAGTCCATATAGATCACATCCAACACTCTCCCCTCATCAATCCTCTTTGTTACTTCCTCATATAACTCAATCAATTTCGTGAGACATGATTTCCCACACACAAAGCCACGTTGACTATCCCTAATCAATCCTTGCCTTTCCAAATACAAGTACATCCTGTCCCTCAGGGTTCCCTCCAACAACTTGCCCACCAACGATGTCAAGCTCACTGGTCTATTGTTCCCTGGCTTGATCTTACCACCCTTCTTAAACAGTAGCATCACGTTAATCAACCTCCAGTCTTCTGGCAACTCACCTGTGACTATCGATGATACATATATCTCAGCAAGGTGCCAATCAATCACTTCCCTAGCTTCCCACAGAGTTCTAGGGTACAACTCTGTGGGTGGCACGGTGGCACAGTGGTTAGCACTGCTGCCTCACAGCGCATGAGACCCGGGTTCAATTCCTGCCTCAGGCGACTGACTGTGTGGAGTTTGCACGTTCTCCCTGTGTCTGCGTGGGTTTCCTCCAGGTGCTCCAGTTTCCTCCCACAGTCCTAAGATGTGCAGGTCAGGTGAATTGGCCATGCTAAATTGCCTGTAGTGTTAGGTAAGGGGTAAATGTAGGGGTATGGGTGGGTTGCGCTTCGGTGGGTCGGTGTGGACTTGTTGGGCCGAAGGGCCTGTTTCCACACTGTAATCTAATCTAATCTAAAAAAAACTGATCAGGTCTGGGGATTTATCCACTTTTATATGTTTCAAGACATCCAGCACTTCATCCTCTGTAACATAGATATTTTTCAAGATGTTACCATCTATTTCCCTACATTCTATATCTTCCATGTCCTCTTCCACTGATGCAAAATACTCTTACCCCACCCCCCACCACCTCCTGTGGCTCCACACAAAGGCTGCCTTGCTGATCTTTGAGGGGTTCTATTCTCTCCCTAGTTACGCTTTTGTCCTTAATGTATTTGTAAAAACCCTTTGGATTCTCCTTAACTCTATTTGCCAAAGTTATCCCATGTTCCCATTTTGCCCTTCTGCCTTTATACTCTTCTAAGGATTCATTAGATCTATCTTGTCTGTACCTGACATATGCTTCCTTCTTTTTCTTCCCCATAGCCTCAATTCCTTTAGTCATCCAGCATTCCCTATACCTACCAGCCTTTCCTTTCCTTTCACCCTGACAGGAATATACTGTCTCTGGACTCTTCTTATCTCATTTCTGAAGGCTTCCCATTTTCCAGCCGTCTCTTTACCTGCGAACATCTGTCTCCAGTCTCCTTTTAAAAGTTCTTGCCTAATACCGTCAAAATTAGCCTTCCACCAATTTAGATCTGGTCTATCCTTTTGGGCGGCACGGTGGCACAGTGGTTAGTACTGCTGCCTCACAGCGCCGGAGACCCGGGTTCAATTCCCGCCTCAGGCGACTGACTGTGTGGAGTTTGCACGTTCTCCCTGTGTCTGCGTGGGTTTCCTCCGGGTGCTCCGGTTTCCTCCCACAGTCCAAAGATGTGCAGGTCAGGTGAATTGGCCATGCTAAATTGCCCGTAGTGTTAGGTAAGGGGTAGATGTAGGTGTAGGGGTATGGGTGGGTTACGCTTCGGCGGGGCGGTGTGGACTTGTTGGGCCGAAGGGCCTGTTTCCACACTGTAAGTAATCTAAGTAATCTTTTCCATCATTATTTAAAACTAATAGAATTATGGTCACTGGCCCCAAAGTGCTCCCCCACTGACACCTCAGTCACTGCCCTGCCTTATTTCCCAAGAGTAGGTCAAGTTTTGCACCTTCTCTAGTAGGTACATCCACATTTGAATCAGAAAATTTTCCTGTACACACTTAACAAATTCCTCTCCATCTAAAACCTTAACACTCTGGCAGTCCCAGTCTATGTTTGGAAAGTTAAAATCCCCTACCATACTCACTCTATTATTCTTACAGATAACTGAGATTTCCTCTCAAATTTATTTCTCAATTTCCTTCTGACTATTAGGAGGTCTATAATACAATCCAAATAACATGATCATCTCTTTCTTATTTCTCAGTTCCACCCAAATAACTTCCCTGGATGTACTTCCGGGAATATCCTCCCTCAGTACAGGTGTAATGCTATCCCTTATCAAAAACGCCACACACCCCTCCTCTCTTGCCTTCCTTTCTGTCTTCCTGTAGCATTTATATCCTGGAACATTCAGCTGCCAGTTCTATCCACTCCTGAGCCAGGTTTCTGTAATTGCTATGATATTCCAGTCCCATGGTCCCAACCATGCCCTGAGTTCATCTGCCTTCCCTGTTAGGCCCCTTGCATTGAAATAAATGCAATTTGTTTTATCAGTCCTATCTTGTTCTCTGCTTTGTCCCTGCCTGCCCTGACTGTTTGACTCACTTCTTTTATCAATTGTACCAATCTCAGATTAATCTCTTTCCTCACTATCTCCCACCTTTAATAGTTTAAATCCTCCTGAGCAGCTCTAGCAAATCTTCCTGCCAGTGTATTAGTCCCCTTCCAATTCAGGTGTAATCCATCCTTCTTGTACAGGTCACTTCTATCCCAAAAGAGATTCCAATTGTCCAAAATGTGAATCCTTCTCCCATACACCAGCTCCTCAGCCATGCATTCATCTGCTCTACCCTCCTATTCCTAACCTCACTAGCTCGTAGCACCGGGAGTAATCCAAATATTACTACACTCAAGGACTTCCTTTTTAAGTTCCTACCTAACACTACCCTTCAGAATTTTATCCTTTTCCCTTCCTATGTCGTTGTTTCCAAAATATACAATGACTTCCTGCTGGTCCCTCTCCCCCTTGAGAAGATCCTGCACCCTCTCTAAGACACCCTTGATCCTGGCATCAGGGAGGCAACACACCATTCTGATTTTTTGTTTCTGGCCACAGAAAAGTTTGTCTGTGGCTCAGACCAGAAAGTCCCATAATACAATTGATCTCTTGGGACCCAATATACCCCTCATTTCATTAGAGCCAGTCTTGATACCAGATTCCCCTGAGAATCCATCACCCCCTACATTTTCCAAAACAGCATACTTGTTTGAAGTGGGGATAGCCACAAAAGATTCCTGCCTACGACTATTACCTTTCCTGGAGTTAACCCATCTATGTGACTGTATCTGCAACTTTTCCCCCTTCCTATAACTGCCATGCATCACATCCCTTTGCTCTTGTAAATTTCTAATTGCATCTAACTATCTCTCCAACCAATCCATTCAATCTGATAGGATTCACAATCAACAGCATTTATTGCAGATATAATCATCAGTAACACATAAACGCTCCCTAAACTCCCACATCCAACAAGAAGAGCATATCACTCTACTCAGGATCATTTTTGCTTCTTTCAATCTACAGACCCAGAAAATAGCACTGTCTTATTCCTGTACAAAACACTGCTCCAGGCTAACTTATGGCTTATATTTTTAAGTTTAATCAAGCGACATAGCTCAATAAAACATACAATAAGAAAGAACCCACTCTACTCACTACTGCAAACTTACTGTAAGGCAACACTTAAAAATATTCACTTCTCTGTTTCTGTGCTGTGACCTCTCCCAAACAAGTTCCTCCTATTTCCTCCTCTCTCTCTCATTCCAGAATATTCCATGGAATCATATCTTACTGGTTATGTCCCATCCACCTCCATCACTAGAGATATCTTGTCACATTTGCATAACAGACCCAGGGAGGTGGCAAAGACAGTGGTAAATAGTCAGAAAAGTGTTTTTTTCTGAGTCCACAACATTGCAGACCATAAGATTTGTTACAGAATAAGATCAATTGGCTCATCGAGCCTGTTCTACCTTACAATCCTGGCTTTTTTGTTTCTCAAACCCATTCTTCTGCCTTTTCCCCATAATCTTTGATCCTCTTACTAATAAAGAACCAATCTATCTCTGTTACAAACAGTAAATGACTTGGCATTCCCAGCCCCCTGCAGCAATGAGCGCCTAATGCAATTCTGGTAGTATAGCTCTGCACTTGGATTTTAGCCGTTTTGAAATTAATGCTAACATTGTCTTTGTCTTCCTAACTGTCAACTGTACCTGCATGTTAACCTTAAGAGAATCCTGAATTCAGATTTCTAAGTCCCTTTTTGCTTCAAATTTCCAAAACCTTTCTCCATTTAGAAAATAGTATACGCCTCTATTCTTCATCGCAAAGTGCATAACCTTATACCTTCCCATATTATATTCCATCTGCCACTTCTTTGCCCACTTTCCGAACCTGTCCAAGTCCCTCTGCAGCCTCCCCACCTCATCAACACTGCCTGTCTTCCCCATTTACCTTAGAATCATCTGCAAGCTTAGCAATAATGCCCTCCATTCCTTCACCCAGATTATGAACATATAACGTGAATATTTGTGATCCCAAAACTGATCCGTGCGGAACATCACTAGTCATTGACTCCCATTCAGAAGAAACTCTTTATCCCTATTCTCAACTTTCTGGCCAGTCAGCCAATCCTGTATCCATGCCCCTAATCTTGCCTCTAACAGCATGGTTCCTGACTTATTTAGCAGCCTCCTGTGTACCATCTTGTCAAAAATCTTCTGGAATTCCAAATAGAGAATATACTTTCTCACCTTTGCCTAACTTGCTCAATTTATCTTTAAAGAATTTTAATTGATTTGTCAGGCATGGCTTCCCCGTTACGAGGCCATTTTGAAGAAGTCCTATTTTACCATGCACTTCCAAGCACTCTGCAATCTCATCCTTAATAATGGACACTGTCTGAAGGAATTCCTCCACATCTCAGTTCTAAAGGGTCGTCCCTTCACTCTGAAGCTTTCCTTTTTGGGACTTGAGGTGCTGATTCAGGTCAAGCTAAGAGATCTATAATTTTCTGTTTTCTGCCTCCTCTTTTTAAACAGTGGTGTTACATTAGCCTTTTTCCAATCCTCTGGGACCTTTCCTGACTCCAGTGATCCCAACAATGCCTCTACAATCTCCTCAGTTTCTCCTTCAGAACTCTGGGATGTTGTCCATCCGGTCTGGTGATTTATCCATCTTCAGGCCTTTCAGCTTCTAAGGAGTGTAAATTTAATGTGAGAGCAGGAAAGTTTTATTCAGAGGGTGATCGATGACTGGAACATGCTGCCAGGGGAGGTAGTAGAAGCAGATATATTAGCAAAATTTAAAAGGCATTTAGACAGACACATGGACAGGCAGGGAACAAAGCGATACAGGCCATGTGTAGGCAGTTTCAAATGGCATCATGGTCAGCACAGACATGGTGGGCCGAAGGGCCTGTTCCTGTGCTGTACTGTTCTATGTTCTATGCATCATGTCTCCACCCTCAACACCTCAGCTGATGACTGAGTACTCCTTCATGTTAAATGGCACTTGGAAGAAGCACTGAAGCTGCAAAAGCAGAGAACTTACTTTGGACACTGGGCTTCAATGTCCATTAGCAAGAGCAGCTCAACAGAACCATTGCTGCCTGAGGTGTCTGAGTCCTAAAGGATAGAGTTGAGAGACTGGGTCTACGGCAGATGCTTCATTTTGTCCTCGCCAATCTAATTGTCATAAGTGCATTTACCCATGGAAATATTGGTGGAATTTTCACAGCCTTAAGGTCCTGATTTCACATTGAGGATACCTTCCATCGTGCTGTGTGGCAGTACCATTATACTAGATGTGAGAGACTTCAAATAGATCTCTCAGTTCACGACTGGGCATCACAAAGTGCTATAGGCTATAATACAGCAGGATTATATTGCCACACAATCTGATGCGTCTTGGCCTGGCCATACCCTACACTTGCATTACTATCAAGCCAGGAGATCATTCCTGGTTAAATGAAAAATGGAGAAGGAGCAGCAGCAAGTGTCCTGAAAATGAACTGGACTAGACATACAAATACTGTGGCTACAAGAAAGGTCAGAAGCAAAGAATTCTACAATAATGCACATTCTGAGTCCCAGAGCCTTTCTGCTGTCTAAGGCAGAAGTTAGAAGTGTAATGGAATACTTTCCAGCGACTCCAACAATACTCAAGAACACTGACGCTATCCAGAACAAAGCAATCCACATGACTAGGGTCCCAACTACTACTTTCAACTGTTACTCCCTTCACCGTTGGTGCAATGTGGCAGCATTTACAAGATGCACATCAGTAATTCACCTCGACTCCTTCAACAGCATCTTCCAAACCCACAATCTCTAACACTTACAAGGGCGGGAGCAGTAGATACATGGGAATAGCACAGTCTGCAAAGTTTCCTCAAAGTCGCACAACATTATGGTTTGGAGCTATATTTTTGTTCCTTGACTTTCGCTGAGTCAAATTCTGGAACTTCTTTCCTCGTAGCCCTGTGATTATATTTTTGAAACTTTGTTAATTCAGTTTACAGATTTCCATGGGAATTGCAACAAAATGACAAAAGAAAGGTTTAAATGTATTTACAACAAAACAGACATCCCAAATGGTCTTACAGTTAATGACATACTTTTGAAATCTAATTATTGTTGTATTATGGAAAATGTAACAACCAATTAGTACGCAGTAAACTCCCAAAAAAAGCAATGTGTTAAAGCCAAATACCATAGATATCAACATTATAAGGTAACTTTTAAAACATCAGATAATTCCTCTAAAAACAAGGTTCAATTTATATGTCAGGTATAAAAGTAAACTGCCAAAGTGCGTGTGAGTGATTGCCATCATTGTCATTGGCTACAGGATGACTGTTTTGCCTCCAAACCAGAAGTTGGTGGGTTCAAGGGCCACTCCAGGAATTAAGAACAAAGGTCAAAGTTGGCACTCCAGTACAATAATGATGGGCTGCTGCACTGTTGGACGTGTCATTGTTCACATGAGATGTTAAACCGATCCTCCATCTGCTTCTCGTGGACATAAAAGATCCTGTGATGGCATTTCATAGAAGAGTGTGAGAGTGCGAATGATGAACAATAGTAATCCTTCAATGAACATCACAAAAACAAACTATTTAGTCATCATTCAGTCATTATTAATTAGTTCAGGTCAGAAGAAGGGTTACTGGGCCTGAAACATAAACTCTGCTTTCTCTTCAGACGCTGTCCAAACTACTGAGTTTCTTCAACAAGTTCCACTTTTGTTTTCGATGCCCATACATCTTTCCACGTGGGCATGGGGTCTATAACCACAAGCAATCAATAGTCTGTTGTTTGTAGAATCCAGTTATGGTTTTCCAGGCTTGTGCTGGTGAGCTCCATGAACATACCAGCTCATGGAAGGAGATTCTTCCATGAAAAATTCACTCCTTTGCTTATATCCTGTTGCACAACTCCCTGTTTGAATCAAGTTTCTTCTCAGAGCATAGAAATGGCACTCAAAAACACAATAAACATTCAGCGAACCAAACATCTGGAATCTTGACATAAATCCTTTATTCTGACTCAATTTTTTTTGTCATCACAGATTATTTACAATTTTCTCTGTGACATTGCCTGCACGTCAGACTAGCTGTTCTAGAAACCATCCAGACGGAATTACTCCAATACTGTCCTGGCTGGCTTCCATTCCTGTCCATTCTGTAAATGTTAACCAATTCTAAACTCTGTTGCTTGTATCTTATCTCTTCTAGCATTCCAAATACCTCCCAACCCTGACTTTACTGGCCCATGTTGGCTGTCCATAATGAATATCTTAAATATAAGAAACATCATCCTTTTAATTAATTCACTTCCTTACTTCATCTCTCCCTGTCACCACCAGCTCCTACAAACTCTATTTTCTTCTGATTCTGGTTTCCTGACTACTTTTCTTCTTCACCCATTGAGAAGCTGGTAGTGTTCTTCTTCGAGAAGAGAAAGGTAAGAGGAGACCTAATGTAATTTGATTGCAAACTATCTGTGCCTGACATCCATTTGATCCACAAATCCATCAAACCGTTATCTATTAAATATCACTCAATCAATCATGGAAATCCATATGAACCCAGTAACCACAGGAAGGGTGCGAAACTGCTTCAGTATGAAAACAATTCATCTAGATCACCCCTGAACCTTCTGACATTGAGAATAGAACCCAAGTTTGTCAGAACAGAACATAATCCACTGGACGTGAATAGCATGGTAGTTGTTTTAATGGATAATAATCTGAGGGTTAGTTGTAATAACCTGGAGATGTGCGTGCACACCCCACCACAGCAGATGGAATTTTAAATTTAGATAATGAAATGAAATTAGCAAAAAAATGCTCATGGTGATGGATTTTCATAAAAAGTACTTCAACAATGTGATTTGAGGTAAAAGCTTACATTCCAGGAACCTTTTTTAGATTGTCCTTCTGTGCCCAATATGACCTCCATAATTGTTTGTAACTCATCCTGTAGAAAAGATTCTGATTTGTTTTTTTTAATCTAAGGTGCATAACATTACACTTCCCCACACTGAATTCCAACTTACAAAGTTTTGTCCACTCATATCACCCATTTCTTTGCAACTTCTTATTACTTACTACTTTTCTTTAACTGAATTTAATTTGTAAACTTGGATATGATACTGCCTGATCCTTCAAACAAATCATTCATGTATGTGATGAAAAGATGGGGGTCTGGTACAGATCCCAGAAAATACTATTTGTCAAATTATGCCAGTATTTTCCCTTTATCCATCCAGTGTCACCAGGTTATTTAAAATTCCAAGCAATTTCAATTTAGCTAATAAACTCTTGTGTGGAAACTTAACCACTCCAGTGCGGAGATCCACATATATAATGGTCGTAGATTAACTACCATGTTAAGGTTTTAGATTACTAGTCCAGTGAAGCCAATCCCTCCCCTCATCTATCACATTAATTACTTCCTCATAAAATCAACCATATGGGTAAAACTCAACTAAATTAGACAGACATGACCTACCCTTCACAAATCCATTAACTTCTCTACAGCTGATGTTGAATGGATAACCGCCCAGATTCCTGTTTTTTCCTCCTTTGTTAAATAATGAACTGACATTCATGAAATTCACAATTCAAAGTTAACAGTTCTCCATGTGTGAAATCTAAAGATTTGTATGGTCATCAAATTTCATACAACATCTGTAATTCTGTGTTTTGCATTAAAAATTCAAGTGTTGAATTAAATTTGCTGTGATGCGCATGTAGTTATTGGAAACCTCTGGACTTACCTTCCTTATATTGTCATACATCTCCATGCATTACTGTTCTAGAAGCACAAGGGTTAATTTCAGATGAGTCATTGTTACAGTTGCTTCCAGCCATCCTTTTGTTGTCATGACACCCCAAATGTACACATCAACCTTTGAACGTTCTTTGACTATTAAGCTGTGGTGCATTAATGTCCCACAAAGCATCGTAAATAGATTTCAGTACTTTTGAAGTTTTAATGCAATATTACTAAGGTCAGAATTTTCTGAAATTCAAGCAGGTTGTGTGAACCAGAAAAGGTGATCCTTCAATATAATTATCAGCCACAATTAGATAAAAAGAAGTTGGCATACTCTTTACAATAGCAAGCCAGTACAAGATTGGTTCCACAGTTCACATAATTGGCTTATTTCATAACCATTATTTATGACTGTAATTACATTATAGTATGATTATAAAATGCCACATCAGAATTAATGAAAATTCCAAACACTTTCATAGAACAAACAGATATCTTGTAGCCAATTAGAGTACCAGCCTGCTACTCCTAACTTTTGTCTCCAGCCATTCAAACAATTTCTCAACCAAGTGATGAACTTACCATGAATTTCAGACATCAATTTTGACCAACTGTTCCCTTATGAAGGCTTTTTAGCAAATGCCTGTTGGAAATCCATAAAAATAACACCCATTGACATTCTCCCATCCATTATTTTAGTTAATCCTTTAAAAACTGAATCCGTTTGATCAGACGTGACCTTTCCTTTACAGCTTTCTGCTGGTATTCTCTGAACAACCAAAAGGTGGTCAATTGTTCTACCCTTAATTATAGACTGACACAATTTCCCAAAAATTGATACTGGATTATTTATTCTTTAATTCCCCTGGCATTTCTCTCTTGCTTTTCTTAAAGAGCACATGTGAGGCATTTTCAAATCTCAAGGGTCAGCTCCCAAATCTAGAAAATGTCGGAACGTTATGGATACAGCATTTGCAAAGTTCTCAATTTCCTTTCACTCCCAGGGTTGGAAATCATTGGGTCTTAGGGTCTTGTTACTGCTTGGTGGAATTATTTTCCTTGTCACTGTCCGTTTGCTCATATTAATTTTGATGAATCCCGAGCCCTGATTCAGTATTGGTTTCCTTGAGGTTTCAATCAGGCCGACCTCTGCCCTTACCATGAATATTAATACAAAGTAATTATTGAACCTTTATGCCATTTCATTATTTTCAATGACATTGAGTTGTCAAGACATTGCTCATAACCACCTTCTCTTTTCCATTAACTATAAGAATAAATTGTTGACTTTGATATTCTTTGCAAGTTCCATTGATGCTCCATTTTTCTAAGTTTTACTACTGATATTGTCAACTTTCGATGTTATCTCATCCTTCTCATGCATCAGGATCTCTGATTTTTATGCGATTTTATATGCTTTTTCTTTTAGTTTTAAGTTGTCTGTTATTATTTAGTTGTTAATTACTGTCTCATCTTTACAAATAGAACTCCTAAGGGTAAAAACTTGGATCTATATCAAATCAAGTTCTCCTTTAAACATCTCCCGCTAATTTTCTGTCAGTTTATTTATGGATAGTCTTGGCCAGTTTTTTATGGACTTGATAGCAGTTCTCATTCCTCCTCTTCAAGACACTTTGAATTCAATCATGTATTGATCACTATTAGTTCATATTTTTCTTAAATTTTTGGTATGTTTTATGACATTTTTTGTCTTGTTTTCATGTCAAAATGTAAATGATTGCGGCAATGTATACCAGAAAATAAAAGGGTGCTGATTGGTTGCCAAGTCAGCTCTGATTGGTTAAGGAATTACAATACAAAAATCAATAGACTCCCCAATCTCTTATGTAATTTAAAAAAAGGCACAAGTATTGGATATACTTAATTTGTTTGCAGAGAATGGGTTTTTGAATGAGTTGAATACAGGCTGTATTCTGTTTATTACAAACAACTAAAGGACCATGCTACACAATTTGATTAACCAGTAGCTGGGACATTTTGGCAAGCATACATGACATCATATTTGTAGACCCCAAGACAAATGCATACCTATATTTTGTGATTTTGCAATTGGGTAGCAGTTTTTGAATAATCTTAAGTGAATGAGAGCTTAGATTTTCTTAGCTTCTAATAGCTACACTTATAGCTGCACTAACAACCAACTTAACATAATCAGTCAAGCTTGTAACATGATCAAAAAAAAAAGAAATGCTGGAAATCAGAAACAAAATCGGGAATAGCTGGAGGAACTCAGCAGGTCTGGCAGCATCTGCAGAGAGAAAACAGAGTCAATGTTTTAGGTTCCAGGATCCTTCTTTAGAATGCTTGTAACATGGCTAATTGTGCTTAAAGAGAAGAAAAGTACTTTTTGTGGTAAACATTTCAAGCAGAGAAACAATCACTGGAGCATTAAAATGGATTTTCATCTGTCTGTACTGACAGAACATGAACTACTGAAGAATACTGAGTGCAACAGGTCCTTCAGCAAGCATTATGCGAATGTATGTATTCATGGTACCTAACATCTGTTTCAGTTACCTGCTCATAACTTTCCAAATTAGTTCTAATTAAGAAAATAGGATTGCTACTAAAATTCAATTTCCTTTCCTTCCTATAACTTTGCTGTTAAGAGTATTGATGACATGAACAACAATACAAAATGGTTCCAGAACAGCCTAGATTAAAAATGTAAATAATTATAAACAGGTATATTTTCCTAATTAAAGAACAAGTGCATCCTTTAAGTATTTTCATGATAATGTTTGTTAATAAAGCTTATGCTATCAATGAGATTTAATTATTCATAAGATGCGGTAATATTTGATGTGTGATACATAAATATTAATATGACTTTTAGAGTTGGACTTAAAAGTAGTGGCACATGGCTGCTGCATTCTTTTGAGAGCTTTTTTGAAGTATCTAGATCAGGCAATCTTTCTGGAACATTAACATAATCCAGTGTATGTCAGAGAGCAGGGAACCTATTGAGTGTTATTAGAAAATTGTGTATGGCAGATGCAGTAACATTGAAAACAATTAGCTTGTTTTCAGTTTAGAATATTTTTGCTTTAGAAAATCCAGAGACTAGAAGCTGTAGGGCAGATTGGTGAAGATCTGACTGGGGTTAAAAGAAGTACAATCTGTCTCATAAAACAGAGGTTTTCAGAGCATTTAAGTGAATGAGTTACCGTGGTAGAACTATTTAGCTTGTGCAACTTCAAGACATGGGTGTTTGATGAAAAATCTGCAGATTATTAGAAGCTAAGAAAATTTAAGCTCTCATTCATTAAGATGATTCAATAGCTCACAGAAATCAGTTATTTGCATCAGAAGAGATTTAATATAGAGGTATAATTTCTCTGGATTTGAACTGTTGTAAAGTGATGGTTATGCCATCAGCAGGGATCACAGCATAAGGCCAACACTTATTACCAATCCCCTAAGTAGCATAATGTTAATGGTATTGAACTAATATTCCATAGGCCTGGACTAAGTCTCCAGAAATGTATATTGAAATCCCACTTTGCTGCTGTTGGAATTCTACTTCAATTAATTGATAAGTCTAGAACAAGAGCTTGTCTCCGTGCTGATGAACATGAAACCATAGTCAAAGAAACACTTTCTGGCTCACTGATCTCAGTTAGGGAAGAAAATCTACTATCTTTAACAGCTCTGATCTACTTCACCAATTCTGCTAACCCTTACCTTGAGTAAATATGACTTAACTGTCCTCAGGAATGACCTACTCACCATTCAGTTGCTTCTCACACCAGCAGGAGGCCAGCTTCTGAACTCTGTCAACTCAAACAGCAGTAACGCTACCGAGCCACTCTTGATGATAAACAGTGAAGACCCCTCTCAGTTTACATCCTGTACTCTTGCTGGCCACAGTGCTTTTTCCAAATGTTATACTAGAGGAATACTCATCAGCTGAGTAAGGGAAATGATTGGTGATCAGTAGATGGCCAAGTTTGTCTTGATGCCATAGGATTTAGGGGTCAATAACGAGGAGTCCATGAACTGCTTCCTCACAGCTGTATGCAACTGGGCTGCAGTCCCTGGTGAATTCATGCTGGTAATGGAGACAACCTAATGGAATGTGTTTGTGTTGGGGAAGGGGGAGAGGTGGTGGTGGTCTTTTCTAATATAAGTTGCATTCTGAAGCAAAAGGAAGAATTGTCTACTACACTGGCACATTGTTCAGCCATACCTTTGAAAGAAATGCAGCAAACAAATTTAATAAAGAACTCTCTCATTGTGTGCCTGCAATATGTTATTGAACTTTATAAACTCTCCGAAAGGAAAGTGGGATTTGAGAAACTTAAACTATAAAAATGATTTTAACTTCTGCATTTTTACAAAATTTCTCATAAGCATGAATGAACTTCTGATTGATTGAAAATTCCAGCAAATTTTATGTGTGGTATAGTTAAACTGTAATGTGTTTTAAATGATTCTCCACATACTTCCTATTGATAATGGGATCTTACTTTCATGTCTGTTATAACCGCAGGCACTTAGTTACTGTAGATTACCCAAGAAAACAAGTATAATCTGGTCCAGGGAACAATTAATGGAGGATGTTAATATCAATCATAGCTACAGGCTATATTCTGTTCTGAGCTACAGTCATCAACTTTTTTAGTGCATAGTATTTCAATATTAATTTTGTTAAGCTGGAGAAACTAGCATATACAATATGGAGAGAAACAATTTCTGAGTAGATCAAGTAAAACTTCAAAAACTTTTACATTGTAAGCTGGGTGTGTTTAATTATATAGATTAAAAATAGATTCTATATCATTGGAAAAATATAATTGGTCCCTGTTTTTGAACATTATTTAACTATTCAAAAATCTCTAAAACACCAAACATCTGTTGAAAAATGTTTGCTTTTTGAGACTCTGGATCTAATTTTCAAAACTCACAAATTAAAGACCTTTGAGATGTCTGGAAGTATCTTGTTTATTGAACATGATTTTCTCCCTTTGAAAAGCTTCCATTTCTTTACTTAAATGTACAACTCAAAGTAAGGGATAGCAGAATTGGTGAAGTATGATTATTTGCCTTTAGGTGCAACAGTCAACATTGTACAAATGAAAATAAATTCCAATCATCATGGAACAGTCATAGACCTATCCCTTTATGAGACAATGAGGCGGAACCATATGATCTTCCCCTTCCTGCACAGAGCCCCGAGGCAGTCATCTTTAGTTCTTTTTGAAAACTGAAAATATTGGTAATGACATATTTATGACTGATATTAACATCCTTCATTAATTGTACCAGACCGTACTTGTTCTTGGGTACAGTATCTAAATGAAAATACCTGTGGTTACAAGTGACTTAGATGTATGATTATTTTTAATAATAGGAAGACCACATAATGATCCCTGAAACTCTACAAATGAATAGCAAAAGGATCTAGTTTAGTAGGTATGTACACCCTGTACCAGAATTCGGTTTTCTGCAAGTAATTGACTATATACAAAGAGTTAGTGATGTATATGCTTTATTAAACTATCCAAACATGACACTATCAACTTGATAGTCAAAACTGAAAGAAAGTAAGAATATATGCAATGTAAAAAGTGCCTATTAGTTTGAACTGATAAATATTAACACCCAAGGATAAATCCCTGAATTTCATCATTTGAGACACGTCATGTTTCCCTGGAGACTCTCTTGGCCTGTCTAACTAGAGGTGTAGATATCTGTATTGTCAAGCTACACTTATTTTTACAGCAGTAATGTTTTATGCAGTAATGTTTTATGAAGCTGTGCAAACTGCTCCAATAGCTGTTTTGTGAGCCTCTTTAATGGCTGACTTGTTAAATACATTGCTAAGTGTTCTACTGAGACATGCAAAACATGAAAATACCTGCGGTTACAAGAAACTTAGAAGTCTGATTATTTTTAATAATAGGGAGACCACAGTAATTCATAATGAATCCCTGAAACTCTACAAATGAATGGCGAAAGAATCTAGTTTAATAAGCAGATTCATCCTAAACCAGAATTTGGTTTTCTACAAGTAATTGACTATATACTCTCAGTTAGTAACATACATGTTTTATTAAACTACCTAAACTTGAGACTGTTGACTTGATTATCAAAGATGAAAGGAGATAAGAATGTATAGAATGTGAAAAGTGCCCAATAATTTGAATTGATAAATAATGGGCAGCATGGTGGCTCAATGGTTAGCACTATTGCCTAACAGTGCCTGGGGTACAGGTTCAATTCCATCTTAGGTGACTATCTTTGTGGAGTTTGCATATCCTCCCTGCATCTGTGTGGCTTTCCTCTAGATATTCTGGTTTCATGATGTGCAGGTTAGGTGGATTAGCCATGCTAAATTGTTCGTAGGAGGTGGGATGCTCTTCAGAGAGTCAGTGTGTACTTGTTGGGCCAAATGGGTTGTTTCCACGCTGTAGGAGTTCTATAACATATCATCTACCAGTGTTTATATCCAATAACATAAATATTATTTTTTGTAGTTTTTCAGACTAGAGGCCTGCAACCAATGGTGTTCCATAGGGATTGGTACTGGGTCCACTTTTGTTTGTCATTTATATAAATGATTTGGGTGAGAAAAAGGAGGCATGGTTAGTAAGTTTGCAGATGACACCAAAATTGTGAAGAAGGTTATCTAAGATTGTAAAGAGATCTTGATCAATTGAATCAATGGGCTAAGGAGTAGCAGATAGAATTTAATTTGGGCAGGACTTAGACAATTAGTGGCAGGGCCCTGGATAGTGTTGTAGAACAAAGAGATCCAGGGGTTCAAGTGCATAATTCTTTGAAATTTGTGTCACAGGTAGACAGGGTGGTTAAGAAGGGTTTAGCACGCTTGTTGAGACCTTTGAGTACAGGAGTAGGGACATCATGCTGACGTTGTACAGGACCTTGGCAAGGCCTCTTCTGGAGTACTGTGTGCAGTTCTGGTCACCCTGTTATAGGAAGGATACTATTAAACTGCACAGAGTTCAGACAAGATTTACCAGGATGCTGCCAGGAATGGAGGGTTTGATATATTAAAATAGACTGGAAAGACTGGGACTTGTTTCACTGGAGTATAGGATTTGAGGGGTGACCTTATAGATTTTATAAAATCATGAGAGGCATAGATAAGGTGAAAAAACAAGGCTCTTTTTCCTAGGGTGGGTAAGTCCAAAATAAGGGGGCATATTTTTAAGGTGAAAGGAGAAAGATTTAAAAAGGACTTGAGGGGTAACTTTTTATACAGAGAGGGGTTCATGTGTGGAATGAACTGTCAAAGTGATGGATGCAGGTACAGTTGCAACACTTGCAAGAAATTTGGATAAATTCATGAATAGGAAATGTTTGAAGGGATATAGGCCAAGCGCAGGCAGGTGTGACTAGTTTAGTTTGGGAATATAGTCAGCATGGAGATGAAAGGGTCTTTTTACATGCTGGATGGCTCTTTGCGTTTAAGAAAATTTCATCTTTAGTTGAATTGTATTCCTTTAGTTGAACTCAGCGTAAGTGATAGGTACGCCTAGTACGGCTGGTATACAAGACCCAATATTATGACTGGAAACTTGTTCCTGATTGTTACACAGTGACAAAAGGAGCAGGTTCACCTCACATGGTTAAACAGTTCTTTACATTCTTTGCATGGTTTAGTCTCACACAAGTAAGAATGGTCTTCTGGGAGAATAAAGGTAGAACAGCTTGGTACCTGTGGAACGTAGCAGAGACCATCAGTTAAGAAAGGGTGAAACTTCAAGATTTTCTTTAGTGAGATTGTAATATCTGCATTATGAACAGTACTTCACAGATTCAATTGAATCATTGTGGCTTTCAATGAAACAATCTAAAATTACACTAGTCTGGCTTTTAGGCTGCGGGGGACTGGGGGAGTGCAGGAGAATATATTGTGTAATGCTGCCAAATGTCTGATAGGTCGGTGAATTACAAGTCACGGTAAAAGCTTGAATTCTTATTTTATGTAGATGTCTTTGAGTTCGAACATGATCCAAGTTTTTAAAATGCTGAGGCACCAGTTATATACCTGCAAGCAAGCTGTTGAACTTGAACTGTAAGTTCAAAATTAACAAGCCTTAAACAAGACTAGGCATTTTAAATAATGGTACTTGCCACAAGGTACTGGTTATTTGGATTTAACTAGTACTGACAGTGATGATTTCAATCAATTTGACAGTGGAACTGGGCCTAAGATGAAATATTAGAATTCTGAAACAATTGCTTGAAATGAATATCACCAGATAATTCAGAAACACGAGGCATCAGACAGTAAGCAAATGCGAGGTGGTCTAAGCCAGGTTTGGAATGCATGTTTGTTCAATGTATGTCATCTGGTAAATAAGGTTAGTAAGCTGCAGCCACAAGTTACCACATGGGACTGTGATATAACGGCAATATTAGCTATCTGCATCAGGGATGGAGAGGATGGGGAACTTAATTTTCCTGGCTACAAGGCATTCTGAAAAGTTAGGAAACGAAAAAAAGAAGTAGGGATGGCAAGAAACTATTATCACATGGGAGGGAGATAATTGAAACATCAAAGATTTGAATCGACTTGGATACAATTGAAAAGCTATTACTTTGCCAGATGTGCATCATAAGATGCTGAATAATAGGAAAAAAAATCAAAACACCAGGTAAATTGTAAGAAGGTTTAAGTAGTATAGAGCAGTACATATCACGTAATAATCGGAGACATCAATTATTTTAATACATAATAGCATACAAACAGTATAAAAGGAAACACAGGGAGGATTTCCTGTAAGGTGTACAAACCAGTTTCTTAATCTGTGTGCTTCCAGCTTAACAAGAAATGTAACCGTGCTGGGGAAGAGTGATCATAATATCCTCTGGTTTACAATGGTTAAAAATAAATTACAGAGAATAATTAAGCCTAAAAATATGGTTAACTTAATTTGCCTGGATTTTATGTGGCCCAATTTATTTTCAGTAGAGGGCAGCAGTGGGAAGACGGCCAGGTTAAATAGAATATAGAACATAGAATATTACAGCGCAGTACAGGCCCTTCGGCCCTCAATGTTGCACCGCCCTGTCATACTAATCTGAAGCCCATCCCACCTACACTATTCCATGTACGTCCATATGCCTGTCCAATGATGACTTAAATGCACTTAAACTTGGAGAATCTACGACCGTTGCAGGCAAAGCATTCCATACCCTTACTACTCTCTGAATAAAGAAACTACCTCTGACGTCTGTCTTATACGTATCTCTCCTCACTTTAAAGTTGTGTCCCCTCGTGTTTGCCGTCCCCATACTTGGAAAAAGGCTCTCCCTGTCCACCCTATCTAAGCCTCTGATTATCTTGTATGTCTCTCTTAAGTCACCTCTCAACCTTCTTCTCTCTAACGAGAACAGCCTCAAGGCTGTCAGCCTTTCCTCGTAAGATGTTCCTTCCACACCAGGCAACATCTTAGTAAATCTCCTCTGCACCCTTTCCAAAGCTTCCACATCCTTCTTATAATGCGGTGACCAGAACTGTACACAATATTCCAAGTGTGGCTATACCAGAGCTTCGTACAGCTGCAGCATAACCTCCTGGTTCCAGAACTCAATCCCTCTATTAATAAAGGCCAAGACACTGTATGCCTTCTTAACAACCCTGTCAATCTGGGTGGCAACTTTCAGGGATCTGTGTACATGGACACCGAGATCTCTCTGCTCATCTGCACTCCCAAGAGTCTTACTATTAGCCCAGTACTTTGCATTCCGATTACTCCATCCAAAGTGTATCACCTCACACTTGTCCACATTAAACTCCATTTGCCACCTCTCAGCCCAGCTCTGCATCCTATCTATGTCTCTCTGCAACCTACTACATCCTTCGTCACTATCCACAACTCCACCGACCTTGGTGTCGTCCGCAAATTTACTAACCCACCCTTCTAAGCCCTCATCCAGGTCGTTTATAAAAATGACGAACAGCAGTGGACCCAACACCGACCCTTGCGGTACGCCGCTAGTAACTGGACACCAAGACTAACATGTTCCATCAACTACAACCCTCTGTTTTGTTTCAGCAAGCCAATTACTGATCCAAACTGCGATATCCCCCACAATCCCATCCTCCGCATTTTGTATAATAGTCTACTGTGGGGAACCTTATCGAACGCCTTGCTGAAATCCATATACACCACATCAACCGGTTTACTCTCATCTACCTGTTTGGTCACTTTGTCAAAAAAGTCAATAAGATTCATTAGGCACGACCTACCCTTCACAAAACCGTGCTGACTGTCCCTGATCAGATTATTCTTTTCTAGATGGTTATAAATCCTCTCTCTTATAACCTTTTCCAACGCTTTACCAACAACTGAAGTGAGACTCACTGGTCTGTAATTACCAGGGTTGTCCCTACTACCTTTTTTGAACAAGGGAACCACATTTGCTATCCTCCAGTCCTCAGGCACTATTCCTGTAGACAATGATGATTTGAAGATCAATGCCAAAGGCTCAGCAATCTCTTCCCTTGCTTCCCAGAGGATCCTAGGATAGATTCCATCCGGCCCAGGGGACTTGTCTATTTTCACACTCTGCAGTATTTCTAATACCTCTTCCTTGTGAAACTCAATCTCTTCTAGTCTAGATGCAAGTATCTCTGTATCTTCCTCGCCAACATTTTCATTTTCTATAGTGAACACTGTCAAAAAATATTTATTTAGTGCTTCCCCTATCTCCTCTGACTCCACACACAACTTCCCACTACTATCCTTGATTGGCCCTAATTTAACTCTTGTCATTCTTTTATTCCTGCCTTTGGGTTAACCCTGATCCAATCTGCCCACAACTTCTCATGTCTCCTCCTGGCTCTTCTGAGCTCTCTTTTTAGGTCTTTCCTGACTTTCTTGTAACCCTCAAGCACCCTGAGTTTTCATATTTTGTCCTAACATAAGCCTTCTTCTTCTTGACCAGGGATTCCACTTCCTGAGTAAACCACAGCCCACACATTCTACATCATCCTCCCTGCCTGACGGGTACATATTTATCTAGGACACACAGGAGCTTTTCCTTGAATAAGCTCCACATTTTTAATGTGCTCATCCCCTGCAGTTTCCTTCCCCATTCTACGCTTCCTAAATCTTTCCTAATTGCATCGTAATTTCCCTTCCCCCAGCTGTAGCTCTTGCTCGGTGAAGTACACCTATCCCTTTCCATCTCTAAAGTAAATCTGACAGAATTGTGATCTCTGTCTCCAAAGTGCTCACCTACTTCCAAATCTAACACCTGGCCAGGCTCGTTACCCAGTACCAAATCTAAAGTGGCTTCGCCCCTTGTTGGCCTGTCTACATACTGTGTCAGGAAGCCTTCCTGCACACACTGGACAAAAACTGACCCATCTATAGTACTCGTACTGTAGTGTTCCCAGTCAATATTTGGAGAATTGAAGTCCCCCATGACAACTACCCTGTCTCTCTCACTCCTATTGAGAATCATAGGTCAGGTGTCTGGCCCAACCATCTACCTGGCCACTAGGACTCACCCCAATAAAATAGGTGGGCACATGCCAAAATCTGTAGCTCACCTGTCATTTGAATTAATAATTAAGGGTCAATTAGGCTTATTCACTAGTCTATTAATCAAATGTGGACAGCATGGTGGCTCAGTGGTAACTGCTGTTACCTCATACAGCTAGGGACCCAGGTTTGATTCCAGCCATAGATGATCTAGGGGTTCAGGTAACTTGTTCTTTGAAAGTTACTCAGATCACTTGCATATAGGAGTTGGGACATCACATTGAGGTTGTACAAGACATTGGTAAGGCCACTTTTTGAGTATTGTGTGTAGTTCTGGTCACCATGCTATAGGAAGGATACTACTAAATTGGAAACAGTTTAGAAAAGATTTACCAGGATGTTGCCAGGACTGGAGTGTCTGAGTTATAAGGAGAGGCTGGATAGGCTGGGACTTTTTTCACTGGAACTTAGGAGGTTGAGGGGTGATCTTACAGAGGCTTATGAAATCATGAGGAGCATTAATAAGATGAATAGTAAGGTCTTTGCCCTCGGTGGGAGAGTTCAAAACTAGGGGGCATATTTTTAAGTTGAGAGGAGAAAGATTTAAAAAGAACCTGAGGGGTAACTTTTCTACACAGAGGGTGATTCGTATGTGGAATGAACTGCCAAAGGAAGCTGCAGATGCAGATACAGTTACAGCATTTAAAAGACATTTGGATAGGTACAAGAATAGGAAGGGTTTCAAGGTATATGAGCTAAACACAGGCAAATGGGATTAGCTTACTTTGGGAAACTTGGTCAGCATGGATGAGTTGGATCAAAGGGTCTGCTTCCATGCTGTATGACTCCATGACTGTCCATGTGGACTTTACACATTCACCATGTGTCTATGTGAGTTTCATCAGTGTGCTCTAGTTTCGTCCAACAATCCAAAGATGTGCAGGATAGGTGGATTGGCTACAGAAGATATGGGGATAGGATAAGGGGGCTGGGTTGGGGTGGGGTTCTCTTCAGAGGGTTGGCACTGACCTGAGTGCTGAACAGCCTCTAAAGTGATGTCAGCATCAAAAGGCTTCGCTTGTAAATATTTAATTGGCCACACAAGAAAAATGGTATCTTCATTTTTATGCCTCACTATTAGACAAAAAATAACCACAGGTGCTTTGGAGAGAAAAATAAAAATCAGTGGGGAAAAGAAATGGAAATAAAGGATTCTTGTAATTTTGTTAACCCTGGAGGATGAAATTAAAGGTGTTAGGGGTCCTCTTGTGGTGTCCCTACTCCTGGACCAAGAAGCCCGGGTTCAAGTCCCACCTGCCCCACAGAGGTGTAATAACATCTCTGAACAGGTTGATTAAAAAAAAAGGTCTTTAGAAAAAGGCAGACCCAGATTGTGATGATGGAATGGTGATGAGCATAGCTCCTTTCCAAGCAGTTAAACAGAGTTCAATTCTGGGCTGTAGCAAGCTCTATATTTCAAATTGATCAACAACAAAGAATAAAGCAGACTCAGGTAAAAGAAACATAATAAATAAAGCAGACACACTCTGAGCCAGGAGGCCAGTGTTCAACTCCTATCAGCTCCAGAGCTGGGTAATAATATGTCCAAACAGGTTGTTTAGAAAATATATTATAAAACAGACCCAATTCATTTTGAGAGTCTCTTCCCACTCTCCCTCAATTTGATGGGTTTGCATTGTCCATAATGAACTTTGCAGGTAAATTTCTAATTGGCCACACAAGTTACTTAAACAAAAAAAAAGTTACAGTGATTTGGTGGTGAGAAAGCTGTTCAGTTATGTGCAAGAGCACTTCCAGATAAAGGAAGAAACGAAAGCAGATTGAGTACAGGTGACGGTTACTAGTTGGAGAAATGGTCCGGTGATTTGGTCGTGGAGCAGGTTACGTGTATAGTACAAAAAAAGCAGACCCAGTGGAACCTGGACACATCTTGGCATGTGCTGATTTGTCACTGTGAGGTGGAGATCCCCAGTGGAGGGCACTCTACACAGGAGTCCTCTGATTTTCCATAGGGGATCTGGGGTGGAGGGTAAAATATATCAGAAATTGCTGGAAAACTCAACAGGTCTTGCAGCAGCTGGACATTTTAAGTCCAGTGACCCTTCGTCAGAATGCCAGTCCAGAATAAATTCAATGATCGTAACTCTCAATTCCCTTATCCATCAAAAATTTAACGGAGTTTTGAATAAATTCAATGATCCAGCCTCAACAACTTTGTGGGGAAGAGAATTCCACAGACTAATGGTCCTGTGAGAGAAAACAATTCTCTTTATTTCCATTTTTAAAAGTTTTTCAAACTGTCTTCCCTCACATTAGTCTCCCCATTCCCCACCAACCCCCAAGAAGAACCATACTCCTGGTATTCTTCCTATCAAGTCCCCTCAGGATTATGTCTGTTTCAAGAAGGCCATCACTCATTTTTCTAAACTCCAAGAGGGATGATCCCAGTCTGTTCAGCCTTTCTACATCAGATAAGCATTACATCTCAAAAATGAGTTGAAAGCCTTATCTGAACTACTTTGATTGGAATTATATCTATAGGTAGTTCTCGTATAACGCGTGTTTATTAAATACAGTTTGTGAATTGCTGACTTTTTTTTCATCGCTGCTACACGATTCCCATCCCTGGCATTAGGTGTCACAGTGTGTGGAAGGCTGGACTCTGATCACGTGATGCCGATTCAATCAGCTCATGGGCTTTCTTATGAAGAGGTTCGTGAAAAGTCTTGTGAAATGTTTGTGCCAGTGGACTTGGAAAAGTGTTGTGAAAATGTCTCTACACCGGAGGGCAAGAAGCTGAGAGCAATCTGTTAATTTAAAAGCCTAACGAGTTGAGATAGCCAATTGCAGTCAGGGTGAGTTGTTAGTGAAGATGAAAGTGAGTGGGTAAGATGTTGCAGGAAATGGCAGATAGAATGAGTGGGAGGTATCAGTGAGAAAATGGTGGCACTTTCATTGGCAGAGTGGAGGTGGTCATCGATGATCTTCCTACATTCCGTACATTTCTTCAGGATGGTTGAGACTGCACTGGCCTGGATGGTACCCTTTGTCTAGGTTGGTATGGTTCCAGTAGAATGGTGTCCTCTGTTGGCCAGGGAGAGAAGGATGTCCTACTATGCATCACCCCATCCCCATCTGCAGCATCTCCATGTTCCTGCCCACAAAGAGAGGCACCAATTTTCCATTGTCTGCCATGTCCAGGGCCAATGTTGGGAACCATGGAGTGCAGCTCCAGACTGACAGCTACACCACAGTTTTTAGATTAGAGTGGTTCTGGAAAAGCACAGCAAGTCAGGTAGCATCCGAAGAGCAGGAAAATCAACATTTCAGGCAAAAACCCTGCCTGACCTGCTGTGCTTTTCCAGCACCACTCTAATCTAAACTCTGGTTTCCAGCATCTGCAGTCCTCACTTTTGCCTAGCTGCACCACAGATCTTGATCAATTCTGAGATATCCAGGAAGTGGTAAGTTATTTTGGAAATGGATATGATATGATGGTGCTAGGGTGGGGTAGGTAATAAGTCATGCAGGTTTTGTGAAATAAAGTGATAGACGTTCCCAAGCATCATAATATAGAACCATACAACAGGTCAAAATTTACTTAGACTGTGCTATCGTTTGCATCAGGCTATTATTTTTGTTTTGCTTTTTATTGGTATTTTTGCTTGTTTGCCTCTAACCCTGTTTTGTCCCCCATAGGCTCCATTATTTCTATTGTATGATTTTCTATAACACAGCATCACATGGGAACACAACTACGCCATTTTAGGAGAACTACCTGTATCACCACACAAGACTATGCGGTTTCCAAATTTGGAGTACAGCAAAGCCCTCAACAGCTGCTGTAAAACTTTACTACATTTTACATTCCATTCTCCTGGCAATAAAGGTTGATAACATGTCCTGCTAACAATAGCATCTTTCTTGTGTCAAAAGTATATCCTCCACATCTCCTCTCTGGTTAGGTCACCAACACAGAGGTAGCCTAGAGCATACTGATTCTGTCAAGATACACTATGGCTAAGCCAAAAATATTTACATTGATTTGGTCATGTGGATCAGATTGAAGATGGCTTTCTGATGCCCGAAACATCGATTCTCCTGTTCGTTGGATGCTGCCTGACCTGCTGCGCTTTTCCAGCAACACAGTTTCAGCTCTGATCTCCAGCATCTGCAGTCCTTTCTATCCAAAAATCCCCTGCATGGTGAATTAGCCACTTCGTCATGACCTCCTGGGTTTAAAAAGATGAAGGGAGGTATGAAGTCTCAATTTTCATTCTGAACCTTTGACAATCAGAATATCTACTCGTGAAATTTCCTCAAGAATTAATGGTTCGTGCCAGAGGTCAGTGATGGTCAAACTCTACACATCTGTGCTACAGTTTGATGACCTAAATGATAATTTAACATTCCATGTTTTCTTATCTGTTGAGAGTTTTGTATTATGCCCAAATTTGAGCTGTTCTTGAAGTTTTCTACAGCACAGGAATGGAGGTGAGGATTGTGTAGGGGTAAAACCAGAAGAACAATGTTAGTGAAAAGAAAAAGAAAGAAGAAAATCAAGCAGTATCCACAGCCAGGCGAAAAAGTGAAAAATAGTTCAAAATGTGCTATAGAAATAAATAGAAGTGGTAACAGCAAAACTGTCCAGGTTAACCATCATCACCCCACTGACAGGAACTGCAGGAGAATGCATATGCATGGGACCACACAGAAATCTGGGAGCTTCTGTTTGTGATTTACATTTCTCCAGGAAATGGACTGTTGAGGCAACTAGTGGAAAACATCAAATACTCCCATATCATTAGATGTGTTGCAAAAACCCTTGAAAATGTAACAGAGTGTTACAGGGCGTTCTAACAATATACTACCTTATATTACGGTTAAATATATATTTATAGAATAGCAAAAAAAACCTTCATTCCAGCTCATGTTAATCTGAGCATTTATTTTGCTATCTGAAAATGCAAAGTGGAAGATATGGAGTGTTTTTAATTTCTTTCCTTTTGACCTGGGTGTCAGATTAAAAACTACTATCAGAAAAGGAGACAACTGAGCCACAGGTATCAACCCAGCTTTCAAAGCTGGTTTCTTCAAGGGTGGGGGGAGTCCAGAACTCTAAGCCATAGATTTAGCGTGGGGGGGGGGGGAATTTAAAAGGGACCTAAAGGACAACTTTTTCACACAGAGGGTGGTGTGTGTATGGAATGAGCTGCCAGAGGAAGTGGTGGATACTGGTCCAATTACAACATTTAAAAGGCATCTGGATGGTTATAATAGAAAGAGTTCAGAGGGATATAGGCCAAGAGCTGACAAATGGGAACAGGTTAGGTTAGAATATCTGGTCGTCATGGACAAGTTGGACTGAAGGATCTATTTCTCTGCTGTACATCTCTGTGATTGTGTAATTATCTTAAGAATTTATTGCAGTGATTAATGACGTTTCAAACCAGTAACCTAAATGAAAATATTTAAATTGAAAATATGTCACTTATTTGTACTGGATACTTGGGTTGGGGTAACATTTTCTGTGGTAAATTTGACAACAAGAGCATGGCTTGAAAACTGGTGGTATCTGAGATTATACATGACATAATTTGTGGCACAGAAACACTGTAAAAATGGTAAATTGGGAACAAAGAATATTTTAGCTCGATCTATAAAAATTACATGATGTCATTAGAACTTGGGAGTCTCCAGAACTTTGGAACACAGGATACAAAATGTTAAGCAGAAATGCCTTTCTCTTGTCCATATAATACAAATATCACCTATCGGGATCAACACGAAGTAGGCAGAGTTTCAGTAAACCATAATGGTGAATGGGGGACTTTCACACAATGACCAGCTTAAGTGAGCAAATTCCAGCAGTACAGTTTATACAGTACAATCTCTTAACCTGGGTTTGGGTTGTGTTTAAACTTTCTATAACAATGAAATAGTTATTCAGCTTGTGTAGTTATTGAATGTACATTTAACACAGCCATCAACTTTATTTATTTAACAAAAAAATCAATGCAGATAAATAACTTCCATAATTCTTAAAGTAAATTAAAACAAATTAACAGAGAAATTACAACAGTAGAAGCTATCTTAAGTATGAAACTGGCAGGGGTATAACCTTTCATGACAATATCATCGATCTAGCTGTAGGTATAAAGAAGTCTTGCATAAATTATTGAAAACCAAAATTAAGATCTGATGGTAAAGATTAAAGACTGTGGAAGTTTTGTTTCATATGAAGCTACTTAAAAATGGAATCAAGATACTGCTCAAGACTTACATTTCACTGAGATGAAAAGGTTTTTAAATGGACCCCCTTATCTTGAGTTCTTGGACAATAAAAAAAAGCCTGAACTCAAATAGTTTGCCAAAAGGAAGAGAATACATTATCAGATATCAACAAAATTATTCTTTTAATCAATCTTTAGTTGCATTGTTTGAACGTTATTACAGAAATGATGATTGCCTCTAAAAAGTGAGAAGTCTACCTTTATTCTTCAGTTTATGGCTCACAAATATATAATATGCAAGTCTTTCAAGAAGGTAGCACAGAGTGGATGGAAGCACATTAGAAAATCAGAAAAGCATAGAGATCCTCTGACATTGCTCAAATCTCCCTTACAAAGTGAAAAAAAGATTCACAAGAATGAGAATGGAACTGGGAGAATACACTGATTTGAAAAGGTTTCACAGATTGGGCTGTTAATCTTTTATAGTCTGGCTTGATGCTAGACTAGGAATTTGGGTTCAAAACAGACTGGTTTAGGAGAATGCAAAGTCAAGAACTGTTTTCAAACTCTGACTTCAAGGTAATATTTATTACACATGCAGCAAGACCTTGACAACATCCAGGAAAAAGTGAGGACTGGAGAACATCTAAAATTATATTCAATCCGCTCACCATCCTGATTTGGAAATATATCATCATTCCTACATGTTGCTGGGTCAAAATCCTGGAATTTCCTCCCTAAGACCATTATGGGTCTACCTACAGCATGTGAACTGCAGTGCTTCAAGAAGCCAGCTCACCACCACCACCACCATCTTCTAAGGACCGAGAATATGTGGAGCCATGGCAGTGACTATAAGAACATAGGTTGGCATAAAGGGGAGTCAAGAGAAGGTTATGGGCATTGGTTGCCAGTGACAGTATGAGATGCTGTGGGCACATGAGTAGGCGGAAGGCATGTGGTGACATGGATGAAGGTGGTGAGGGATGGATGCTATTTTAGGCTGTATTGCTTTTCAAAGACCTTTTGGCTATTTCCAAACTCTTTCTTGGGAATGTGCGCCTAAGGTACAACTAAAGGGGCAGTGGAGGTAACTTTCTTTTTTTTTAAAATCTCATTCCAAATAAAAAGTCTTTCATTTCTGGTTGAAGCTGGTCTGTACAGATACATTACTTAACAAAAGGGCAAGGGGGAGAATAATAGTCAAACTGATCCACATTTTCTTTTAAGACCACTGAACCATGTATGATGATGTTAATATTTAATTCACTAGCACAATATTCTCAACTGTTGGCTCCTACAGTCAGGGAGAGTGCTTAAGCTGGAAGAAAAATACAAGACTAACAATATAGTCATCAAATTCATGTTTATTTTAATTGAATTCATATAAGCTGGGCTAAATGAAGTTCCCAATGTCAGTTACACAAAAACAAGAAAATCAGTTTCTGTGTTGCTTTTCAGATGAATGTTATTTTATTGGATGTGAACACCGTATTGACCTAAAGGACATTCAATTGAGATTTCAGCTGTTGTGACCTTGAAGGGCTTCAGCCATGAATAATTTGCCCATGCTCTGTGATGTAAACTCCTTGATCTGCTGGCAGTAGGTGTTGATTTGTCCTGTCAGGAGTTGAAAAAAAGGCAAAACATAAAATTAAAGACTCTGGGAACCGAAGTTCAAAATCTAGCCTGAAAGATTTAAAACAGAATTCAAAGGACAATACTTCACACAATCATATACCACACAGAGAGAACTAATGTTATGCTGTCAATATTTAATATATATACTTTTTTGTTGTTTTAATACATGTAGACAAGCCAATCTATGACCATAGATTACAATACGACCACTTCCATAATCACAGCACCAATCACGTCTACTTAAAGTGACCAGCGTCAAAGCAACTAAACAGCACTTGTTATGTGACCTTTCTGAAAATCTCCAGAAGAAATTACAAAGAACATTAATATCAAAGTCTAAGATGGGCAATGTTCTGGTACTTTCCAGTCATCTGATATGTAACTGGCATCATGCTGAAACCCTGGAATACAAATTAAGGAAAAGGGATTTGTACTTCAACCTCAATGCCAGGTTCAGTTACCTTTGCTACTCTAACTTTACTAATTATTGAATGGCAGCTAAACACTGCCAAAATATTGGTAAATAAAGCTCCCAGCTGTTCTCAAGGGATTCCGCAGTATTTCAGCTCAAGTCAGCAGCTCAGTATCCAATTTGAATCAATATTGTTTTCACCCAAGTTAGACTTATTCATTAAGATGGCAATAATTCTGTTGATGATGATCCCAAATCTGATATGGTAATCCCAAACCACTCATGTCTAGAATGGTCTTGTCAGACAGAGATATTTGCAATAATTGTTTCGTCTTCTAGTCTGCGAATAACCATTGATAGAGGCACCACTCAGGGATTCAATTTAGGCTCTAAACGTATCAAAGAGTGGAAAGTAGCCAAGCCACGCTGTTTTTTTTAAAGCACTTTTGGCAGTAGTTGTATAGGCCTAGGGGAAAATGCCAATAGGTCTGTGGAGTTGCATTGGCCATTTTTTATATTTGCTTTATTTTCCGGGAAACAACGAAAGGTTATATCATGAGAAAAGCTCTTTTATATTTTTCAAGTGCAATACAAAAATAATTTAAAGAACCAGAAGATACAGCTAAACAGTAAGTTTTTTTGCAGAATGGCTTTTCTTAAAATTTGATTATGGCAGGCAGAATGATTATTTAAATTAAAATGGTTATCCTTTATATAATTAGCTACTTTCTCTCTGATCTAACCCAATTCTTTCAGGCACAAGAACATCTCTGGGGAGAGGGTTGAGGGGTTAACATTCAAGTCATTTCCTGTTCCTCGGATGCTGCCTGACCTGCTGTGCTTTTCCAGCACCACTCTAATCTTGGCTCTAATCTCCAGCATCTGCAGTACCCACTTCTGCCGGGTTAACATTCAAGGGACGCCTGTGTCACAAATGCCATGAGGCAATATGTGTTGGATAAGAGCACAAATAAAAAAAACAAGAAGTGGATAAGTATAAGGGGAGAAAAAAGTACTTAAAAACTCATTCCAGAAATATTCACATGAGCGGTAGTTTTAATATATGGGGTTAAAGAAATTGTGCAAAGTCAGAGGAATGACAAAACTGGGTTAAACCTCAATGAGGAGGCAACAAGGGAGAGGCATATTATAGCAGGTGAAGTAGCAACAACTTGTTAAAAATATTGCATCCACAGAAAGATAACATGCTAAACTCTCCTGATCAATGCTGAGTTAGTTGTTTTTTGTTGATTTACTCGTGAGAAGTGGGCATTACTGGTTGGGCCAGCATTTATTGCCGTTCCCAAGCTGTCTTCTTGAACCACTGCAATCCATTTGGTGTAGGTAGAGGAAGGAAGTTCCAGGATTTTGACCCAACAACCCAGTATGGATCAAGATCAAAGAAAGGTCAGAACTGGACAAGAGAAGGCACAAGCAAATTAATTATTAAAAGCAAAAATCTGAATTTTAATCATGACACAGTAGATGGAGGTGGCAACCCTATAGTTTCTAGAGATTTTAAATACAGACAGAACATTGTCCAACTAACAAGATTCTGGATCAATTCTGGATGTAACCTTGAGTGGTTATCCAAGCATGATACATAAAATCACAGAACATCTCAGGTTCAGCCCTGGAATGCTGATAACAGAATGCAAGTAAATGTTTGAGATAAAACTATTGGTCATATGAAAAGACGACTTAGAAGAAAGACCTTTTTTAAAAATTGACTAGAATACGCTCTGGTTGCAATAAGTCTAACACAGGAGTGAGAAGGACGTAACTACTGGAGAAAATGTTGGGAAAATTATAACCAAAACTAAATCCTGCTGGAATTTCAGTGCTGCTGTGAACCAGAAAACATCATCCTGGAAAAGTGCTGTGCCTTAAATTATTCTAATATAAAGCTGAAAAAATTTGAAAATATGAACATCAATTTCCTCCATATTGCAACTGGAGAAACTGGAGGTACACACCCAGTAACAGCATGCTGTTTCTCTGCCTTCATCAACCACAAATACCATACAGCTCAAGACAACCTAGAGAAACACTAAATTGAATTAGAATAACAACTGCATTAATATAGTGAAAGCCTGTTGCAATAACTCAAACATATTCTAAAAGCTGTCTGTGATTGTGCCATTGGTATTTCAGATGAATGCCAAATATATTAAAGACACCACTACTTCATGCCTATATGTGATACAAGTTTTTAAAATTTGAATACTTGGTCTAAACCCAGCCACAATTTACCAAATGAACGTTCAAGTTTGCCTACACGCAGGAAGGATTCTACATAGAGGTTTAATGGGCTCTTAAATAGGCCCAAGTTCATAGCAAAAAAAATCTAAAATCTCTACCAATTGGGATAAATTTATCAATCTTATTCCTGCAGCTGATAGAGAAATGTCACAATGACACAGCAGAGAGGGCTCCTATAAAGAACCACCCCTCCCTGAAACACAAGTTCAGTTCATAATCCAGGTGAACATCAATTGATTAATGGTTCATTGCTAGACCCTAGGTTGGAAGCTCTAAGGTTGGGGCAGGATACAAAGCTTGGTGCACCAAACTGTACTACATCCAACCTGGAAGAATTCAACTTTCAGTTTTCTCCTTTAGTCTACCCTCTAAATCTCTAACCTGCAACAAGGAGTGTTTCAAGTCTTGGTGGTGGCTGAGGTGGTTTGAATAACTTGGAAGGGTCTTCCTCTGGCAATGGTGCCTCTCCTCGGCTCTGTCTTTGGGAATTTTCCAGCTGACGTCTGTGTAGGTACTGCAACGAAATGATAAAGTTGAATTTATGCGGCTGCCAAATCAAGTTTTTCAGAAAACTTAATTCTTTTAGATAACACCATCTTTCAAGTGGGTAGGGGAGATCTTATTCTTAAATTAAGACTTTATTCACATACTCAGATTCTACCAAAAAGGAAAAAAAATGTCTAATTAGTATTGTCACCATCCACAGATATATTTGTAGGTTAGTTACATAAATTATTCTTTATTAACAATATATATTCTTGTTACAAGTTACCATACCTTGTTAGACATTATATTATGGTCACCTCTATAAATAAACCAAGAAACTTATACTTAAGAGTGCTCATCTAACCATATAATAGGGTAAGCCAGAGGCTCAAACACTAGACCCTCCTTTTTGTTGTCTAAATTGGATATTTGTGAACTGCACTGCGCCCATTCGAGTTTTTCCAAAGATCAGCCAAGAAAACGTTTGATAAGACAAGCCAGCCACATTTAATTTCTCAAATAGCAAATGAATCTGAAGACCATCAGTGACAATAGGACTCATTTAAATCAATTAATACAACTTGACTTTTGTGCAATAATACAAATAATACGGTGGCGCAGTGGTTAGCACTGCTGCCACACAGTGCCAGGGACCCGGGTTCAATTCCCGCCTCAGGCGACTGTCTGTGTGGAGTTTGCACATTCTCCCCGTGTCTGCGCGTGTTTCCTCCAGGTGCTCCGGTTTCCTCCCACAATCCAAAAATGTGCAGGTTAGGTGAATTGGCCATGCTAAGTTGCCCGTAGTGTTAGGTAAAGGGGTAAATATAGGGGAATGGGTCTGGGTGGATTGCTCTTTGGAGGGTCGGTGTGGACTTGTTGGGCCGAAGGGCCTGTTTCCATACTATAAGTAATCTAATCTAATCAAAATTAACACTGTAAACTTCACCATGTAACCCAGTAGATTTGAATCATCCTTGTGCATCCTAACATTGAGTCTGAGAAAGCTAGATAGGGTAGAAGACAAGAGACACTGAACAAAAGTTTTAAATCTTACAGGGCCAAAGGAGTGGTAAAGAGGAAGGAATAGAAACCAAAGATGCGTTCAGAGCAGGGGTGGTATTATCTGAAAGTAAAAATTACACAAAACTGAAATATACAAAGAAAAGGAAATATAAAATGGGAGGGAGGGGCAGAGTTTTATGGTCTGAAATTGGTGAACTGAATGTTCAGCCCAGAAGGTTGTAAATTGTCTAACGAAAAGATGAGACACTGTTTCTCAAAATTACATTGAGCTTTGTTGGAACATCGTGCCAAGTCAAGGACAAAGATGTCAGAGATGTTGGTGTAAAGAATTAAAACAAGAGACACCCAGAATCTGTGGGTCGCTGAGCTTGAGGACTAAACAGGGGTGCTCCACAAAGCAGTAACCCAATTTGCATGTAGTCTGCCCAATGCAGAGTAGACCATGTAATGAGCAACAAACGTTGTACATTACATTGAGATTGCTTGTACTGGAAGGAATATTTGGGACCTGCTTTACTTTTGTTTTCAGCCTGTAGTATACTTATACTTAGAATATCTTTTACCTTCTTGTATTACCACATTTCCCTTTGGCCCAGCTAAACTAACTCTGTCATTCAATTACTCACTTCCCACCCTATTGTAGACCTTTGACTTGCCTTTGCCCCACCCACCATTTTCTTCAAATCTGTGACATCCAACTTTTCCCAATTCTGATGAAAGATTATCAACCTGAAATGTCAACTGTTTTTCGACAGATACTGTCTAACCTGCTCAGTATTTCCAGTATTTTGTATTTTTATTTCAGATTTCCAGCATTTATACTGCTCAGCTTGGTCAGAATACTTTTAGCAGATTGATTTTAGGGAGATTGTAAACAAAAACTTGTGTTTCTAAACATACAATACACAATTTGCTTTACTCAAAAAGATTAATGGTGTATTTGAATTATGCTAATCTCAAATTACTACAGGAGAACAAAATTCACAGATGGGTATCTAAGGATGCAATTGTATTCACAGCATCAACACTGACAACTTTCAAATGATTGCCAAATACTTAAGGTTTGACTCACCACGAGGAAAACTGACCTTTCCCGGAGGGAGAAAAGGAGGCCAACAGAGTACTCAGTGTCAAAAAGAAACAGAGAAAATGAGGAAAGAAAAATACTAGGCTAACAAAAAGGATGTTTTTCTTTTAAAAGGTTTTTGAACATGAAATCCAAAGGGTGTGATTCACTTCCCCCAGTTAAGAATAACCTCCATGACATAATTATTGGGCAACCGTAAAGTCTGCGTCTACCACAGCTTGTAGTGATAGCATGTTAATGGTATTTCTTCATTCTAAACTCTGCCAATATAGGAAGTTGTAGCTTTGATTCTACTTACTTGCTGTTTCTGTTGTTGCTGTTTAGTTACATTTCGCATGTAAGTATTATATTTAATGATATCTTGACTCATTTCATCCACTCTGTCCATTAACAGCTGAAGGTTCTTTTCGAGATGATTTCTGCAAGACAAATAATTATGAAATATGACTAATTGTTGTTCCTACATATTATACTAAAATGAATTAATCTCCATCAATCATTCTCTCAAATAAAGTACATTTAAATCACAGATCTCACTGCATTCCTTACAATACCAAGAAAGACAAAAATCAACAAGGGCGGTATCTTACTACACAAGTATGTTTGTACTGGCTTCCTCCAGGCCAAAATGAAAAGGTCTAAATAATAATTACCCTGATCTTCCAACCATTTTCAACAACCCAGTTGGTGAAGTCAAACAATCCAAGCTGCTTTGCTGCATGAAGATTGGGAATTCAGACATATAACTAACATGTAATTTTAGTTTGAGACTGGTGATGCCTGAATGTTTTGCCTGAATGCTGTAAATACAAAGGCCTAACTCTTTAAAAGTATGCAAGATGGTTGATGACATCAGGTTTTACAACCAGAAAAGTGGTTGAAATACACTACTGCAAAAAAGAATAATTTATGATTCATGTACCTAAACCTGACATAGCAGGTCAGTCAGCATTTGCGAAGAGAAAAGATAACTTAATTTACATTTGCACATACTGTAGTTGGATAATTCAGTTAAGACAAGTGAGTACAGTGCACTATATGAGTGTAATCAACAGATCGAGTCCAACAAACTTTATGCAAAGACTCTCAGTGGTTATGAATTAGGAAATCTGCTCCTGACATTGAAGTTTATCCTTCAGAAATATCAAAGTCTCCCATTACAGTATTCCACTTTTTTCTAAGGTTTTTTGCCTTCGCATCAAGAGGGTTATTTAATTACAGATGACACAATGCATGAAAAGATTTCCTGATAGCACTTCTAAAATTACTAGTAAATATGCATATGTTTGTCATGATCAAGAAATGTAAAGCTCCAGATTAACCTTTTCCGTTGCTTCAAATACTTTATGGAGCTCAATAGCCTATCAGGTATCAGACCCTGATATTAACAAGGTGTTGGTAAAGGTCTATGAGAGTATGCCTGATTTGATAATTCTGGTCAGACTGTCTGCCTTGTTACCAGACAGGAGCCTAAACTTTAATGGGAGGAGACCATAACATGCTGATGGCCTAGATGGCCAGGGCAGAAGGTCTGCAGTAATATTAATTTTCATGTGTTTTCACAATTTTTATATGGATGGTTTAAGTCCCCTGACAAAATGACTTTCCTATTTTCATATTGTCTTCAGCGCAATTGATTTCCCTCTTCTGGCTGACTTGATAATTTATTAAAGACATAAAAACTGCAGATCCTGGAATCCGAACTAGACAGGCAGGAGGCTGGAAGAACATAGCAAGCCAGGCAGCATCAGGAGGTAGAGACGTCGACATTTCAGGTGTAACCCTTCTTCAGGGCTGGAGGTGGGTGTAAGGGGAGCTGCAGATAAAGAGGGTGGCAGGGGCAGGGTGGTGAAGTGGGGATAGGTGAAGACAGGTAGAGGGTACGACCTGGTTGGTCAATAGAAGAAATGAATCAGGTTGGTGGCAGGGAGTAGTGGAAGGGAGGAGAGGGGCTGGGAAGGGAATTGGGGTTGGGAAGGGAGGTTATTTGAAATTGGACAACTCAATGTTCAGTCCTCTCGGTTGTAGGCTGCATTAGCAGATGAGGTGTTGATCTTCCAATTTGCGATTTGGTTCGTTGTGGCAATGGAGGAGGCCAATGATGATCATGTCAGAAAGGGAGTGGGAAGGGGAATTAACATGGGCAGTGACTGGGAGGTCCGGTCAATCCCTGCTGGCCTGGCTGAGATGCTCGGCAAACCATTCCCTAAGTTTATGCTTGGTCTCCTTGATGTAGAAACGACCGTATCAGGAGCACCTGATAAAGTAAGCTAGATTGGAAAAGAGGCAGGTGAACCGCTGTCTCACCTGGAAGGACTGTTTGGAGCCCTGGATGGAGATAAGGTGGTGGTATACTGGCAGGTTCTATCCAGGGCCACAGACAGTCCTTCCAGGTGAGACACAGGTGAAGCTGCCGCTCTTCCAACCTAGTTTACTGCATCAGGTGTTCCCGATGAGGCCTTCTCTACATTGGACAGACTGAACGTAAACTTAGAGAACGGTTCGCCGAGCATCTTAGAGAAGTCCATAGGGGCCGACTGGACCTCCCAGTCACCGCCCATTTTAATTCCCCTTCTCACTCCCTTTCCGACCAGCCTGGCCTAACCTCCATTCTCCCCCCCCCATCTTCCACTCCTCCCGTCACCAACCGGATTCATTCCTCCCAGTGACCAACCAGGTCATACCTGTGTTCACCTATTTCCACTTCACCACTTTGTCCCTGCCACCCCCTTTATCTGCAGCTCCCTTATACCCACCTTGAGTCCTGAAGAAGGGTTACTTTGACTTCTCTACCTCCTGATGCTGCCTGACTTGCTGTATTTTTCCAGCCTCCTGCCTGTCAATCTGATAGTTTATGGAATGTATTATATAGTTTGGTTTGTTTTGAATATTAGACAATATTAGGGCAGTTTCTTATGTAGCTTACTCCCACATTCGAGAAGTTTAATTCTGATCACCTTCTAGGAATCTGTACAGTGTATACGCCATCACTGTTTCTAAAATCAACTTGTCTTAGGTTGATATGTCTAAACATTATTAGAAAAAAACTTGAAAAGATTTCTTCCCAGCTGCTATAACTAATGTGCAGTCAAATACTTTATTTAACTTTGTTGTTAGCATTTCCTATAAGATTACAAGTTGATTGTTTTGCAGTGCATTTAGATTATTGATGCTGCCCATTGTATGATGCCATATTAATACCATAGATGTTTGGCACTGGTAATAACCTATTGTTTGCCATCACTACATACTTTGACACAATATTCAAATTGGAGTTTCAACAGACCCTGCATTTGATTAAATCCATTTGCAGCGTTCTAACCAGCCGTGACATTTCTAATATTAACAAAGAGCATTATTTGTTCTTTCATGGGTTGTGGACATCACTTGCAAAGCCAGCATTTGTTACCCATCACCACAACTAAATAGGTGGTAGCCATTCTGTGGTCCTTTTCTCAGGACATGCCTCTATCGATCAGGGTCCACTGGTTAGTCAATCAGCACTCTTCTTTCACAGAGTATAAATGTCGTTTATCCTTTACTTTGGTATTCCTCGAGAACTTTCCTAATTAGTGCAAGGCGAAAAGTTTCAACCAAATCAGCATGAGAAGAACATCAGGCTATAAAGGTTCATAGTCATAACATATGACTGTGATAGGTGCTATCCAATTGATGTTTTTTTTTTAAATTATGAGTCAGGTTTAGACTGACCAAACTAAGAGTCAGAAGGCAGCAAAGCCTTTCATCGTGGACTGGTTTAAAATCATAGGCCCAATCATCCAATGATTTATAAGAAAATATGTCGAAATCTATTAGCACTAACACAGTCCATGGGAAACTATTGGAGTGCATTACTTTGAATAGTTCTGGAGCACTGCAGCATTTCAAAGACTCTTTTGCAGTCATTCACATTGAGCTCATTAATCGTTCAAGGCATTATTTGTTTAGTAAACCTTTTAATTGTCAAAACATTTGGAAGTACTAAAGAAAAAACTTTGACTATGCATTTCATGATGGAATTCAGACTGGCTGTAATATATTATTTTACAAATTATTTATTGTGGGCAATCAGATTCTGGCTAATTGTTCTAAAAGTTGAAGTATACATGCCTGCTTTATGTAAAGTAATTACAGCTATTTTATGCCAGAAGATCAATGGAGATTATTTATTTTCGTTTGTTTGAATTCCCAAAAGAGAGTCCTCTTCTTGGTTTATCCTGTAAGAATTTGTTTTTTGTTATTTTTTATTCCCCATCAACTACGTTCAGCAGTCTAAAACCCTGTTAGTGAATTGCCAGGAGCCTGTGCTGGCATTGTTCCAGTGCCTGTGTTGGTCATTTCATGTACATTATGACGGTGGTAACTTGGCTCCACCAAAAGGTACATGGCAATCTTTTATTTACTTCTTTCAGCTTTAACATAAATTTAAACATTGTAAACATACAGCAAGAAAACTGTAGTAGATGGAGATGTAATGGTAAGGTCAGTGGACGAATAATCCAGAGGTCCAAGTTACTGCTCTGACGATATGGGTTTATATCCTAGCATGGAAATTGATGGAATTTAAAATGAAAGCAAATCTCAATAATGTTTGCCTGAAATTATCAATAGTTGTAAAAGTTCACCTGATTTAATAATCAAGGATTAAATTAACATTTATAATTTTACTCTAATTAATATTTGCTAATATTTCAAAAATCCAAGCCAATGGGTGATCTATGCTATAAACCAGCAAATCAGGAAGAAGGTGAAGATTGCTGGAAAGAGAAAATTAAAACAAAGTTATTGTGTCAGAAGATTTAAATCATCAAAACAATAATTGTGAAAATGCATTAAGCTTAACATCACTGTGTAGTCTTATTCATTTACTGACAATGAACCCAAACAATAGCAGATAGCACTTATATTGGTGTGTTGCTCATAAACAACCCAGACGTTGCAGAGGAAATGGAAGTTATAGTATTCCACAAATCATATGATATCGAATATTGAAATTACAAAGACGAAGGATTAGTCTTTATAAATTTACAAATGATTAGATTAGATAAGATTACTTACAGTATAGAAACAGGGCCTTCAGCCCAACAAGTCCACACTGACCCTCCAAAGAGCAACCCACCCAGACCCATTCCCCTACATCTAACACTACGGGCAATTTAGCATGGCCAATTCACCTAACCTGCACATCTATGGTTACTGAAAGGAAGTATCTACTAAAGCAAGTAGATTGGAGGAGATTCTTTAATGACATTTCCACTGAGATTATCACTGAGCATGTAGGATCGACATTAATTTAACAGTGTTACGTTTAAGTAAAACAAAGACCACAATTAGATCAGCCATGATCTTACTGAATGGTGGAGCAATTTGGTGGGTCAGTTGGCCTACTCCTGCTCTTACTTCCTATGGTCTCAGAAAGACTGAAAACATTAGCTACAATTCCTGCGACAAGACCACGAAACAACTTACAAGTATAAAGGTGATGACAGAAGCAAACAGAGATCTAGGAAAAACTGTAAGAGTTAAGCCTTGGCATAACAACTAAAAAATACTGAGAACAGTTAAAACAGCAGCAAAAACCATAAAACCTGCAGACAGGCTTGAAACTGTAACTTGAAAACAGTAAATACAGGTATTCAGAATAACTACTTCCTCAGATTGTTCAAACAATTTGATGCGATTAACATGCCCTGCTTAAATGATAATAACTATCGCTCAAAAAAATACATTTTGTAGAAACTTTTTAGCTTGCACTCAGGAGGACAATTTTCAAGAAGAAAAATGCAATTTAAAGTGAATAACATTTATATTATATCAGAGAAGACAGCTGAATGTTGACAAGTAGACTGATTGGCTCCAGTGTTGCAACAGAGAATGCAACAGCTGGATGATGACGAACAGTTGATTTTCAAAAATGTTTTAATTTAAATTAGATGCATTGTCTCTTAAATTCAAAGTAATCCTGAATGTGCAACTAATTACACTGACAGCCAATTCAAAATATTCAGGCTCTCAGTGGCACACTTGCATGCACTGGAGGCTCTGTATTAGAATATACAGGACCCTGTTTTTTTATATAGATATAAAGAATGTATACACATCACATCCCTTTCAATCCATTATAGCCTCTTGGAGAACATTACTTCCTTCACTAAAAAAAACCCAACTGTTCACTGTTTGCCCCTTAGCCAATTTTGTATCCATGCAGCTCTACCCATTTAATCCTATGGATTTATGAGGTATAACCTTAACTGCCTTTTCAAAGTCCATTTACACACACATCAACCACACACACTATCAATCATCCCTGTTACTCAATTTGATGAAACTATTCAGACAGTTAATAACTAAGAGATTTGTGCTGGTTTTCATTTTTTAACTCATGGTTTACCTGATCCAGAATGCTTGGTGCAAATATTAATGCTTGAAATGAATAGGTGTGGCACTATTCCTTACCCAAGTGTCATACAAATTATCGATTTTTCACGTTTATTTTATGTTTGGATTTTAAATTTTGAGTTCCTAACAAATAGGTTGTCTGTGTGTACAAAGTTAATAAGTACCTTACAAGTATTACTGTAGTCATGGTGATTTGGTTTAAAACATTTGAAAGGCTGACTTTGGTGGCTTAACAGAATTTTTTTTTAAACTTTAGGCTTTTATAACGCAGCAAGCTGGACAAGTGTAAGTCAAGCTCTCAGTTAGAAATTTCTGGACTCTCAGGCTTTATTTAAGCTCAGAGAAAACTAATATAGCTCGGAGTGAGAGATTTTACTTGGAGATGTATGCACAGAGCAGTGCTCCTGAGGAGAGTGGAACACAGTAAAACTAGTGTTAGTGATGGTCCCAGATCAGAAGTGTTAGAGCAAAACCCTGAAGAGGACTTGGAGTCAAGTTTGTTTTAAACTCAGGTTTTATAAGATGTTCCAGTCTAGATATCCAGTTGTCAAAGGTACAGACAAGGGGATTCAGGCACAAATACTGTACAAGGGTTGCTGCATAAGAGATTTGTTTTTCACGTTTTTAAAAAAGAATTGATAAAGGAGCACTTTGAATTTAATGGATTATCATTTAACGTATTTAAACTCACTGAATTTGTTAACTGATTTTTAAAATTTAATTTATTTTGCTCAATAAATTTTGGTATCATTGTTCAAACAAAATCTGCAACACTGTGTGCTTCTGTCTGAGTGAAAGACCACCTCATTAAAACCAAAATAAAAGATTATCTATTATGCTAGAGTTGAGTCTGTAATAGCATCAGCTTAAATTTTAAAAAGCAGTTGAAAGAACTAAATAAGCAAACCCAAATTTGGCATCTAAAATTGCCTGCCAACAGAGAAACTGTAGATAATATGCTAGATGATATTTAGATTTTTATAAAAAGATCCATAATTAAGATATTTTCCCTTTCGAAGAATGCTTAAAAATTTGTCAACTGGATCTTATTAAAAAAAAATTACACCCTTGGGCAAGATCTGTTCTGTGTTGCTTTGCTCCTGACCTGGCTGGTAGGTCAAGTCTTCATCAGTACAGACTATGGAATACAAGTTACTATACAGATGGTCGAACATATCATGAACATATATGGCACATAACAGTAGCAACATACAGATATATAAAAGGTAAAGTCACCATTGTCCAGACCAGACCACAAGGCTGCTCTCCTATTACAGAGTGACAACTGATGGCTGTTTAACCTAAGGGTCACCACGCCTCAGGCGCGGGGAGACATTGAGGAGGGCAATCCTTCATGGTAGCCCCCTCAGCCGATTTAGGGACTGAACCCACATAGTTAGCGTCACTTTGTATTGTGAATCATCCATCAAGCCAAGTGAGCTAATCAACAAGATTGGTAAATTTATTTCAAATCCTTCAAGGAAGCTGTGGGTTGGATAATTAAAATAGGGCTACAGTTTCTAACATTGTGAAGTTGTACTCACAATGTAAATAGCTGTTTTCCCTTCTTTCTTAATCAAACAGGCCCTTCTTCATTTACATGCCTATGTGGTAATAGTGAATACTTTAGCATCCAGATAAAATATTTGCTTAACATGCACAGCAAAATGACTGAACAAGATTGAAACAAAGCTTCATTTCATTTCCTTTTCTTTAAATATTTGCACTCTTTTATAAAATAGTGTTTTAACTTCTATTTCCAGAAGCTACAGCCTCTGAAAAAAGACATTCATACTCAAGCAAATCTTTTGATTTACTAAGCAACATGTTTCTTTGAACTGGGCTACGATGTTGCAGGTGGTCTGCAATACTTTGCCCAAGCAGATATTGCCCATTTCAAGACATTGAGCACAAATGTCCCATTCACCTACAATGGCAGTTAAATTGTTCCTCACCTCATCCAGCATTTGTGAAAACACTTCCAGCAATAAGCAGCAAAACCTTTCCAATTTTTCCCCTCGGCTGGCTAAAGCTCAACTCAGCAAAGACCGGAAATACAAACTTAATGCTTTTTGGTCTTAAGACAAAAAAGTACAGTTGGTTCTGATATAACATGATTGTTCCATTTTCGAGCGATCTCACATTATGAGAAAATCGCACAATAGCCACGCCATTTAAACTAATAGGGCTGGAATCAGGTTATAGTCAATACAGGTAAGGCAAGTTTGCATTCTACAAATAACACCTAAATTCTTCAATCGCATCAAAGCCAAGTCATGTTGAAGAAAGGCATTATAGCAGAACCCACTGTACACCATTTGATTCCTCTTCACTGTGGTCCAGTGGGAAATGTCTAGCTCATTTCTTATGCCATTATTTCAAATTCGGTATTGGAAAGTACTTGGAGGCTCCTGTAGTGCATCTTAATATCCCTCCCTCTGAGCGAGGAGACCCAGGTTCAAGTACCACCTGCTGCAGATATGCCTTGGTAGCCAGAGGATTGGAAAGTGTTTAAAAACCAGAGGACAACTAAAAAAGCAATAAGTCAGGCAAAGATGAACTATAAAGGTAGGCTACCTTGCAATATAAAAGAAGATTGCAAGAGTTTTTTGCAGATATATAAAAGGTATGAAGGAGGCAAGAATGGACATTGGAGCAGTGGAAAATGAAAAGTAGCAATGGGAACTGAATAAGTACTTTGAATTAATCCTCTCAGTTGAAGACACTAGTAGCATACTAAAACTCCAAGAGAGTTGCAGGCAAAGGTGAGTGCTGTGACCATCACATTGGAAAAGGTGTTGGGAAGCTGAAGGGGATAAATAGCCTGGACCAGATTGATTTACAACCCAAAATTCTGAAGGAGAAAGCCGAGGAGATTGTGAAGGCATTCGTGGTAAACTTTCAGGAATCACTGGAGTCAGGGAGGGTTACAGGAACAGGAGCAGGTGCAAATTAGTGCAGATGCTGGAGATCACAGTGAGTAAGGCAGCATCCATGCAGAATGCAAGCTAAAGTTAAGTCTAGAAGAGGCAGAAGACAGGAGACTGTAGGTCAGTTAGCCTGGCCTCAGTCATTGGTAAGATTTTAGAGTCCATTATTAAGGATGAGATTACGGAGTACTTAGAAGTGCATGGTAAAATAGGCCTGACAAATTCTTTGAGGAAATAACAAGCAAGCGAAACAAATGAGAGTTAGCAGACGAAACCTATTTGGATTTCCACAAGGCCTTTGACAAGATGGCTGCAAAATAAGAGTCCATGCTGCGAGGGGCAAGGTACTGGCATGGATACAGGATTGGCTGAGTAGCAGAAGGCAGAGAATGTGAATAAAAGGGGTCATTTTCAGCAGGTCAGTAGATGACCAGTGGGGTTCCGGCGTGGTCACTGTGGGGACTACAGCTATTTCACATCACACATCGATGATCTGGACAAAAGAACTGAAGGCATTGTTGCTATGTTTGCAGATAATGCAAAGATAATTGGAAGGACAGGTGGCATTGAGGTGACAGGGAAGGTGCAGAAGGACCTGGACAGGCTAAGTAATGGGCAAAGAAATGGCAGATGAAATACAATGTGAGAAAGCATGAGATTATGCACTTTGGTTAGAAGAATAGAGGCATAGATTATTTTCCAAATGGAGAAAAACTTCAGAAATCTGAAAGACAAAGGGAATTAGGATTTCTAGTTTACCATCCCCATTAGGCAACATGTAAGTTCAGTCGGCAATTAGGAATGCAAATGCAATGTTATGATTCGTTTTGAGGGTCCGAAACAAAAGAGTAGGGATATACTGCTGAGGCTGTAAGGCTGTGGTCAGACTGCATTTGGAATATTAAGAGCAATTTTGAGTCCTGTATCTAAGGATGGATGTGCTGGTGTTGGAGGAGGTCCAGAGGAGGTTTACAAAAATGATCGTAGGGATACAGGCCTTGTCAAATGAGAAGTGGCTGAGGACTTATAAGGACAAGGGGGAACCTCATTGAAACTTACAGGCTTGGGTAGTATCGACATGGAGAAAATATTTCTAATAGTAGGCAAGACTAGGATCCAAAGGCACAGCCTTGCAGTGAAGGCATGGTCCTTTAGAACTGAGGTAAGAAGGAAATTCTTCAACCAGAGGATGGTGAATCTGTTTTGGAGGCCAAGTCATTGAGTGTATTTGAGACAGAGAGAGACAGCTCTTGATTGGTAAGGGGATCAAAGGTTGCAGAGAGAAGCCAGGAGAGTAGGGTTGAGAAACATATCAGCCATGGTCGAATGTCTAGCAGACTCGATGGGCCGTCAGGTCTAATGCTGCTCTTACGTCATATGGTATCGTGCCTGAACATGAATTATGAGAAGTATCTACACTTTGATTAAAACCAGAACCTACCTGAGTTGAACGCCCATAACAAGTTATTTCTACAAATAATGACAGAAATTAGATCGACACAGCACTGTTCACGCATTAAAATTTTCTAAAGCACATCACTGCCAAAACAAAAACTGAACCCTCTTCTCCTTCCTCTAAAAACCAAGAAGGAAAAAAAACAACTGACACAATCCTTTTCTGAAAGTATCTGCATTTTTTCCCCTTCTTAATCAAGCAAAGTCAGAAGTCACACAACACCAGATTATAGTCCAATGAAGCAGTGCTTCGAAAGTTTGTGATTTCAAATAAACCCACTGGACTATAACCTAGTGTCGTGTGACTTCTGACCTTGTCCACCCCAGGCCAACACCAGCACTTCCACATGTTAATCAAGCAGGCTATTTTCTTTATTCAAACAGCCGTATGAAGTAAATACCTCACTGCTCAATTGAAATGTTCACTTAAAATGCATCACATTTTGTATAATAAAAAAACAAATGAAGTGTCATAAATGTTTTAAATATTAGAAATGCAACAACAAATCTGCATATTTCAAGGTTACCAACCACCACATCATTTATTTTAATGGCATGAGTTGAGGGAGAAATGCTAGCTGGGACACCAGGACAACTATTCAGCCCTTTTCCAAAAAAGGACCATGAGAGTTTAAGTCAGGAGAACAGTTCAGTATTTCCTACAATGCAGTACTATACTGATGTGCCAAACTAAATTGTGAAGGAATAAAGTAACACATGAACACACAATCCTTGATTTAGTAGCATAACAAATAATTTCATTACTGACATCAGTTATAGAGTCAGAGTCATATAGCATGGAAACAGACCCTTCGGTCAAATTCTGAAAAGTCATATTGAACTCGAAATATTAGCTGTTTTCTTCACCACAGATACTGTCACAGCTGCTGAGTTTTTCTAGCATTATTTGTTTCAGGTTTACAGCATGTGCAGTATTTTGCTTTTATTCATTATCTACGCAATCTAGGTTATATAACCATGAAAAGAGTCAAATAAGAATTCCTCAAAAGTTAAAATTCAAACAGTGAATAATCACTGAAGTAGAAATAAATGAACATTCCAATAATTTGGTTAGAATTTAAAAATTGACAGCTAATTTCAGTCTATCCATATCCATATGTAGGATATCGATTTTTTACAAGCTGAAGCATTAGGGGCTTGTCACACTTAACTCCTTCAGTAGGTGAAAACTGTACTTAAACTTTTACCTATTATTTGCACCTAATAACATAAGATGCATCAAAGAATTAATTTCACTTGTGCCGATACAAACTTCACCTTGGTAAGAACCAAAGATTTATCACTCCCACTATGTTCGGGATAATGAACATCTCGCAGTAAAAACCTAAAACACACACTGACCAATCAATATAGGCCTTAAGCAAATACAGCAAAACAGATAGCTTTGGCAAATAGGGTTAAGGAGAATTCAAAGGGTTTCTACAAGTCCATTAAGGACAAAAGGGTAACTAGAGAGAGAATAGGACCCCCCAAAGATCAGCAAGGCAGCCTATGTGTGGAGCCACAGGAAATGGGGGAGATACTAAATGAGTATTTTGCATCAGTGTTTATTGTGGAGAAGGGCATGGAAGATAAAAAATATAGGGACATCTTGAAAAATGGAGAAAAGTGTTGGATGTCTTGAAAATGCATAAATCTCCAGGACCTAATCAGGTGTACCCTAGAACTCTGTGGGAAGCTAGGGAAGTGATTGCTGGGCCCCTTGCTGAAATATATGTATCATCGATAGTCACAGGTGAGTTGCCAGAAGACTGGAGGTTGGTTAACGTGGTGCCACTGTTTAAGAAGGGTGGTAAGGATGCCAGGGAATTATAGACCGGTGAGCTTAACGTGGTGGTGGGCACGTTGTTGGAGGGAATCTTGAGGGACAGGATTTACATATGTTTGGAAAGAGTGCAGCAGGTCAGGCAGCATTAAAGGTCCTTTGATGCTGCCTGACCTGCTGCGCTTTTCCAGCAACACATTTTTAAGCTCTGATCTCCAGCATCCGCAGTCCTCACTTTCTCCTATATATTTGGAAAGACAAGGACTGATTAGGGATAGTCAGCATGGCTTTGTGTGGGAAATCATGTCTCACAAACTTGACTGAGTTTTTTGAAGAAATTACAAAGAGGATTGATGAGGGCAGAGCTGTAGACGTGATCATTACGGACTTGATTAAGGTGTTCGATAAGGTTCCCCATGGGAGACTGATTAGCAACGTTAGGTCCCCTGGAATACAGGGAGAACGAGCCATTTGGATACAGAACTGACTCAACGATAGAAGTCAAAGGGTGGTGGTGGAGGGTTGTTTTTCAGACTGGAGGCCTGTGACCAATGGAGTGCCACAAGAATCGGTGCTGGGTCCACCACTTTTCAAAATTTATATACATGATTTGGATAGGAACATAGCAGTATAGTTAGTAAGCTTGCAGATGACATTGAATTGGAGGTGTCGTGGACAGCGAAGAAGGTTACCTCAGATTACAACAAGACCTTGATCAGATGGGCCAACGGGCTGAGGAGTGGTAGATGGAGTTTAATTTAGATAAATGCGAGATGTTGCATTTTGGGGAAGCAAATATTAGCAGGACTTATACACTTAATGGTAAGGTCTTAGGGAGTGTTGCTGAGCAAAGAGACCTTGGAGTGCAGGTTCATAGCTCCTTGAAAGTAGACTTGCAGGTAGATCGCATAGTGAAGTATGCTTTCCTTTATTGGTCAGAGTATGGAGTATAGGAGTTGGGAGGTCATATTGCAGCTGTACTGGACATTGGTTTGGCCACTTTAGGAATATTGCGTGCAATTCTGGTCTCCTTCCTATCAGAAGGATGTTGTGAAACTTGAAAAGGTGCAAAAAAGATTTACAAGGATGTTGCCAGGGTTGAAGGATTTGAGCTATAGGGAGAGGTTTAAATAGGCTAGGGCTGTTTTCCCTGGAGTGCCAGAGGCTGAGGGATGACGTTATAGAGATTCATAAAATCATGAGGGGCATGGATAGGACAAATAGACAAGGTCTTTTCCTTGGTGTGGGGGAGTCCAGAACTAGAGGGCATAGGTTTAGGGTGAGAGGGGAAAGATATAAAAGAGACCTAAGGGGCAACTTTTTCACACAGAGGGTGGAGTGTGTATGGAATGAGCTGCCAGAGGAAGTGGTGGAGGCTAGTACAGTTGCAACATTTAAAAGGCATCTGGATGGGTATATGAATAGGAAGGGATATGGACTGGGTGCTGGCAAGTGGAATTAGATTGGGTTGGGATAGCATAGACGAGTTGGACCAAATGGCCAGTTTCCGTGCAGTACATCTCTGCGACTCTATGAGGAATATGAACACATTTTTAAAAAAACTAATTTCATACTCTTCGAAAATCAAACCACCACTCTTAAAATTCCTTGAAAGGTTAATGTTAACTACTCATGAAACAGAAAAAAATGAACAATTTTGCTACTATATTTGTCATTAACTATGATCTGGTTTAAAAACCTTTTTTTTAAATGATGTACAAACATAAATGCCCAAGTTTTATTTTTAAAGGGAAAAGGAATCTTTTAAAACATTTTCATTACACCCCAAATCTGTGTCTCTGGAACATAAGAATTCAGAGATGGAATTGAAGAAAATATGCTGCACAACATATTCCTGGAATGTTAACATTTTTGTTTAAATTCTGACTAAAATATTTTCCACAATTCCTACACAAAATACTCTTTGGAGGTTTTTTTTTCCCTGAGAGGTGACATTAAAAAATACCATAAGGCTTGGTTTCTAATGAGCTCATGTCAAGCACAAATTAGGAAATGTACAATTTTTCACAGACAATTTCAAAAGTATTCGCGCATTTAACTGAGAGACTACAATGGACTTTACAATACTGAATGTGGAATAACTTTTTTTTGAAAGGGAAAAGAATTGAGCTCTAAAAATTAAGAAATGAAATTTGCTTACATTTAAAGAAAAAATAGGTAAGTGAATATTCATCCATCAATTTGTATAATTTTTTTAAAGAAACAGGCAATTCTGCAAAACACATCTCAGTGAACGGTCAAGTTCTTTTTAATCCTTTTGAGAAAATGAACAGCTTATGTTTGATGCATCTCCATAATCAATTAAGAATTCACCTTGTGGAAAATTTTAAGTACGAACTTTCACTCTGTAATAAGTTTGTGATAGCTCTAATACTAAACTAACGAAAAAGCATTCTCTCAAATTATCCCCATTAATTGCTACAGTCTAGCCTTTAGCCTTGGCTCAATGAAAGCAATTCTGCCTGCAAGTCAGAAGGCTGTGGACTCAAGTACCAATCCATAGTCATTAGTACAAAATCTAGGCTACATTTCAGTACCATATTGATGGAGTTCTGCACTGTTAGACGTTCCATCTTTTGATATATCTTTTACATCCAAGGATTTTTTTAAAATCCCAGATACCATTCACTGAATAGCAGGGAAGTGCTAAGTGACTGCACTTAGTTGAAACCTGACCCTCATCTCATTACTGTTTGTGGAACCTTACTTGCACATATAGCAACCATATTTTCCTACATTACAAAAGTGACTGCTTCAAGAAAGTATTTTAGTGGCTGGGAACGACTTGAAGGGCCTCAAACACATCAAAAATAACTCACGGGGGATCCAAGATGGTGGCGACCCAGCAAGTCTGAGTCTATAGTGCTCCTCCCAAGACATGGGTAAAGTGGGTCACCCACCCCCACCACACTCACCAAATCATTTATAATAGCTGTTTAATTTAATTAGTTGTTTAATATTAAATTTAAACAATCTAATATTTAGTAAAAATGACCAAAGGGAAGGGAGCCCGCAGCTCTCAGCAAGCAGGACCCCCTCCCCCAACCTCTCCAGCTGCAGCAGACACGTCCACAGCCGCCCCGGGGGACTTACCTACAGTGACAAGCCTTGTAGAAATATCTCCAAACTGGATGAGAAGAATCCCGAAATCGATGGGACTCACTCTCGGCCGCGCTGCAGAAGTGCAACCGAGGCATCCAGGAAATCGAGCGCCGAGTTGGAGGGGCGGAGCTAAAGGCCGCGACCTCCGAAACTACAGCACAATCGGCCGTGGATCAGGTCCGGACTCTCGAACAGCAAGTCCGGACCTTAGAGAATCATATTGATGACCTCGATAATCGAGGTCGTCGAAAAAATATTCGTTTGCTGGGCCTTCTCGAACAGGAAGAGGAAGGCCAGCTTACAGCATTCCTCGAACAGTGGCTGCCACAGCTTTTAAATCTGGAAGCTGGATCAGGCCAGGTAAGGGTAGAATGGGCCTACCGGGTCGCAGTACGCGGGCCCAGCTCAAACCAGCGCCCACACCCGGTCCTGTTCCGGCTGCAGAGCTATAGGGAGAGGCAGAAACGCCTAGAAGCTTCTAGAAATCTTGGAAAAGACCTCCAAGCTATGATCTATAAAGGATCCAAGATCATGTTATTCCAGGACTTTTCTCCAGTTCTGGTCTGAAAGAGGAAGGCATTCGACGAGGCGAAGAAGCGTTTAAGAGACTTAAATATTCAGTACTCCTTACGCTACCCAGCGACGCTACGCTTTAACCATGAAGGATCCATGTATAACTTCAGATCGCCAGAAAAGGCTAAGGAATTCTTGGACTCTCTTAGATAAACTGTAAGAGATAAAGGATGTTGGTTTGCCTTCCCACCCGCTTTGGTTTGTATCCCCCCCTTTTTTTTCTTTTTTCTTACCTTACTGTTTAATATTATCATGGGCGGTGGGGAGAGGGATTTGATTTTCTCCCCCCCTTGAGGTTGTTTTCTTTTATTATTTTATGTATATATGTGGGTATGTATGTATGTGTGTGTATATGTATGTATGTGTGTGTGTATATATATATATAAAAGCTGGGGGGATTGTTAGTGTTGGTGGGGGGAGATGGTTACCTTATTCTATTTTACCTCTGTCTTTAGGAGCGGGGTTGTTTCTCCCTTGTTATTTTGTATTATTATATTTAATTATTATTTGTTGAGGTTGTAATTTTATAGTTATATGTTTATATATGGTATTAACATTACCAAATATATCCAGGTGTTGGTATAGATGGGGATAGGGTGCTCACTGTTAACTCTAGCTTTGTATTATATCTGAATTCTCCTCATTTTATTGAGGAGCGCCTGGGTCAAGGGTGGGCATTGGTTGGGAGAGGATATGATGGACTTTTGGAGAGGAAGTGACACCCCCTGGGAACAAGGGGGAAAATCTCCACTTAGATACGTTTTATATTTTTTTAAATTTAGAAATAGTTTTTTATTATACTGTTGTGAGTGTATTAGAGAGCCTTTATTTTTGTAAATTTTATATACTCTATGCTCGGAATGTTCTGGATAGGGTTTCCCCTCCCGAGGGGTCTCGGATTTGCCCAGATGATATGGTTGATCAGACGGTTAAGTGGTGCACCTGGAATGTCAAGGGGAGTAATTCGCCAGTCAAAAGGAAGAAAATATTATCAAATCTTAAGAAAGAAAGAGTTGATATAGCTCCCCTACAGGAGACACACCTGTCGGACAAAGAACACTTCAAATTACGACAGGGTGGATTTGATCAGACCTTTTTTTCTTCTTTTAGCTCAAAAAGCAGGGGAGTTGTTATTCTTGTTCGGAAGAATTTCCCTTTCAAAATCCTAAATCAGATAAAAGACGAATCTGGACGATATATTTTGATTAAAGCCCTCATAAATGGAGAGGAATATGGGATTTTAAATTTGTACTGTCCCCCCGGCACACCCCTTTAAATTTGTAACGGAAGCCTTTTCAAAATTGATGGCTTTTGGTGCCCGTCATATAATTATAGGGGGAGACTTTAATTGTATTATGGATCTGGAAATAGATAGGATTCCCAACAGTACTGCAGGAGTATCTCCCAGATCTAGACAATTGGTGGATCTGAACAAAGAATTAGGATTAGTATTTGTATGGAGATGTCTTCATCCACAGGGCAGAGATTTTTCTTTCTACTCCAATCCACATAAATGTCATACCAGAATTTATATGTTTTTTGCCCCCTCGATTTTTTTAAATTCCATATCATCCTGTAAAATAGGTAGTATAGCAATTTCCGTCAGTACTATTTATCATTTACTACATGAAGAAGTATCGGGAGATACAGACAATATGCTTAAAACATGGGATCAGGATTTGGGACTAGAAATCTCTATAGAAACGTGGAATGATATTTGGGAAAATGCTAGAAGAATTACTATCTGTAACAGAACCCAGGCTATCCAGCTGAAGATACTTCATAGGGCCCACATAGCACCGGTTCGATTGGCAAAATTTAAGGCAGGAGCATCTCCAATGTGTCCCAGATGCAAAATAGAGGTGGGCACTCTTGTACATTGCCTATGGACCTGTCATAAGATCCGTAGATATTGCACTAAGGTAGCAAGTACCCTGACAGAAATTTTAGGAACGGAAATTAAAGTGGGCCCTGTATCTCTCCTTTTGAGCTTTTCGAACTTTCCCTCCCTGGACATGTACGGGAAGAGACTATTTTCTATTCTCTCTTTCTGTGCAAGGAAAAATATTTTGGTGAACTGGGTGGCTGAGGGCCCCGCTGGACTTTCAAATTGGTACAGATTAATTATGGAATGTATTCCCCTTGAATTCCTTACAAATATGGTGCACCGAAAGACCGAATTATTTTATAAAATATGGCAGCCCTTCTTGAATTACATAAATACAGATATTTCAGTTATCCTAACAAGGGTTTTTATTTAATTGAGATTACAAACCTGGCTGGTCCTGGGCCCCTTAGGAGAGGAATCCCGCACGAATACGGGTTTTATTACATCTGATGTTAACGCATTCCGAGCATGTAAGAGATTTAAATATACACTCTGGATAGTTGTAGGTTAGATTAGTAGACAGTTGAGTTTTGTTTTCTTTTTCCTTTTCGGTATTTTTTTCTTTGTTAAATTTTGGCTATTGTATATTTGATTTAATTGTATATCAATGTTTGTATATGAGAGTTTTGTTTATTTTTGTAAACTTGTAAAAATGTTAAATTTCTAATAAAAAATATCTTTTAAAAAAATAACTCAAATGCAGCTCCCTCCTTCTTTGCTATCTTTTCTCAATATCAACCAGGGAATATTAGTTTAGGGATAGATCAGTAAGAGCAGGCATTAAAAGGGAGATTTCAGAATATTCAGAATAAAGATGAAATAGACAGGTGGAACAGATGGTGACAGTGCCCAGGGCAAAAAGCAAAATGGTGGTAGATGGGTTTTATAGATCGAAAATAGGTGTTAATGGCACACATTAATAGGAAACAGGTCAGCTCTGCTGAGAGCCAACCTATGCAAACAAGACACTGAAGGAAGGTGGGGGGGGGTCTACTCAGAACAAATGAATGTTTGTGATCTGATGCTGTTGAACTCGACGTTAAATCCATTTAGGTTATATACGCCTAAATGGAAAATGAAATGCTGCTCCTCTTACTTGTGCTGGGCTTCGCTGGAACACTGCAGTGGGCCTAGGACAGAAATGTCAGCATGCTAGCTCTGCTGCAGTGTTCCAGCAAAGCAAGGTTGCAGGCCAATTATGGAAAGTTTAAGTTAGCATGCAAAGATCTGGCAGATGAAATATAATGTGGAAAAGTGGGAAATTGTTCACTCTGGTTGGAAGAATGGAAGGAAAAACAGTCTTATTTAAACCAGAAATTACTGCAGAATTTCAAGAGGTATCTAGCTAATATAGTGCATGAATCACAAATCATTAGTATGCAAGTACAAGTAATTAAGACTAATGGAATGCTATCCTTTAATAGGAGGGGAATTGGACATAAACGGAGACTGTGTCAGTTATACAGTGCATTGTGAGACCACATTTTGAATAGTGTGTGTAGTTCATCCTATTGAAAGAAAGAATTAAATCTGTTGGAGGTGGCTTACTAGACTGATACCTGGAATCAGTGGATTGTCTTGTGATTAGACAGGTGGGCTTATGAGACCTTGAATGATTTTGACAGGATGGATGTGGAAAAGAACGTTTATTCTGGTGGCAGAGTCTATGGAAAATAAAGAGCATGAAAGCATGGGAAGGGTTAAAGCATGAAGACCACTGGCAATCTGTGGTCTGTGGAAGGCAGAATGGGATAAGAATAGTGGAATGCTCTTACACCAATTCGCAGAGTAAGGTAAAGGCTGAAAGGTCACTATGGTGAGATGAGATAACAGTTAGTAGAGCTAGTTTCCCTGTTAAGTGTCATTATGACAGGATTGGGACAATAAATATTTGGGACATGACATTAAAATATCTAATTAATAGTTAGTAGAGTCAGCTTGAGACAGGAGACTATTGTAATAGATGGAATAGCTAAATATCTATCATGATAGGTTAGTCTTGAACGGAAGATCACTGTAGCAGAGGTAAATATCTAACCGTGACATTAGAATAACATTAAGTCGAATGTACAATTAAAGAGATAATGGGAACTAACATCACTGGTTTATTGTGTAGCTAGAGTGAGGTACTTTGATTAATGTTGTGGTTCTGTTCGCCAAGCTGGGAATTTGTGTTGCCAGCTCGGCGAACAGAACCACAACAACGAGCACCCGAGCTACAAATCTTCTCACAAACTTTGAACTTTGATTAATATAGTTGGACATGCTGATAAGCTGACAGAAACAAGATAAAAAAAACCACAGACCCTGAGGTTCGTGGGCACTCGAGAATCTGCTTTCTCAGGGTCATGGTTTTTTGTTTGCAAATAAAAGACCTACTTCTTGAAGAACTCTCTGTGTCTCCTGGTGGTTCCCAACATTTTCTCCATGACAAGTCCAGAACTGGGAGAAACCATTTTATAATTAGGAGCTACCGTAATTAATGGGCATGGATGAGGGAGCACTTTCTCTCTCAGAGATTTGTACAAGTTTGGAACTTGTATCAGAAAGTGGTGGAGGTGGAGTCACTGGATAATTTTAAAGTAAAGATCAATAGATTCTTGTTAGGAAATCAAAAGTTATTGGGATAGACGGGAATGTGGAATTCAGGACACAACAGATCGGTCATGAAGTTATTAAATGGTAGAGCAGGGCTGATAGATTGAATAGCCTACTTCTGTTCTTCATTCATAAGTACACATGAATTAATATGTTTCCATCACATTTGGTATTTTTCTCTTGGTTAGGGAAAATACTGTATTGCAAAACTGCAATATGCATTTTGAAGCTCTTTTATAATGCACAGCTATGGCACTCTTATCTTATGGGTGCCGAAACTGTGGTAATTCTTCAGATGAAGAAAAGGAATTAATAATTTGAAAGATAATATTTCTCTCCAAAGAATAGGGTTTTAGCCTCTTTCGGCCCACTCTCATTCATTCGATTGCTGGCAACTTTCTCCACTGATCTCCAACATTCCTTCCCTCTAACAAAATGCAACCACACATCCCTTTCTGCACCTCTTTCTGCTTTTGGGCAAGTCAAGTTCTTATTAACTCAATTACTAATCCATCAATTCAAGAGAGTGTATCTCTTGGGATAATGCAGCTGTTAAGCTATATCCTTCCTCTCTATAACAAAAAAGGTATGGATACAAATTCTTTTAAAATTAGTAGTACAGAATATTGCTCATGAAAATTTCAAATAGTTCAATATTAAAACTGGCATAACTGATAATACTAACTCTGTGCACATGAGTAAAACCAGGCTAACGTTATGTCAAAAAGTCTGATCGATAGCAGCTTTATGTGCTGCCATCATACTAGCAAAGTATCATATTACCAACCCCCCTCATTATCCGTTCTGTTAATAATTTTGAAAGAAAAACTGATTTAATAACAGCAAGCCAATCTATGGAACAAGATTGCAGTTGCTATGGGCTTACACATGGTCAAACAAAACCCACGACAATTTCAATTGGCAGGAAAGGTAAGATTTTACCTAGGAAAATACTGCCTAATTTAAAAAGATTGATGGCTGTGTTTGTGTTACAAATTAAACCGCATATAAATACAATTTTCCAGAATGAGCTAAAATTCAGGTACAACACTAATAGTTTGTGGATTTTATAGACATGGAGGAACAGTTGTTCTGAACCGGATGTATTTGTGCCAATACAGTGCCGATCACTCAGTACTTGCCATCAACAAAGCAAACAAACATATGTGAAGATAAAGTATACCAAGTATACTAGGCACAACCTTGATTATAATTTCAAGAGCATTAAAATGGCATTTCCCTTTCAATGTCAGTTCTGAAGTATAACATTAAAAAATTGGGCAAATGCACTTTCCATACTACATTTTAGCCTGATTTCAATTTTTAAAATATGCAAAATCCTTGCAACTGAAGTTGCTATCACCAGATTTTTAAAAATCAACTTTGAAACATTCAGTCTTTTATTTTTTACAAAGAATTGTTTTATAATCATAAAACATTTTGCATCATAAAATACAAATAGAAGAGGAATATGAAGCGCCTCTTGTTATGATCCTGAGAGGCTTGTAACTTAAGAGATATATATTGCACAGCAACTGAAGGAAGAGTCATAGAACAAGCATTGTAATTTTAAGATTCTTAATGTAACAAACAAACTAAAATTTACATGATCTTAACTGCCTAAGTATAGAAAGGATACTCTTTCCAATTACAACTGTAAATGCCACAGCAATTTATGGTTTACACCTTGCAGCTGAAGTTTAAAATTGCTCCTAGGTATTAAACAGGCTGGTTTGCATGCAACATCTGGATGAATAGTGTCTTTTTACAGACCCTTTTCCTCAAAACCCGAAGCACAATCAAATCAATTTCTAGTAACAAGGCACCCTCTAGTGACACCTTGCACTATAATTCTCAACAAATTCCATCTCTTCAAACTGGGAATCCATTCTCACCAACATCCTACGTGATGGTTAAGACAAAAACAGTCTATGCCTGGCAAAGCAGCTATTGTTTATGGCATTCTTTTCAGATGTCTGAACCAGCTGACCCACTTTTGCATCGAAGTGTGAAAACTAGCACTTGAGTTTCAACTAGGGGTTCTGTTCCACGTCAACCGAATTACATGGCCCTGCCTCTGGTCAGATTCCAGTACTATTTCTTCACTCCCATAACAGGACATTACTTTACCTCAAATCAAAATGGACCGTTTAAAACATAACCATCTCAAAGTCTCACACTCGTAATGAACTTAACAACAATGACATTAAACTCAACTTCAATACTGATTAATAGTGATTTGAAAATGGGCACCAAGAGAAAATTACAATCATTCACAATTGTTACCAAAGTTCAAGAAACTGTAGATAATTAAAAACAAAATGATAGGGTGCAGAGTCATCAAAATAGATCGGGAAAAAGCCTTTCGTGTGAAGAGATGCTCATATTAAGTATTGATTGTTAAATTATTAGTTACAGATAGTTAATGAACTGCTTTTACAAAGAACAACTATTAACTAAAACAAAGGCATTGACCGAATCCACAAGTGGCTGCCAGTTTGCATTACTCGGCAGCCCACATTTCATTCCCTTGGCGTGGAGACACAAGTTTAGGGAAGATCCCACCACAGCAATAAATCCCTGGAAATGTATAAACAGCTTTTTTTCCCCTTGCCAATCAAAATGGTTATATTCATAGCATTTAACAAATGAAGAAAGTACCATTCAGAAGTTAATTGCTTGGACAAAAGACCTTGATTTCCTTACCCAGACCAGAGCTAATCAAACCTACTGTTTGAAATAGACCTCAGTCTTTTTGAACTTGTGATTACAATAGGAGAGAATTCACATGATCATAGAGATGTACAGAGCGGAAACAGAATCTTCGGGCCAACTTGCCCATGCCAACCAGATATCCCAACCTAATCTAGTACCATTTGCCAGCACTTGGGCCATATCCCTCTAATCCCCTCCTATTCAAATACCCATCCAGATGCCTTTTAAATGTTGCAATTTTACTAACCTTCACTACTTGCTCTGGCACCACCCTCTGCATGGAAAAGTTGCCCCTTAGGTCTCTTTTATATCTTTCCCCTCTCACCCTAAACCTATGCTCTCTAGTTCTGGACTCCCCCACCCCAGGGAAAAGATTTTGTCTATTTATCCTATCCATACCCCTCATGATTTTGTAAACCTGTGAGGTCACCCCTCAGCCTTTGACGCTCCAGGGAAACCACCCCCAGCCTATTCAGCCTCTCCCTGTAGCTCAAATCCTCCAACCCTGACAACATCATTGTAAATCTTTTCTGAGCACTTTCAAGTTTCACAACATCCTTCCGATAGGAAGGAGACCAGAATTGCACACAATATTCCAAAAGTGGCCTAACCAACTTGGCTCTGTATGTTTTTTAAAGAGGGCATAATTTTTAAAAGTCACCAGCACCTTGGAGGAGCTGCTAATGCCCCTCCACTCTAATTCCAACTAAGATGCCACCTTGTTTGCTGAGGTTGATTGTGTCCCACATTCCAGCAGACAAACAATTTTTAAAGGAAGATTTGAGCGCTACAGCAATGTTTTTAGGAAAAGAAAAAGACGTCAGCTTCACTCTTAAACTGCTCGCTAGGGTACAAAGATTTTTCATAGCCACAGCCATCTCAAACACCCAGTGGACTCTTACATATCTCTTTCTTGTGAATCGTAATGTGACTGAAACCTCTTACTCCATAATTTGTATTTAGCATGTTTGCTTTATATGTGTATGTACATTTTGCACAAGTTGAGACAAACTTTTCACTTTTTTAAAATCATTTTAACTGGCTGGGTTTGTGCATAAACAAAACTACTCCTTACTTGAAAAACTCAAGAAATCCTGTTTAGCTAATCCTTTATCATCCAAATGTAAAGAATTAAGTACACAATGAGTTTGCAAATACATTCTTTTAAAATCTCAAAACCCTGTTTAATCAAGTAAGGAATGAAAAAAAAAGGTGAACCATTCCACTCTGCCTCTAACACTACAAAAATGGCAACAACTTCAAATGTAAAACAATGGTAACAGGGAATCAGAATAAATAATGTGCCTAAAAAAATTTAAACAGAGGCACAAGAAAAGGATTATTGATAGAATAAAATTTCTGAAATTTCTTACATCGGTGAAAGACAGCAGAAATAGGCAACAATTTAAACAAAAGGAAAATAACATCTGGGATTGTACTGAAATAGGAACAAAATATGTCTGAGGTATGATTTGAGCCTATGATGACAATTCAACTCAATTTGAAATAGTGCTGCAGTTCTGTTTCGCAATATTACATAAAGGGCACCATAGGAAAAATTAGAAACAAAAAAATCACCTGACAGAACTTTGCATCAGATGATGAGGGCAGCAAAATCACGGGAACATCACCACCTACAGCTTCCCCTCCAAAAAACACACTTGACCTGGAACTATAACAGCATTCCTTCTTTGTTGCTAGGTTAAAAAAAGTCTTCCTAACAGGCATCCCCACACCCTCAAGGACTTCAGCAGTTCAAGGGACAGCACAAGACCACTTTTTCTCAGGCAATTGGGGACTGGCAATAAATACTATCTAGCCAACATCATCAGCAACCCCATAAATGAATGGAATAAAAGACACAAATGATGAAGAAACTATATAAGTTGAACTTGTTGACAATAGAAAATATTGAGAGACAATCTGTTGTGGAGCTAAGATTTTTAAGGACACTAATGGAAATATTGACTGTTCATTTACCAAAGCCACAAAAATAATGATGAAGGCAAGTAATAAAAAAATCAGTTTCAGAAAATAGTATCGATGATGAGATCAATAACTTGAGCAACTTTACAAGCGTGAAGTGTGTGTGAAAGACCAAAAGGGTACGCCCCTATCATGAGATTTCCTATCCTCTTCAGAGGCTCAGCTAGTTCGTGATTGGTTCAGCAATTCAGAGGGAGAATTCCAGGTTTAAACACTTCATTGAATCTAAATTCTCCCCTTCCCCCCCAACCTAACAAAACTAGGATTCATTTTTTGATCATTGTCCATAGGTCGCTGATTGAAGTGTCATAAGGATATGAGGTGAGAACAATTTACAGCTGAGAGGCTGAAGCACAACCCTTCAATCAAGCGGTCTGCTGATCCCCACTCTCTCCTATACCAAACGTGCAACACTGAATTAAAAAAAAGTGAAGAATTAGCATAAATAACATGCAAAAATGTCCTGTTTATGTAGCAATTGCTGACTTGTGTGTGACAAGTTAATGATAGTATTGTTATTCTGCCTCAGGCATCATTACTAATAAAATAACAAATAAATGGATGGTGTATAAAAGTTTGTGCGTATTAAAAGTCCTGCATGAATTTCAAAATTTTACTTCCTTCAATCTGGACATACAATTCCCTTGGAGGTTTTCAGAAAATATGGCTTTTAAAACAACATTTAACTACTAAACTGAAAATTCTCAGCTTAGGTTTTTACTTTCACTGTATAATCACATTCCTGAGAGTTTTACGATAATCCTGTAACTGATAAAGGTGCGTGCCCTGAGGTGGCTCAAACACGGCCAGAACTCATGGCAGAAAGTTTTTTTTTTGAAGTACTTAAACTGCATTGATCACATTGAAAATATGGAGTATTAGCAGCAGAGTGTCAATATCTAATAATTGATCAATTTTGTTAAGGATGGCACGAAGACGTTATGTACTCATTTGTTGTAGTCTTTCATGCCTGTACAAAGGCATTCTGTAAGGATGATTTTTAGAAAGGTGGTATCTATGCAAGTAGGACCAGAAAGTGGTTCAATATGAAATAAGTCATTACTACGAACAGACTGCTCAAATTCCAACTGCATTCCAAAACTGTGATTCCTAAATCTGAATTTGAAATAATCCACTAAAGAACAGACAAAGGAAGCACATGGTGAGGTCAGTGCAGGAGGGAGAGAAAGAAAGAAACTGACACTGCTGTTTGAATTCATGGATCACTGGACATCGGAGTGCATCTGGGTAAATTAACAAACAGTGAAATTCACAACTGATCTTGGAGGAACTGTTGGGCGAAGATCACAGCACAGAAGCAGATAAGTGTATTGTTGTTTTAAGTGTGACCTACAGAAAGTCTGCAGTAGTGAGTAGAGTGGATTCTTTCTTGATTATATGTTTTTGGAGATAGGTCTTTTTGATTAAACTTAAAATCAAAGCCATAACTATAAATTTAACCTGGCGCAGTGTTTGTAGAGGAATAAGACAGGGTTATTTTCTGGGTCTACAGATTGTGAAGAAGCAAAAATGGCCTTTAGTAGAATAAAATGTGCTTCTTGTCAGATGTGGGAGTTTAAAGAGAGTTTAGGGGTTACTGCAGATTATATCTGCCATAAATGCTGCTGGTTGCAAATCTTATCAGATCGAATGGATCAGTTGGAGAGACAGTTAGAAGCAATGAGGAATTTGCAAAAACACCAGTATGTGACAGATGGCAATTATAGGAAGGGGGGAGGTCTCAGACACAGTCACGCAGATGGGTTAACTCCAGGAAGGGTAAGGGAGGTAAGGCAGCTAGTGCAAGAGTCTTTTGTGGCTATATCCATTTCAAACATGTATGCTGTTTAGAGTGGGAAGAATTCTCAGGGAAACATAGCATGAACAGCCAAGTTTCTAGTATTGAGACTGGCTGTAATGCAATGAGGGGTACGTCGGGTTCCAAGAGATCAATTGTGTTAGGGGATTCTCTAGTCCAAGGTATAGACAGACGTTTCTAAAATCAGAATGGTGTGTTGCTTCCCTGGTGCCAGGATCAAGGATGTCTCACAGAGGGAGCAGAATGTTCTAAAGGAGGAGAGGGGCCAGCAAGACGTCAAAAAACCCAGCAGGAGCAAAACCAATATAGTGTACAAAATCCCATGCAAGGACTGCAGAAAACACTACATAGGACAAACAGGAAGACAGTTAACTATCCGCATCCATGAACACCAACTAGCCACAAAACGACATGACCAGCTATCCTTAGTAGCCACACATGCAGATGACAAGCAACATGAGTTCGACTGGGACAACACTGTTATTTTCAGACAAGCCAAACAGAGAACAGCCAGGGAGGAAACATCACAGAAGCGCTTCACAGGAGGCTCCCAAGCACTGAGGATGTCACCTAGACAGGGGACAAAATGCCTGCAACACAAATTCCCAGCTCGGCGAACAGAACCACCACTGGATTTAAACTAGTGGGGGGGTGGGACCCAGGGAGAAGTGAGGAAAGAGATCAATCTGAGACTGATATAGTTGAGAACAGAAGCGAGTCAAACAGTCAGGGCAGGCAAGGACAAGGTAGGACTAATAAATTAAACTGCACTTATTTCAATGCAAGGGGCCTAACAGGGAAGGCAGATGAACTCAGGGCATGGTTAGGAACATGGAACTAGGATATCATAGCAATTACAGAAACATGGCTCAGGGATGGACAGGACTGGCAGCTTAATGTTCCAGGATACAAATGCTACAGGAAAGATAGAAAGGGATGCAAGAGAGGAAGGGGAGTGGTGTTTTTATAGATGTACTGAGGGAGGATATTCCTGGAAATACATCTAGGGTGGAACTGAGAAATAAGAAAAGGATGATCACCTTATTGGGATTGTATTAGAGACCTCCTAATAGTCATTGGGAAATTGAAGAGCAAACTTGTAAGGAGATCTCAGCAATCTATAAGAATAATAGGGTGGCTATTGTAGGGGATCTTAACTTTCCAATCATCGACTGGGACTGCCATAGTGTTAAGGGTTTAGATGGAGAGGAATTTGTTAAGTGTGTACAAGACAATTTTCTGATTCAGTATGTGGATGTACCTACTAGAGAAGCTGCAAAACTTGACCTACTCTTGGGAAATAAGGCAGGGCAGGTGACGGAGGTGTCAGTGGGAGAGCATTTTGGGGCCAGTGACCATAATTCTATTAAATTTAAAATAGTGATGGAAAAGGATAGACCAGATCTAAAAGTTGAAGTTCTAAATTGGAGAAAGGCCAATTTTGATGGTATTAGGCAAGAACTTTCAAAAGCTGATTGGGGGCAGATGTTCACAGGTAAAGGGACTGCTGGAAAATGGGAAACCTTCAGAAATGAGATAACGAGAATGCAGAGAAAGTATATTCTTGTCAGGGTGAAAGGAAAGGCTGGTAGGTATAGGGAATGCTGGAGACTAAAGAAATTGAGGGTTTGGTTAAGAAAAAGATGGAAGCATATGTCAGGTATAGACAGGATAGATCAAGTGAATCCTTAGAAGACTATAAAGGCAGTAGAAGTATACTTAAGAGGGAAATCAGGAGGGCAAAAAGGGGACATGAGATAGCTTTGGCAAATAGAATTAAGGAGAATCCAATGGGTTTTTACAAATATGTTAAGGACAAAAGGGTAACAGGGGAGAAAATAGGGCCCTTCAAAGATCAGCAAGGCGGCCTTTGTGTGGAGCGGCAGAAAATGGGGGAAGATACTAAACGAGTATTTTGCATCAGTATTTACCATGGAAGTGTGTTATGGAAGATATAGACTGTAGGGAAATAGATGGTGACACCTTGCAAAATGTCCAAATTACAGAGGAGGAAGTGCTGGATGTCTTGAAACGCATAAAGGTGGATAAATCCCCAGGACCTGATCAGGTGCACCCAGAACTCTGTGGGAAGTTAGAGAAGTGATTGCTGGGCCTCTTGCTGAGATATTTGTATCATTGATAGTCACAGGTGAGGTGCCGGAAGACTGGAGGTTGGCTAATGTGGTGCCACTGTTTAAGAAGGGTGGTAAGGACAAGCCAGGGAACTATAGACCAGTGAGCCTGATGTCAGTGGTGAGCAAGTTGTTGGAGGGAATCCTGAGGGACAGGGGATGTACATGTATTTGGAAAAGCAAGGACTGATTAGGGATAGTCAACATGGATTTGTGCATGGGAGATCATGTCACATAAACTCGATTGAGTTTTTTGAAGAAGTAACAAAGAGGAATGATGAGGGCAGAGTGGTAGACGTGATCCATATGGATTTCAGTAAGGCGTTTGACAAGAATCCCCATGAGAGACTGATTAGCAAGCTTAGATCTCTCAGAATACAGGGAGAACGAACCATTTGGATACAGAACTGGCTCAAAGGTAGAAGACAGAGGATGGTAGTGGAGGGTAGCTTTTCAGACTGGAGACCTGTGACCAGTGGAGTGCCAAAAGGATCGGTGCTGGGTCCTCTACTTTTTGTCATTTACATAAATGATTTGGATGCAAGCGTAAGAGGTACAGTTAGTAAGTTTGCAGATGATACCAAAATTGGAGGCATAGTGGACAGCGAAGACGGTTACCTCAGATTACAACAGGATCTTGACCAGATGGGCCAATGGGCAGAGAGGTGGCAGATGGAGTTTAATTCAGATAAATGCGAGGTGCTACATTTTGGGAAAGCAAATCTTAGCAGGATTTATACAATTAATGGTAAGATCCTGGGGAGTGTTGCTGAACAAAGAGACGTTGGACTGCAGATTCAAAGCTCCTTGAAAGTGGAGTCGCAGGTAGATAGGATAGTGAAGAAGGCGTTTGGTATGCTTTCCTTTATTGGTCAGAGTATAGAGTACAGGATTTGGGAGGTCATGTTGCGGCTGTACAGGACATTGGTTAGGCCACTGCTAGAATATTGCATGTAATTCTGATCTCCTTCCGACCGGAAAGATGTTGTGAAACTTGAAAGGGTTCTGAAAAGATTTGCAAGGATGTTGCTAGGGTTGGAGGATTTGAGCTATAGGGAGAGGGTGAACAGGCTGGGGCTGTTTTCCATGGAGCATCGGGGGCTGATGAGTGACCTTATAGAGGTTTACAAAATTATGAGGGGAATGGATAGGGTAAGATGAAATGTTGTTCCTCCAATTTGCGGTCTGATTTGCTGTGGCAATGGAGGAGGCCAAGGATGGTCATGTCGGAAAGGTAGTAGGAAGGAGAATTAAAATGGGCGGTGATTGGGAGATCAGGTCTCAGCCCCTGCCGGCTAGGAAAACCACACCCTGAGTTTACGTTTGGTCTCCCTGATATAGAGAAGACCATATTGGAGCATCTGGATACAGTAAACTAGACTGTGGGAGAGGCAGGTGAACCGCTGTCTCAGCTGATTGGACTGCTTGTGGCCCTGGATGGACGTGAGGGGTTTGGTGTCCTGGCAGGTTTTGCATCTTTTCTGGTTGCAGTACCCTCTGGGCACTCAGAGGGTTGGGGACAGTGGCACAAACCAAAAATTGGCAAAGGGAATGGCCCTTTCGGAAGGCAGAGAGGGGTGGGAAAGGGAAGATGTTCTTGGTTGTGGTATATAACTGGAGTTGGTGTGAGTGAGTAAAGATGATCTGTTAATTGGTCTTTATTGTGTTTGGGAGGGGGGAATGGAATGTTGTGGGGGGGGGAGGGGGCTGAGGGGAGGAAGGCTGTTGGGAAGGCGATAGGTTGGTGCAGGTGGTGGGGGGAGGGGTTTAGAGCAGTGGAATGGGGAGTGGAGGTGGTGTGGTGGAGGGCTGTCTGGATGACAGAGGAGAGAAAGCACGTTGTTCAAAACAGATGGACATTTGGGATGCTTGGGAGTGGAATGTCTCCTTGTCCAAGCAGATGTGGCGGAGGCAGACGTGGAGGATTTGGGAGAAAGGGATGGAGTTCTTGCTGGATACTGGGTGAAAGGATGTGTAGTTCCAGGTAGTTATGGGAGTCTGTGGTGTCATAGTAATGTCCATCTCCACTCCAACCTCACCTTGCTGAACATGCAGCACTTATGGAAAATAAAGAAAATGAAAGCATGGGAAGGGTCAAAGCATGAAGACCACTGGCAATCTGTGGTCTGTGGAAGGCAGAATGGGATAAGAATAGTGGAATGCTCTTACACCAATTAGCAGAGTAAGGTTAAGGCTGAAAGGTCACTATGGCGAGATGAGATAACACAAGTAATAAAGCAAGTTTCTCTGTTAAGTGTTATTATGACAGGATTGGGACCATAAATATTTGGGACATTACATTAAAATAACTAATTAATAGTTAGTAGAGTCAGCTTGAGACAGGAGACTATTGTAATAGATGGAACAGCTAAATATCTATCATGACAGGTTAGTCTGGAATAGAAAATCACTGTAGCAGAGTTAGCAATAAATATCTAACCGTGACATTAGAATAACATCAAGTAGAAAGTACAACTAAAGAGATAATGGGAACTAACATCACTGGTTTATTGTGTAGCTAGAGTGAGGTACTTTGATTAATATAGTTGGATATGCTGATAAGCTGACAGAAACATGATAAAAAAAAAATATCCACGGACCCTGAGGCTTGTGGGCATTCGAGAATCTGCTTTCTCAGTGTCACGGTTTTTTGATTGCAAATAAAAGACCTACTTCTTAAGAACTCTCTGCGTCTCCTGGTGATTCTCTATATTTTCTCCACAACACACTCCCTTTCCTCCACACCAACCCCCACTTCACCATCAAACCCACTGATAAAGGCAGGATGGTGGTGGTCTGGAGGACAACCGCTATGTTGCAGAGGCCAAACACCAACGCACCATGTCCTAACTGCCCCCCTTGATCACGACCCCACTGTGACCCATCGTGCCAAAATGACTCTCACTGTCTGTGATCTCACTGCCTCCACTGATCTCACCTTCAACCTTACAGTCCGTAGGCCCTGTACAGACGAGTTCTCCCTGCTCCCCCAGATCCACAAGCCAAACTACCCCAGCCGACCCATAGTCTCCCCATGCTCCTGCCCCAACGAACTCATCCCGTCCTATCTAGACTCCATCCTCTCCTTCTAGCTATATCTGCGACACCAACTATGCCCTCCACCTCTCGAGTAAGTTCCAGTTCTCCAGCCCCCAATACTTTATCTTCACTATGGATATGCAGTCCTGATATGTGACCATACCCTACAAGGATGGCCTTCAGGCCCTCAGCTTCTCTCTCTCCAACAGACCATCCAGTCACCCTCCACCCTCCAGCCTCCTCAGTCACGTTGAACTGGTCCTCACCCTTACTAACTTTTCCTTTAACTCTTCCCATATCCTCCAAACCCAGGGGGTGGCCATGGGCACTCAGATGGGCCCTAGCTACACCTGCCTCTTGGTCAAATATGTTAAACAGTCCATCATTGGTACCTGCACAGGCACTATGCCTCAACTCTTCCATCATTACATAAAGTCCTGCACCCAAGCTGAACTGGAGCAGTTCATCGACTTCACCCACAACTTCTACCTCACCCTCAAATTCACTTGGTCCATCTCAGACACCTCCCTCCCTGTCTGGACCTCTCCATTTTGATCTTTGATGACAGTCTTCAGACGGACATTTATATTAACCCACAGACTCCCATAACTACATGGACTACACCTTCTCCCACTCAGTATCCTGCAAGAACTGTATCCCAATCTCCCAATTCCTCCACCTCATCTGCTCGGATGAGCAGACATTCCACTCCCAAGCATCCCAAATGTCCACCGATTTTGAATAACATGTTTTCCCATCAGCCAAACAGCCCCCCATTGCACCTCGTCCACTGCCTGTTCCACTGCTCTAAACCTCCCCCCTTCCTCCCCCCCCACCCCCATATGCAATGAAGTCAGGGTCCCCTTGTTCCCACCTACCACCCCACCAGTCTCCGCAACCAACACATCACCCTTCATCACTTCCGCCAACTACAATTAGATTCCGCCACAAAGTACATCTTTCCCTCCCCAGCCCTGACTCTGTCTTCTGCATGGACCGTTCCCTTCGCCACTCTCCCCACTAACCACCCCGAACCCCCAGGTACCTTCTCCTGCAAAACCTGCCGATACACCAGCCCCCTCACCTCCATCCAGGACACCGAACAGTCCTTCCTGGTGAGACAGAGATTCACTTGCATCTCTTCCAACCTAGGTTATTGTATCCAGTGCACCAGATGTGGTCTTCCATTCAACAGGAAGACCAAACGTAAACTCAGAGCACATTACGCTGAGCAGCTCAGCCAGGGCCGACCTGATCTCCCAGTCACCAGCAATTTTAGTTCCCCTTCCCAATCCCTCTTTGACATGACCATCCTTGGCCTTCTCCATTGCCACAGTGAATCACACTGCAAACTGCAGGACCAACATCTCATCTTCCACCTAGGCAGCCTACAGCTCAGGAGGACTCAACATCGAGTTCTCCAATTTCAAATAACCTCCCTCCCCATCCCCCAACTCTCTTCCTTCCACTCCTCTGATTGACTCTTCCTTCCGTGTGGGCAGCACGATGGCACAGTGGTTAGGACTGCTGCCTCACAGCGCCAGAGATGTGGGTTCAATTCCCACCTCAGGCAACTGTCTGTGTTGAGTATGCACATTCTACCCATGTCTGAGTCGGTTTCCTCCGGGTGCTCCGGTTTCCTCCCACAGTCCAAAAATGTGCAGGTTAGGTGAACTGGCCATGCTAAATTGCCCGTAGTGTTAGATGTGAGATGTAGGGGAATGGGTCTGGGTGGGTTGGTGTGGGCTTGTTGGGCCGAAGGGTCTGTTTCCACACTGTAAGTAATCCAATCTAATCTAATCTACCAACAGGATTCATTCATCACATCGACCAAAGAGGCCGTACCCCCTACCTGTGTTCACCTATCCCTACCTCACCATCCCGCCATCCACTCCTTCCCTCTCCCACCCCTTATCTGCAGCTCCCCATACACCCACTCCCAGCCCTGCAGGGTTACATCAAAAACATTGACTTCTCCACCTCCTGATGCTGCCTGGCTTGCTATGTTCTTGCAGCCTCATGCTGGTGTACCCAGAAAATTGATGAAAATTCATCTTCAGTAATAGAGAGTCAGTGAATCATACAGCACAGAAACGGGGCCCTTGACCCAACATGTCCATGCTAACTACATCTCCTAAACTGAACTAGTTCCTTTTGCCTGTGTTTGATCTATGTCTCTCCAAATCTTTCCTATCCATATATGAATCCAAATATCTTTTAAATGTTCTAATTGTAACCACACCATTCTCTGTGTGAAAAGATTGCTCCAAGGTCCTTTTCAAATATCTCTCCCCGCGTATCAGCCAAACAAGCTTCAGTAACAAGCACCTATCAACATGATATCATTTACAATGATATGGAGGTGCTGGTGTTGGACTGAGGTGGACAAAGCCAGAATCACATGACACCAGGTTATAGTCCAAGAGGTTTATTTGAAATCACAAATTTTCAGAGCGCTGCTCCTTCACCTGACAAAGGAGCAATGCTCCAAAAGCTTGCAATTTTAAATAAACACGCTGGACTGTAACCTGGTGTCTTGTGACTTCAAACCCTTACAAAGCAGATTTATTTTACAGGAATACATACTCTTTAAAAAAGCAAAAAAATCATAGAAAAGCAAACTTACCCACTAGCCAGATTAAGGAGTTCCTGCTTTTCAGCCACATTTGATTTTTCTTCTAGTTCCCACAACAATACATTAACGAGATGAGAATTCTTTATAATTATGGGGACTTCTTCAAACATATTTTCAGAAGTTATGAGTGCCTTCTTTATCCTAGTTGACAAAAAAAAACAAGATAAAAGACCTAGAGAATAATGCGGTATTTATTCAAACTTTGTTCAGAAAGGTCATTAGTCATGCTGAGAATTGGGGGTCCCCTTAAACCTATTATGGACCCTTTAAAATACATCGAAGAGATAGCCTGACCCTAACTTTTCTTATTTAAAGTCTAAGATACTGTGTTCCAGATGTGATTTGATTGGTCAAACTACTACTCTTTAAGCAAAACATACTTGATTCTTACACCACAGTTAGAATACAAACAAAAATAATTGACATAACTTAACTCTATTGAAATACTTAACGAAAGAATATATTATTTAACTACTAATGATACAACAGCATCTCAAATACACCACTGGCAAAGGCAAATTCAGCAAAACAGATTTTCCTCACTTGTTATCTCTACTAATCCAGGAGAAAGGAACAGTGAAATAAACAAACAATATAGCAGCAAAGAAAGAATTCAAACTTTTAGCTGCAGTAGAGAAACAGCTGTATCTAACAGCTTCAACAGCCAATTCCCAATTTCAACTGAAAGCAAAACTAAAACACTGGGTGTGTGAGAGTCTGACTCCATCCACTCATGCTCTTTTTGTCTAATTAAAAGGAGCTCAAAGCTGCTTACCATAAGACATAAGACCATTCGGCCCATCGAGTCCACTTCGCCATTCAATCATGGCTGATGGGCATTTCAACTCCACTTACCCGCATTCTCCCCATAGCCCTTAATTCCTTGTGACATCAAGAATTTATCAATTTCTGCCTTGAAGACATTTAGCGTCCCAGCCTCCACTGCACTCTGTGGCAATGAATTCCACAGGTCCACCACTTTCTGGCTGAAGAAATGTCTCCACATTTCTGTTCTGAATTTACCCCCTCTAATTCTAAGGCTGTGTCCACGGGTCCTAGTCTCCTCGCCTAACGGAAACAATTTCCTAGCGTCCACCCTTTCCAAGCCATGTGTTATCTTGTAAGTTTCTATTAGATCTCCCCTTAATCTTCTAAACTCCAATGAATACAATCCCAGGATCCTCAGCCGTTCCTCATATGTTAGACCTACCATTCCAGGGATCATCTGTGTGAATCTCCGCTGGACAGGCTCCAGGTGTCAGTATGTCCTTCCTGAGGTGTGGGGACCAAAACTGGACACAGTACTCCAAATGGGGCCTAACCAGAGCTTTATAAAGTCTCAGTAGCACAACAGTGCTTTTATATTCCAACCCTCTTGAGATAATTGACAACATTGCATTTGCTTTCTTAATCACGGACTCAACCTGCATGTTTACCTTTAGAGAATCCTCAACTAGCACTCCCAGATCCCTTTGTACTTTGGCTTTATGAATTTTCTCACCATTTAGAAAGTAGTCCATGCTTGTATTCTTTTTTCCAAAGTGCAAGAATTTGCTCACATTGAATTCCATCAGCCATTTCCTGGACCACTCTTCCAAACTGTCTAGATCCTTCTGCAGCCTCCCCACTTCCTCAGTACTACCTGCCTGTCCACCTATCTTCGTATCATCTGCAAACTTCACTAGAATGCCCCCAGTCCCTTCATCCAGATCATTAATATATAATGTGAACAGCTGCGGCCCCAACACTGAACCCTGTGGGACACCGCTGCCATTCCGAAAGAGAACTTTTTATCCCAACTCTCTGCCTTCCGTCAGACAGCCAATCCTCAATCCATACCAGTAGCTCACCTCGAACATCATGGGCCCTCAACTTGCTCAGCAGCCTCCCGTGTGGCACCTTATCAAAGGCCTTTTGGAAGTCTAGGTAGATAACATCCACTGGGTTTCCCTAGTCTAACCTACTTGTCACCTCTTCAAAGAACTCCAACAGGTTTGTCAGGCATGATCTCCCCTTACTAAATCCATGTTGACTTGTTCTAATCCGACCCTGCTCTTTCAAGAATTTAGAAACCTCATCCTTAATGATGGATTCTTGAACTTTACCAACAACCGAGGTTAGGCTAATTGGCCTATAATTTTCCATCTTTTGCCTTGATCCTTTCTTGAACAAGAGGGTTACAACAGCGATCTTCCAATCATCCGGGACTTTCCCTGACTCCAGTGACTTTTGAAAGATCTCAACCAACGCCAGGAGATTTATCAATTTTAAGACCTTTTAGCTTTTCTAGCACTTTCTCTTTTGTAATGGCATTGCTTCTGAAGCAGACATTCCATCACCACTGGCAACATCTCTCTACAAGAACAAATCCCTCTTGAAAGCATGGTACCATCACTGTGCGAACTCAGTATTTCATATTTGGCATTTCCTGTGTAGCATGAGACCTCAGCTAACTATTGCATTAGTAACTAGCTTCTGTAAACTCAGCTCAAGGTCTTGACTCGTGCACTATCCTACTCCAGTAGCAACGCAGTATATCAAAAATAAGAAGCATTTGTTCTTAGAAAACATGGCAAACTAACTTTCAAATGTATGTGGGCAAGGGGCAATGGAAAACTGACCCATGAGTAGTTGTCTTCCACCCACTGGCTAAGAAGTTGGACAATGACTGACATACCTTTGATGATCAGCCCCAAAAATAAGGTATATTAACAAGGATGGGAGAGGAGGAAGTGGTTAGAAGATTCAGGAAGACGACCGACACCCCTCACCTTGGGGAAGACCAGGAGTTCCTCCACATCAGCCCACAGAAAGACTGTTGGTCCTGAGACATCACCATGACAAGACACAGGACCACTGGGACTTGGGTGTGCACTCCTTCTACTCCATTATTCCATAGAATAGCTCCAGGATTGTTAAAGTATTTTCATCTGTCGCAGGTCATAAATTTCCTTTCATTACCTAATTAACAAATGCACCATATCTAAACCGCTTGTTCTTAATAAAGTACCAGAAAATTGCAATAAGTCATCGACTGCTTGTATTAGTTAATTGTGATCACAAATTCCCTAAAATCAACAGAACTCAAACATTAACCCAATCATTTGAGTTAGACAGACTCATTTTGGGGTGAAGTTCCATCTTGTGAACCATTTTGTGCTTTACATGCTTATGTGGTTTTATACCATCTGAATGGCAGCTCTCAATGCATGTATGATTCCTTTCAGAGCACTTGAAGGTTCCACATTTACAATATTTCAACAATTTAAGGACTTTCTATCACTGGTATTACAATGCAAAAATGCCTGTTAACGGTTCAGATGCTCGAATTGAGCAAGCAGTCAAGCAACGAAGATTAGGAAAGTTTCAGGTTTGATCTGCTGTGAATCTTTTGGATCGAGTATGAAAAGAGTTGGAATTCTACAAGAGAAGTGAATTAGATAATGAATGGAATATTGAAATTTTCTACTCTTGGCCACTATTAAATTACTCCTGTTAGAGGACTCTGCCAGAACAACTCTTACTTTATCAATGTACAGAAGTGTGAAGTCATACATGAAGTCATTCCCCAGTAGTCAAATGACTTTGAAATAAAAATGTAACAAGAAAATTCAGTATGAAATTACTCCCCAACAAATTATTTAACAAGATTAAAGGATGCAGCGAATGATTAAAATGCATCACTGAATATATCATCAATAGGTGAAATATTCTACTTAGTCCATATCAATGTAATCCACATAAAACCATCTTTAAAATCTCTTGTAGATCAGAGAAACAAAGTGGTTTGGCTGTTCTAGAATATCTATACAAGAGACATGCAAAGACTGTTAGAATACTTGGAAAAAAATTTCAGAAGTTTGAAAAGAAGCTACTACACTACAGAACTGACTAAGCCAGAAATATACAATCACCAGTGAATTTGCAAATACCCCTTACCAACGAAGCTGCAACTTACCTCTGAATGCTTACAGATGATTGAAGTTATTTTGCCAAAAATCAACAACAGATTACAAGATATAGGGTTAGATGACATATTGCATCTCTTAATAGGATAAGCATCAATAGAGAAGCTATTTAATATAAAACAATTTTATCCCGCATACATCATTCACCATCTTCAGAGTGATGAATCACATCAACTAAAATAACCTAATGTATATATGCTTTAAACTTGAGTTAAAAAAATCATATAAAAATGCATTAATACAGGGACCCCGCACGCCAATTCATGCTTTTAACTCATCAGTCGCTGAATTACAGTTCTTCCCTTTGAATTTCTAAATATTCCAAGCTGTTATCCAACCATTAACAGAGCTACACAATTAACAACGTGTGGGAGGAAATGGCTCCACGAACGCTCACACCTTCAAAATGTAGCAGAGTACTTGAGAGCAAATGATAAAGCTGAACCTCTCACAACCATCTTCAGCCAGAAATGCCAAGTCATAATTCATCTTCATCTTCAGGTCACTTTGCCAAATGCCAGACTTCAACAAATTCAATTCACTGCACATAATATCAAAAAACTAGCTGAACACACTTCATGCTGAAAAACCTCTCCTACTGTTTCAGTGACATCATGCAAAAACATAGGTTCATCTTTCACACGAATGGTGATGATACCCAGCTCTAACCAACCCCCGCACTCTCTCGAAAGCTTCGCATTCCTTGATCAACATGCAGTCCTGCCAATCAGAAAGGTCCACCAACTAAATATTTAGAAGACCAAGGCCATTGTCATTGGCTCCAGCCATTAATTCTGATTTCTCACTACAAACTCCACCCCTTCTCCTGAGAATCTCTTCAAATCTGAACCAGACTGTTCCCAAGCATTATGTCACATTTGAGCTCAAGACATGTTTCTGACCTCTTATTTTTCCCAAAACTGTCTCCATACGCCTCAATATTACAGCCCACCTCTAACCCTTCTCTAGTCAAAAATTGTTCATACTTTCATCCATGTCTCGCTGACATCTAGATATGACGATTCCAACACACTCTTTGCCTGCCTCCCACGTTTGGTCCTTAGTAAATGTGAGGTCATCTAAAACAGTTTTTAGATTAGATTACTTACAGTGTGGAAACAGGCCCTCCGGCCCAACAAGTCCACACCGCCCCGCCGAAGCGTAACCCACCCATACCCCTACATCTACATCTACCCCTTACCTAACACTACGGGCAATTTAGCATGGCCAATTCACCTGACCTGCACATCTTTGGACTGTGGGAGGAAACCGGAGCACCCGGAGGAAACCCACGCAGACACGGGGAGAACGTGCAAACTCCACACAGTCGGTCGCCTGAGGCGGGAATTGAACCCGGGTCTCCGGCGCTGCGAGGCAGCAGTGCTAACCACTGTGCCACCGTGCCGCCCACAAGTTTTGTTTTAATTCATTCCGGGAGGGGGACACCGATGGCTAGGCCAGCATTTATTGCCCATCCTCAGTTTCCTTTGAGAAGATGGTGGCGATTTGCCTACTTGAACTGAAGTCCATTTAGTGTGGATTCCTCACAATCCTGTGAGGGAGGGAGTTAAAAAAACACTTTGATACAAATGGAAGATGCTGCTAAAAAGTTACCAGTATTTGTCAGCTACTAGAGTGTTACTTGTCATTAATTGCAATAGTAATGAAAGGGCAGACTAAGAAGTACTGGGGTAAAAGGCCATAAAATACAGACAATATCCTCTATCAATGTAATAAAATTACATCTTCCATGTCCAGCTTCTGCTGTGCTGGGAATGATTGTACAATTCCATTACCCATTCCTGACCCCTGACATTCAGACATCTATTTTCAAAAAGGACTTTTCAGAAAACCAACTTCTGTACCACAAAATTGAGACAGACTCCCAGACATATGGAAATAAGCAAACAGGTACTTGCATAATGTACCTCATTTCTATTGGCCACAGCCTCAATTCAGAAAGCTTTTTAGAATATCAAAAAGACAAGAATAGATTCTGGGAGTCTGAACTGCTCATTAAAAGAGCAGTGTTATTAACGTTCAACCAAACGCTGGTCCGAACATTTTGGTTCTGTGGCATATGGATTCATTCAGTATCAAACTGTGAGAATACCAAGGTTTAGACACAAGGGGGCCCTGTCAGCCATGGTAACTTCAGAGCGCCCTCCACTGACAAGATTTGGAGATGCCGGTGTTGGACTGGGGTGTACAAAGTTAAAAATCACAAAACACCAGGTTATAGTCCAACAGGTTTAATTGGAAGCTCTAGCTTTCGGAGTGCCGCTCCTTCTTCAGGCGGTTGTCCTGATGAAGGAGCAGCGCTCTGAAAGACAGTGCTTCCAATTAAACCTGTTGGATTATACTTGGCGTTGTGGGATTTCTAATTTTCCACTGACAATAAAGCATATAGTTCTACATAATCCACAAGGGCTTCTGAACAAAATGATTTTTGTTTAAAAAAGTCTACCTATAGACTTCAAACTTTTCAACATATTTTATTAACAATTCTGACCCAACTCTTTTCATTTGCTCTTTGGTGTTCCAATATAATCCAAGTCTTTCTTACCTTTATCCATTTTGCAACTAGTAGAAATAGTCTTATGGCATATTCTAATAAAACTACCCAATTTTGAAAACTTTTATTTGTTCCCTCTTTGACTTTCTACATTTATAGAAAAAGTTCCAACTTAATCAGCCTTTCATAACTATAGCCTCGGGTTCATGGTATATTTCTGGCAAAACTTTGGAACTGTGCCTTCTCCTATGACAACTATATTTCATACACCAATATTCAAATATTGAATTAGGCAGCAAAAAACTCAGTATGATTGTAAATCCATAGTCTTGTATAAATATCAGTTTCCACCTTTCCTTCCTGGATCCTTTCCCTGTCTCTAAGCAGCTGGGAAAGAATTCCAATCACTCAAAATTGAATAGAGAATAAAAATGGCCACCAGAGATGGTAAGAACTCAACTCTTGAAAACAGTGTTAAACAAGCTATAGTGACACGTAATGGCACATCAGACAGGTGGAACTTGAAACCGAACTTCAGACCCAAGGGACATGAGCTGAAGGAACCAGCTTTTTTTTAAAAAACATTCAACCTGTTTAGACATGCTATGACTTGAACCCAGGCCTCTTGACTTAGAAGTAGGGACACAACACTGCCACAAAAGCCCTGCAAAGGTATTTGCAACTAACATGTTCAGACAGGTCAGGAGCTTGAACCCTAGTCTCCTGGCCCCAAGGTATGGATCCACCAGGCTCTTATTTTATATTTTCAAATTAACCTGTTCAGAGACATTATTACACTCCTCTGGATCAGGTGAGGTGCACACCTGGGTATCCTAGCCCATATGTGTAGGACTCCATCATGCATTATTCCCCCCATCATCTTGACTCCAGTTCATCAGATATTTTCTAATCCACTTGTTCAGAGATGCTATTACATACCTCTGGGCTAAGTGGGACTTGAACCCAAGCCTCTTAGCCAATTGATAGTTTATTTTCTTTTTATATATATTTTCTCACCACCAGGTCACATGTCTCTAACTGAACAAACAATTTAGAACCCACAGCTCAATGGGACAGTGGAACAAGAAGTGAGGAAAGGTAGGATAACTAACTAAATAGGACTCAGAGTGCAGCGCACCATCTGTCTTTCACTGGAGGCATCGAGATTTTGGCGTTTTAATCTCTGGGTGGGGCTTGAACCCACAACCTTCTAGACACTGAGGCAAGGGTGCCAACAACCGCGATAAAATATTTTCTGATCAGCCTGTTCAGAGGTGCTATTAATACACATCTCTGGAGCAGGTGGAACTTGAACCAGAGTCTCAAGTCTCCTGGCTCAGAGGTAGGGACATTACCATTGTACCAGAAAAACTTAAATAACTATGCTTCAAACACAATGAGCCTCAACCAACACTGGAACAATTTAGGCAGAACCTTGCACTCTCTGTAGCACAGTGGTAGTGTCCCTACCTCTGGAACTAAACAGATTGCTTCGAAATATATTTTGTTTGAGCTTTACAGAAATCGGCACCTCTAACTCTCCCAACTGTTATATGTAAGATGTACAGCACGGAAAGAGACCCTTTGGTCTAACCTGTCCATGCCAACCTAATCTAGTACCACCTACCTGCACCCGGCCCATATCCCTCCAACCCTTCCTATTCATGTACCCATCCAAATGCCTCTTAAATGTTGCAATTGTACCAGCCTCCACCACTTCCTCTGGCAGCTCATGCCATACACGTACCACCCTCTGTGTGAAAACTTTGCCCCTTTGGTATCTTTTATATCTTTCACCTCTCACCCTAAACCTATGCCCTCTATTTCTGGACTCCCCAACCCCAGGGAAAAGATTTTGTCTATTTACCCTATCCATGTCCCTCAAGATTTTATAAACCTCTATAAGGTCACCCCTCAGCTTCCGAAATTCCAAGGAAAACAGCCCAGCCTATTCATCCTCTTCCTATTGCTCAGATCCTGACAACATCCTTGTAAATCTTTTCTGAACCCTTTCAAGTTTCACAACATCTTTCTCATAGGAAGGAGACTAGAATTGCACGCAATATTCCAACAGTGGCCTAACCAATGTCCTGTACAGCCGCAACATGACCTCCCAACTCCTGTACACAATACTCTGACCAACAAAGGAAAGCATACCAAATGCCTTCTTCACTATCCTATCTACCTGCGACTCCACTTTCAAGGAGCACTCCAAGGTCTCTTTGTTCAGCAACACTCCCTAGGACCTTCCCATTAAGTGTATAAGTCCTGCTAAGATTTGCTTCCCCAAAATGGGAAACCTCACATTTATCTAAACTCCATCTGCCACTTCTCAGCCCACTGGCCCATCTGATCAAGATCCCGTTGGAATCTAAAGTAACCTTCTTCGTTGTCCACAACATCTCCAATTTTGGTGTCATCTGCAAACTTAAACTAGAACTTCAAAAAAATACTTCATCTGTACTTACCAATATCTAGTAATTTAACAACTTACATTCAATAACTTTGTTAGTCAAGTAGCTACATTTTCTTTATTATCATGCTCCTTAATCTTCTTTCTTATCACTTTCATGATAATTTCCCAAAAGCATTTGATAAGGTAAAACAAAATTCATATACAGTGGGTGTCCATCAGCAATACAGAATCAAAAAATTCCTATAATGCAGTTCAAGATCATTCAGCCCATTGAGTCTGTATGACCCTCAGAAGAGCATCCCCATAACCCTGCAATTACCACAGCTAATCTACCTAGCCTGCATTTCACTAGACACATTGGCGATACTAAATTGCCCCAATCAACCTAAACTGCACATCGTTGGAGGACACCAGAGCACCAGGAGGAAACCTACACTGACACGGAGTGTGTGCAAACTCGACAAAGGAAGTCACCCAAAGTTGGAATCAAACCCAGGTCCCTGGCGATTTGAGGCAGCTGTGCTAACTACTGAACCACCGTGCTGCCCGTGTTATATTTGCAATTGATTTTAAATATTCAAATTAATTTGGTTAGAAAAACTTGCTTTTTATAAATCCATGTAATAACTCCTAATTAGTTTAACTATTCTCCTTTCACTCCAGTTCTCTTGTACCTTGGCAGACTTCCTTTATCCACATATTTTCGGAAACATTATAACTGTCTCATTTTTAATCTCCATTATATTGGGATGTGTGACAACATAGTGAGGTTTGGATTTGGTACTTTTACTTTCATTGAAATTACAATTTATTTTTGAAAATTCATCTCCAGTAGTCACCCTTGCACAATACACTTCAGATATTCCTATGGTTACACTAGTAACGTCTGGAAAAAAGTTGAAGGAAATATTTATTAACCTTCTGTCGGTATGTCACTCAGTTATCAGAGGGCTACTTCTTCCCCAATGATTCCAATCATTCTTTGATAACCCTTTTGTTTATGTTTAAGAAGCTCTTGCTATTTCCCTTTAGTGACTCAATATTTTCACACTTTCGTTAGTTTTCTCAATCCACCTTTGTATGCTTCTATCCATTCAGGAAAATGGAGCAATATAAAGAGCAGATTTAATCATACATTTGCTTTGAAAACTCACCATCATTCTGATATTGATTTATGAAATTTCAAAACTAATGCACTCTTTGTAATCATAATTCGAAAAATTTTTACTTGATGCTTAATAATTACATATTTAAATATCTACTGCTGTTCTCTTTGACCTTCTACTTCAATAAACTAGCCATGGTTGCATGGTATTCCACTTTCATGAGTTGATTCATCTTCAAACTTTCTTTTCCCTTTTCTCCCCCCATTGTCTGAATAAAAACTCTGTTGCGGTGACTACTTCACCTGAGTTTACATACTTATTTGGCCTGTTCAGAATCACGGAATTCCTACAGGGTGAAAGTAGGTCATTTTGCCTTATTGAGTGTACATAAACCCTCCGAAGAGCATTCCGGCCAGACCCAGCTCCCTACCCTATCCCTGTGATTCGCATGAATCACAGAAGGTTGGTCTACAGGTACAACAAGTAATTAGGGAGGCAAATGGAATTTTTGTCCTTCATTGCTAAAGAGAGCGAGTTTAAAAGCAGGGAGGATATGTAGTAGTTGTACAGGGTGCTGGCGAGACCACACCTGGAGTACTGTGGGCAGTTTTGGTCTCCTTACTTGACAAAGGATGCAGTGGCACAGGAAGGGGTGCAGAGGAGGTTCACTAAGTAGATTCTGGAGTTGAGGGGGTTGTCTTATGAAGAGAGACCGAGTAGATTGGGATTATATTCATTGGAATTCAGAAGAACAAAGGGGGGAAATAGAATTGTGAAGGGAGTAGATAACACAGAAGTAGAGAGGATGTTCCCACTGGCAGGTGAAGCTAGAATAAGAGGGCATAGTCTCAAGATTTGAGGGAGCATATTTAGAACCAAATTAGGAAGTAACTTCTTCACCAAGAGGGTTATAAATCTCTGGAATTCCCTGCCCAGTGAAATAGATGATGCTACTTCAGTAAACTACTTTAAAGTTAAGATGGATTTTTTTTTGAACAATACAGGAACTAAGGGTCACGGTGAGAACACAGGTAAGTGGATCTGAGTCCACAAAAAGATCAGCCGTGATCTTACTGAATTGCGGAGCAATACTCGAAGGGCCAGACAGCCTACTCCTGTTCCTAGTTCTTATGTTCTAACCCCACATTTACAATGGCTAACCCACCTAGCCTGTACATCTTTGGACTAAGAAGCTAACTCTCATTGTATTATTCAGAATTAGATCAGGCAATGTGCTCATCTGTTGGATGATTTTTTTCAATGGCATAATCCTAGCCCTGTTCTCAAACAATTTTGTCACATCACAGTCTACCTTAGGGCATTAATGCCCACTTGTATTCCAGCATAATTACTTCAGGAAATGTCTTAAACTGCTGCAATTGTTTCACCGTGCTTACTTTTAAGTTGTATTCAAGTTTTTAACTTGCTTACAAGTTTATCAGTTTGAACTCATTGTTGCCAGGTTTTCAGTTTTATTGAAGTGGAGTCAGTCCCTGGGTTTAGAGAAGTGGCCAAACGTCTCTCAGGTTTGGAACCTATCCCCTATAATCGTACATTTAACTGTCTAACCTTCCTCTGCTTATCTGATTCAATATATGATAGGGAGCATTCCTGTCATTATTTGAAAACTTGCAGCTCTTGCCTTTCAGGTTTCTTCTAAGCTTCAAATACATCTTGAATAAAACCATCTCTTCAGTCTGATGTTGAATATGATCCAAGTTTTCTCAATCAAGTACCCCCCCTCCCCCACTCCTGCCACCTCAAAAAACCATTTCCATTTATTCTTTGATGTTTTTGACTCTGGGAACAGGATGGAAGCAGACTGTTTTAGATCGCAGATCATGTCAATGAACATATCTACCTTGTTAATGGGCTTTCTACTCTTAATATCAATCCCATCTATGCTGATTGCTCTTCTGCCCACTTCCTATCGCGTGGGTTGTGGTTAACATTGAACATTCCTCCGCTTCCCTGATTATAAAATCAAATTTCTCAGATCATAGATTAAACATTTTAACCAGTACTTGTCTCCTAACTGGAGCTCCTGATTTCATTGAATCTTCCTGTCACCCATATCTTCACCCCAGTGCTTATTCCTGATATAATAATTCTAATTTAAGTTTCTGCCCCAGTCAGTGTGGATTGAGGTATTTAAGTTATATAATTAATTGCTTAAAAATCACTTGCATCAGCGTAAAGAGTCATAGAGATGTACAGCACGGAAACAGACCCTTCAGTCCAACTCATCCATGCCCATCATATATCCCAACCCAATCTAATCCCACCTGCCAGCACCTGGCCCATATCCCTCCAAACACTTCCTATCCATATACCCATCCAGATGTCTTTTAGACATTGCAATTGTACCAGCCTCCACCACTTCCTCTGGCAGCTCATTCCATACATGTACCATCCTCTGCGTGAAAAAGCTGCCTCTTGGGTCTGTTTTATACCTTTCCCTTCTCACCCTAAACCTATGCCCTCTAGTTCTGGACACCCCCACCCCAGGGAAAAGTCTTTGGATTAACGGTGCTGGAAAAGCACAGCAGTTCAGGCAGCATCTGAGGAGCAGTAAAATCGACATTTCGGGCAAAAGCCCTTCATCAGGAATACAGGCAGAGTGCCTGAAGGGTGGAGAGATCAGTTAACACCCTTGGTGAGCATATATTAAACCAAACATATTTTATAAAATTCAAAAGCAAAGATTGGACTTGCACAGAAGCTTGGTTAGACCAAACAGAGCAGGGTACAATGTTCTCGCCTTCATTTAACATAGTGCAGGACCAGAAATGCAACACAATTGCTAATTAATCCAACAGGTAATTCCTTATCAAATGGAGCAGTTGAGACAATTATCATAGATGCATTTAAGCTGGTGCTAGACAAGTACATGAGAGGGGATAGAATAATGTGTAGATAGGGCAAAGTAATGTCAAAGGAATCTCGTGTTAAGCATAAGTACTTGCAGGAGGCCAAGTGATCTAAATATCATGCTATGCAAATCAATGTACACATGTCCATTTGCTGAAACAATACAACAGCAAAACTAAAAATGTTGATTCTGATTATTAGTACCTACTTGATTACTTCAAAAGAATCAACCAGTTTAGAGACCCTATTAAATCAAATTCAAAACTTTAAAATGCCAGTAACGACAATCTGATCACAATATGACTTTAAAATTATTTATGCAAAAATGTGTTAATTATTTGGGCCTGGCAAGTATTAAAAAATCTCTCTAATTTTGACTAGCAAGTTAAATATCATTGAACATATTTTGTAGTTCATACATAGATTTTGTTCCACTAGCACAATGCGTATTTCAGCTGTATTCCTCCTGAGGCTTTACAGCTTCATAGTTAGTTAAACCTAGAGACATGCCCACAACCGTCACATACACATGTTTGAGATCAGACAAAACATGTGTAGATACTTACTCAAAAGCATACTGCGCATTTTAGGAAGAAACAATTCAAAAACATTCGGATGGATTGAGCAGTATACTTGTACCTGTGAAAGACACTTTCGTGATGCAATTGCAAAAACATCTGACAGTTTGATCAGGATTAACCAGAAAAGATATTTTCTTTCTTAAGACAAATTTAATTTGTGATTCTTCTGGTGTATGAATGTACCAAAGTCATACTGGTTTATTAAAACAATGGATTAAAATAAACTGCTTCTGATTGAAATATCAAATGTTACAGCAGGAATAATTATGTAAAGAAAAGCATAAATTATTAGCATTAGAAGTTGTTCACTAATTTACAAATGCCATGTGCTGAACAAAATAAAATTTGAATCTATATTTTGATATATCTCAAATCATATATAACAGCATGTTCCAAATCTAGTAGATACAGAAATAAAACGAGGAACTGCAAAGGCAAGAGATCCGAAACCAAACAGAAATTGCTGGTGAAACTCAGCTGGTCTAGTAGCATCTGTGGGGAGAAAGCAGATTATTGTTATGAGTCTGGTGACTCTTCATCAGATATTCTCTATAGATCAGCTGCATTATCAGATGAAATAATTGCTGTACTGTTAACTGTGTGAGAAACTGCTGAGAATTTAATGCATAAAAGTAATGTGGCACAACTGGTAGTCCAGATATGTGATTTTTCAAAAAAAAATTACAAACCTTCATTTTTAATTGTAACATTTGTGGTAGAATGGCAGTATAGGTATCATACAGAAACAAATGGAAATTAAAGCAAACTATTTAAACTGTGGGTAACCTTTCAAGGCAATAAGTGGTTTTGGTACTCAACCTTAAATAGAATGCAGCTATCTTTCAGCATTTTGCAGATGAGTGTTAAATTAGCCAACAACCATTTTGTTCTGTTCTTTTCAGGAGATGTGTGCATTGCTAGCAAAGCCAACATTTGTTATCCATTTCTGACTGCCCTTGAACTAAGTCACTTACTGGGCCATTTCAGAGGAATTAAGAGTCAACCACTTTGCTGGGTCTAGAGTTCCAGACCTGTTAAGGATGGCAGATTTCTTTCGCCAAATGATTTTATGGACCAGACAGGATTTTACAAAAATTGATTATAGCTGTCATCATAACTGAAGACTAGTTTTACAAGCAGAGTTATTAATTAAATTTAAAATTTCATCACCTGTGATGGGATTTGAACTCATACCACCAAAGCATTAGCCTTTGCCTCGTATTACTACCCCAAAGACATTTGCACTATACCACGGTCACCCCTCCAAAATCTGGACTACTTGAATGTTTGAGGAGACTGACTGCAGTTACTACAATGAACCATTTACTTACTTGGATGTAAAACAGTATTTTAGTTTGGAATGTGTGGAAAATAGAAAACTAGAACTTTACGTGTTACAAGTTTATGACCTGATGCTAGTAAAGGTGGTTTTGGTTTGTGAAAGAAAGTAAAAGTAACGCAAACTGTAATGAAGAAAACAGGCAACAAAACTACTTCACAGACATTCAATGAGATCACAGATTTCAAGGCAATGAGACATGTTTCTCATGGCTCATAAATTCACTTGTCAGAAAGTCCATATAAGCAAATAACATTAAATCACAAAGTAATTCTGGGTGCACTTTCTAAATTAAGTTACATGCTACCTAACAGCCCCAAAGACTGGGATAAATTTACAGTCCAACAAGGGAGGATCAAAATGATAATAGAGACAGAGAACATAAACTATGAGGGCAAACTAGCAATGAATATACAAACTGACAAAAAAGCTTCTTTAAATATAGGAAGCAGAAGAAAGGGGTCAAAGAGAACAGAGGCCCCTTAGCAAATGAATCTGGGAAGACGGTTTTGGTGAACGAGGAAATGACAGAGGAGTTAAACAGAATATTTGTATCAATCTTTAAAGTAGGAGACACTTTGGACATTTAATTAACACTAAATAATACTGGGGAGGAATAATGTACCATCACTATCACTAAAGTAGTAGGATCAGTCAAACGAATGGGGCCAAAGGCAGATTCGTGCCATTGATATTGATAGGTTAACTAAGTGGGAAAAAAGTTGGCAAATGGAGCATAATGTGGGAAAATGTGGAATTTGTTCATTTTGGAAGGGAGAACAAAAGAACAGTTACTTAAATGAAAAGAAAGCTGCAACACAAAAGGACCTTATGAGCGAAACACAGAAAGCTAGCACACAGGTGTATGAGGTAATGAGGAAGGCTAATGGAATGTTGACCCTTATCTCAAAAGAGTTGGAATATAAAAGAGTAGGGAAGCTTTACTTCAACTGTACAAGGTGCATCTGAGGCCACATTTGCAGTAATGTGAACAGTTTAGGTTCACTTACTTAAGAAAAGGTACCATTCATTGGAAGCAGTTCAAAGAAGGTTCCCTAAAATGACTCCAGATATGGAAGACTTGTCTTAATGACATTCAGCAAAGCTGAATGAGTTGGCACTCTACTTACTGGAGTTTAGAATAATGAGAGGTGATCTCACTGAACTATGTAGAATTCTTAAGGAGCTTCACAGGGTAAATGCCAAGAGGATATTTACATTCATGGGAGAGTCCAGGAGCAGAAGACCATAGTCTCAGAATAAAGGGATGCCAATTTAAGACTAAGATGAGGAGGAATTTCTTCTCTTAGAGGAGAGTTTTGTGTTTTCATTATGAGGCAAGGTTATCCCATGTCTTATTTCATTGTGTCTTTGTTTGTCAGTTATCCTGTAACTGGAGAAGTCTAATAGTGGAGCAGTCAATATGAGTGACACCACAGTCTTAGCTTTTTATGTTATGTTGACATGATATCATTTGAACTCCTTGCCAAAGAAAGGAGCAGGGGTAGAGTCCTTATGCATATTTAAGGCCGAGATAGATTGATTATTGATCAGTAGCAGAATCACGGGTTACCAGGAAAGGACAGAAAAGTGGATATGAAGAATGCTGGATCAGTCATGATCCTATTGAATAGCAGAACAGTCTCAAGGGGCCAAACGGCCCACTGCTTTCCTGCTTAAGGTCTTATGGTCTTTAATAGGGTGCTTCCAGAATAGACAGATAAATAGATTTCAAAATGAGTGCTAAATTTTTGGGTCAGACACTTTTCTTCAAGAAAATGAAAAAGTGCTGGAGAAAATTCTATTTCTCTCTCCACAGATGCTGCCGGACGGACTAAGTTTCTCTCACATTTTCTCATTTTATTCCAGATTTCCAGTATCCACGGTATTTTTACTTTATTTAAACTTTTTTTAAAATTAATCTCTGCGGACAAACATACCCTTCAGGTGTGAAATCTTTCTCCTTACAAACTTCCATTAATTTTGGAGTCAACCTGTATGCCTTTAGCGAAAGGGAGCCTTGTGCAGTTTTAAGGGGATCTGAAATACAAAGGACAGAAAAGAAGTTTATTGATAAAATTGTATACATTTAGTAGAAAAATCATTCAAATGATATGTCAACATAACATAAAAAGCTAAGACTGTGGTGTCAGTCATATTGACTGCTCCACTATTAGACTTCTCCAGTTACAGGATAACTGACAAAGACACAATGAAATAAGACATGGGATAACCTTGCCTCATAATGAAGAGGACAAATTATGGTCAGAAAATACTCAAAATACACAAAGGATAGGCTGCATCTGTGGAAACAGGAGCAACTTTGAAGTTTTAGGTCTGTCATCTTGCAATAAGAAGAAACTAAGAGAAAAACCTTGAAAGCAAGCAGTGAGAACATCAACAGAGGGTAAAAAACCTTTCCTCACCAATCTATTAGAGATGCATCTATTCAAAACAATAGTTAGGAGCATAATCGCAATTTAATGGAATCTAATGGAAGCGTTCGCTGACAGTATTCTCAGGTCAATCAAACTTTGTGTTGAGGTAGTTTGTTGTCACCATCCTCTTTCCTTGACTAAGTCAAAGGCCTTGTTTGGAATACAGCCTTGAGAAAAATCACTAGCATCTTAATTGCTGCAGTCTTTACAAGAGGAGGATCTTGTTTTAAACTATATGTCACCTATTGCATAACAGTAATCAGGGAAAATTATATTAGGATGTTAGAACTGTTATGAAGATTTCAACTTACAAGATCCTAAGACGTTCTGCTTTGCTATACACATTGGGTGGAGCTTAATGCTGTCTTCAACATTAACTTTTTCAGGACCATCACCTCAATAATGATGGTGGTCAGCACAGTGGTCCTAAAGACAAGACTGAAGTGTTTGTTGCCATTTTCAGTTTGATGTGTTCAACGGATAATTTAACTTAGCCTTTTTGAGCCTCACAAAAACCTGATCTTTAGCCTTTTTCAGTCACTCCATATGACATCAAGAAAGACTGTGCTGTGAACAGCAAAGTTTACTGGCCTTGTAACACCCTGGTTGCTGTGTTAAAAACTCCAGAATGAGTTGCATCTCTGACCAAGCCACACAGGTACCGAAACTCTTGCATCAATCAGCCAAAGTAGAAAATTACCCAAATGTATCCAGTTCACAAAATCTAGATCAAATCCAACAGTCAGTCAATCACTGCCCCATCAATGTACACTCAATCATCAGTAAACTTAGAGAAGACGATCTCTGACAATAACTATTAAGTGGCACTTATTTACCAATAACCTGCTCACTGATGCTAAGTTTGGGTTTTGCCTGGGCTACTCAGCTGTAGTGTAAATATGGACAAAAGAGATGAACAGAAGGTGAGGTGACAGTAACTGTCCTTGACATCGTGGCAATGTTGAATACAGTGTGGCATCAAGAAGGCTAATAAAAAAATTGAAGCAAATAAAAATCATGGCAAAGCGTTCCACTCTCTGGAGTTATCTCTCGCGCAAAGGAACATTATTGTGGTTGCTGCAGACCAATTGTTTCAGTCTAAGACCAGGAATAACACGACAAGTATTTTTCACATCAGTGTCCTAAGCCCAGCCCAGAAGTTAGGATGTCTGCAGACAACTGGAAATTGCACAATGTCATTCATCTCTTAAATTACAAATAAAATTATGCCCAAATGCATAAAAACCAGGACAAGATTCAGACTTGACTGATAAGTGGCAAGCAATGTGCATAACAAACAATGACCATCTCCAGTGAGAGAATGAACAAGTTCCTTATGACATTTGGCACTGAATTGCCTACAATATTAATTCAAACCATTAACCTGAAATTTAATTGGACAAACCTGGGAATGTTTAAAGATGACAGTGTCCAGAAAATGTGGGGAAAAAAGTATCGAGCACTAGTGAGGGAACATATTATCTACAAATGTCTTGGAATTTCCGTGCTGTACACCTCTAGGACTCTATAAGTGACAAATCTGGCCTTTGTCCAATCAGTTTTAAGCAACATTCTCTGAATAGGAAGCATGGACAGACAACCTATAGGGAGTTATTGAAAAGAAATTTGTGGTAACTCCAGTTTCCTTAGCTTGCTATTTACTCATAAAATGCATGGTGTGGAAAATTGGTGCTCCTATTCTTGTCAGGCAAACTGCGCGGACTTATTAAGTGATTTGGGTAGATTTCATACAAAGAGTAGTTTCAACCCAGAATATTGTAAATCAAAATGCTTCCAGTGAAATCAAGTTACTTAACGTAATTTCAGTTTCGTGCTTGAAGAGATGAAACTGATGCAGTTTTCTTCTGAAAAAAGATTTGGGTTTAGTCATATTTCAACAGCACCATCTTCAAGCTACATGGGTTTTATTTCCATATTAATTATATTTGCCAAGCTTGAAATAACATACTAAGTATTTTCAAATAAATGGAAAACTGAACAGAAACAAAACAAATTCCTACACATAATTATATAGAACTAAAAATTTGATAAAATTGGAAAATTCAGGAGGAAATGTTAAAAAAATTCCAATGAATAAAGTATATTTTAACAGCTTTTCAACTGTAATCCGATTGTTAACATACTGAAACAATTTTTGTGTTACCCAAAGATTAATCGTGCTCATTAGTATTTTTTCTGACAGATATTCAGGATGTAACATTTACTTCTCGGTTGGAAACTTTGTAACAGCCTGCCAGCTATGGCAAACAGTGAGCTTGGGGAAGGCAATAAAGATGTTTTACCTACAGCTATGATACTGCACAGAACATCTGGTTTAGTGAGTAAAGGAAACGCCACTAAATGGGCAGAAAAAAGAAAATCTTTGTGCTAAGAACAGTCTACGTTTTGTGAGCGCCTGTCAGAGGCGCAATCTGGCAAAATGTGTCATAACTGTAAGGTCACGTACTGAGCCAGACTCAAGCAATCAGTTTTTGTTAGACATCTGGTCCTGTTCCACCCGCCATCAACAAGGGGGAAGAGGAATGAAAAAAAAATTGAAGCAGCAACTTCAGCATTCCAGAATGTACACATCAGGGCTCTGATAGCAAGAAAAATAAACAGAAAGAAGGAAACCCTGTCTAGACTGAGCTGCTGCTGGGGCTGAGGCAGACACTGGGCTGGTATTTATTGAGAGGGACTGCCAGGCAGCACTGCCAGGTAAACAGTGAAGAAGAAATGAATAGGAAAACGTCACTGACCATAGATGAGGACCACAGACTCTTCAATTGCGTGTTGGTAACTAAACTGGGAGTCCAACAGAGCTCGGCTGACGAAAGAGCCATAGTAGGTTGACTGGTACCAGCCAACATGGAGGTGGTCTATGTTAACATGACGCAAGCTTCTCATCATTTCCATTTGGTATTGAACTGTAAAACAAAACAAAAAGAAACCATTTTCTCAATTTTAAGCAGAATTATATTCCGATTTACACTGCTGAAATATTTTATGGTCAGACTCTGCCCATAAATAATATTACAAAAAACACTAAGCACGGTTCTTAACTATTAACTCTGCAGAAGGGAGTACTGCTGCATATATTTGATATAAAATCTATGGGCACCACTTGACAATTATGTCATAGTTTGATCCCTGCAGAAAATCTACTTCTGGTCAGGGATTTAATATTCAAGCACATTATTATGCTTATGCGTACAAACTTTTGCAAGTCTGAAAAAACAGAGGAAACAATAACTTATTCCAATTATAATCTTAGAATTGCTAGTCTGGATAATTGGGAACTATTACAGATAGTGGGAAACAGGCAGCATGCAATAGTATAATTTAGTTACACGTGCTTTAACTTGACAAGAATTTGAATAATCAATCTGTAACACCCACACATATTTTTTAATAATAATCACTCAAGATAGCAGAGGGCTTTCACAAATGCTCAACTTACTTTGTGTATTGATAGCTATTATTTGGGGTAGAGACCAGAAAAGAGATATAATTTTAAGTCATTTTCTTTTAAAATACTGTTTACAGAAAGTCTAAAATGCCCATTACCAAAATAAAAAAATGGCCAGCCATATCCCAGACATTAAAATTCCACAAGGCTGATGACTCAAAAGTTGACCATCAAATTTGACTACTACTGAAATCTCCAATCGGTTACTTCTTCAAACCAGAAACATGCCAAACGGGCATATAACTATCGCAAATAACCAGAGCATTTAAAGCTTCTCAAGATCTATTAGGGATGGTGCAGACCCCACACAACAGCAGGACTTGGCCATTCAGTTCTCGAACCTGTTTCATCATTCTAGATAATGACTAATCATATCCATGCACTATTCCCATATCCTTTGCTATCAATAACTATAATCAATAAATCTATAAATATATCCTGAACTTAATGAATGAAATCTCACAGCCTCCTCAGATACAGAATTCTAAAAGATCCACCACCCTCCAAGTGAAGACGTTTCCCTTCATTTCACTATGATAAATGATTATGTTGGAGACTCGTAACATCCTCAAAACATTCTACCAGGTGTCCAAACAATGATTTCACCTTCATAAATCCATGTGGATTCTATCCAATCAGACAATTATTTTCTAAGTATCCTCTAATCACATCCTTTATAATAGATCCTAATAATTTCCTGACTACTAACATCAGGCTAACAGATCTGTATATTCTCTGTTATAATGTACCCTCTTTTCTTAAACAGTGGGTTACATTTGCAACCTCCCAATCTTCAGGCACTGCTTTCAAATTCATTGAATTTTGCAAGATGATCACTAATGTATCCGCCGCTATCTCTCCAGCCAGCACTTTGATCAAATACTATCTTTAGTTTAAATTTAGACATGGCTCTCTGCTTTTCCTGTAGAATATTTTTGCCTTTTGAAAACCAAGCAGTTTTTTTAAAAATGCTAGCCATCGCCTACCTACTGCCAAACTTTTTAATTTATTTTTCTAATCCACTATATGCAACTTCTTCTTTATACCTTCAGAATTGCCCAGGTTTATTTTTAAGATGCTACGTTTGGACTACTTGAAAATTCAATCATACTATGGTCACTATTCCCTAAAGCTCCTTAGAAAACAAGATTTTTAAAAATTTTCCAATGATGAGATGAGGTTGTCACTGGTTAGTACAACATTTATTGCCCATGCCTAATTATTCAGAGGGCAGTTAAAGTCAACTGCATTGTCGTGGAACTTGAGTTACATGTACGCCAGATCAGGTAATGACATTTTTCCAGAAAGGTTATCAATGAGCCAAATGTTTTCAGCAACAAATGACAGGGACAGCAATTAGATTAACTTCAAATTCCAGAACGTGTGGATTTCAAATTTAACAGTCTGCCATACTGCGATGCAAATCCATGTTCCCAGAACATTAGCCTAGGCTCTGGATTACTAGTCCAATGTCATTACCACTACGCCATTACCTCACCATCATAAGCTCTTAGTCATTCTTTAATACTAGATTTACAATGGCCTATGCCCTCCATGGTTCCTCAATTTATTGCTCCAGAAGACCATTTCAAACAAATTTCAAGAGTTTTTCTTCCACAGCCTTGATGCTCATTAGATTTGCCCAGTGTACATGTCGATAATGCATTCGCTTTCCTCCATGCATCTCTAATTTCTTGATGCATACCATGTATACCCTACAATACTAAAACTGTTCCATGGTATGTAACCACTACTGTTTATGTTTACTGACCTTCATTTCACTCGAGATTCTACATTTTGTTCTTCTCTCACTGATTCACTGATCCTGTCAATCATTGTCACCACTAACACATCACCTTTCATCCCTCTTGAAGTTCAACTATTCTTTTAACATTCACCTCCCAAGACTTGATCACCCTACAGCAAGGTCTCCACAATGGCAATTAAACAATACCCTTTTCATTCTACTCCCACTATCAACTCATCTATGCTGCTGTGAATGCTGCATTCAGGTAGACTGTTTTCAATTCTACCTTTTTACACTATTGTGCAATTTGAAGCTCGGATTTGTTCTGCTACAGCTTTTCTACTTTCCAAGGACTACCTTTGCTTTTAATCTATCCAAGTTCACCCTTGGCATCCCATTCCCCGGACAAGCTAGTTTAAAACCTCCACAACACAACTAGCCTATCTTCCAACAACCCATCCCATGAAAGAATTTTTAAACAACATAAGTAATTCTATAAATCTGAAAACTATTATCATGCAACCATCAGGTTTTCCCTAAAAGGAAGTTACAGAATTCAAGACATCAGAAGTTAAAGAAATCAGTTAGCACTGCTTGTTCATCTTGATTGGAAAAAAAGTTACACGTAAATATTCTCAGCAATCACTTCTCATTACTGTTTAATTAAATAAAGACTGAGGCTCAAACTATATCCACCAAACAATAATACGAATCAAAATGCCTGCAGGTGCTATGTCAATTATTTTTTTCAACTGTAATTGGCAGAATGCACATCTTGTGTAACCAATAAAGATTAAATGTAAATGGCTTCATTTAAATTCTGATAGGTAAAATTTTGAAACTTGCTAAAAATATGAGCTATAAACATTGTTTTTAAAAAATGCTCCTTCCAGCAAGTAAAACTGTTCAATGAAATGGACAACTGCTTTCCACCCGAAAGCAATATTATTAAATAATAGATAAAGCTTATCAATAATTTTTATTCCTCTTAATAATTATTAATGGCTACCTTCATTGATTTCATGGCTAGAATTCAAATGTCGCAGGACAGGACAGAATGCCGTGTTACCAACAGAAGGTTTAAGCTGCTACGCTTAGTTAAGAATGTCAATCAAGGGGCTGTCATTATTTTTTTCCAGAGTCATCATAATGTCAGCTGCACTGATATAATACTGATTCCCCAGAACATGTATTATATTAATTAATGGTCTTAAATTTCTGAACAATTGCCACTTCCCAAATGTGCAACTCTGTGCTGCTAATCAAATTATTCAGTTTTACACACTCAGTTGCAGCTTCATAAAAAAACTTGTTAGACTGAATCAACTTGCGACCGTTTCGCTATGTTAAGTAGTGTGTGGGCTAAATCATCTCACTCGACCTTTAGACTACAATTCTCACCCCCAACCCTTCATTTTATAACTTGGCAGCACACAAGACTGGAACCTTCGAGCTGCAATGGGAAAGTTAGACAGAATAGCTTGGTACATAGCAACAGTAGTGAAGAGTGGGAAAAGCAATCAGGAACCGAGTAAAGGAAATTGATGAGAAAAGCCAGAAGAAAGCTGCAGCAGCTTTTGCTCCTATGGGTCAAGTTCCATTTTCCAGTTCTTCAGTATTGCAAAGAACAACACAGTTTCCAAAACTCTGGCCAAGACTGCTGACAAAGCACCATTATAGCTACAATTTAGAAAATGCAGAAGCTCATTAGCAACATGATGTAGTCATATAGCAAAGTGATAAGACGTGGCATCATATCTGCAATCCCCCAAATGGTAAGTTACTAATTATGGTATACCAAGAAGGAGGTGCTAAGCCACTTCCCACAGGGAAGAAAACCAATCACATGGTTTCATTAATCTCATTTAGACTACAGATGCCAAAATGCTGCAGGGTAAACTAATACATTATTAAAATTAAACTCTCTTGAGCCAATACTCCAATGCAGCAATGGACTTGAGTAATACTCTGAATTCATTATCTCAAACTGTCACGACAACAACCATGCCTGTAATCATCTCACATAGCATCCTTACAGTAAATGTCCTTACCATGTATACAATAGATTCACACCAAATTTGGATGGCTGAAGGGTGTTTCTCTGCAGATAAATGTGGACAAAATCAAAAATTTCACGTGCTCATTGAGCTTTGTGCCAGAGTTGGAGTCAGTGATGAATCGTTTTGGCTGATTTCAATAACCTTTCAACAGCTAGATGAACCATCCATAAACGAGGAAGTAAAATAACTGCAAAAATGTTTTTCAGATTTTACTGAAGATTTGGATGTTTTCTTGGGGTGAAGAGCTGACAGATTAAAATTCACATGCCTGGAAGTTAAATTCAATGAAACTCAATGAATAAAATTATAATAACTTTTCAAAGAAATAAAAACTCAGTTTTCTTTGTTGCTTGTGTTATGCCAGGAGACAGTCATGCTTATTAAAATACTTTAAACAGTCTATTGCAGTTGGCAAGTACTACCGAAATGCATTAACATTTCAATCGTTTCAGGCAACTGCAGCCTTACTACATTTTCAATGCTATAATCAAAAACATGAAATCAAATATCTTCATCAGTTTAAGAAAAGGATTAACTGCTTCTCGCAGTCAATGAATTCAACAAGAAAAGAACACTCACAAAATTAGATAATTCTTAATTTTCAATTTGTTTTCAAACTTGTGAAAATGCGAGTACATGCTTCAAACTTCAAGATTTGCTGTATGCTTTTGTGCTGCTGGGAAACAGTAATAGGTGCACACTGAATAAAGTTAACTATATAACTCATTATGAGGATAGTCATGATTTGGAGATGCCGGTGTTGGACTGGTGCGTACAAAGTTAAAAATCACACAACACTAGATTATAGTCCAACAGGTTTAATTGGAAGCACTAGCTTTGTCACAACCACCTGATGAAGGAGCGACACTCCGAAAGCTAGTGCTTCCAATTAAACCTGTTGGACTATAACCTGGTGTTGTGTGATTTTTATCATTAAGAGGAGCACTTGTGGTACCCAAGTAGTATGCCCACCTATGGATCAGAAGGTCTGATTCAAGTCCCATCTACTCCAGAGGTATGTAGCAACATCTCTGAACAGGTTAGTTAGAAAATGACTACAACTCATCATGCTTGCAATCAGGCATTTTAATGCAGTTCAAAAAAAGTTGCAGAATCATCTGAGAGACAGGTTTAACACCATTTGTGAAGTCAGAAAAAAAGCAGTTTAATTAAAGGGAAGGTCTAAAAACTTAAGTCTGTTTTTCGTAATTGTGTTTAAATTATAGATAAGACTTCCATTTAATCATTCCTGACATTAAAAAACAACCGGTGAAGAAGTGGAGCTCTCCTTTATCACTGAAAGATAGAAGACAGAGGGTGGTGGTGGAGGGTTGTTTTTCAGACTGGAGGCCTGTGACCAGTGGAGTGCCACAAGGATCGGTGCTGGGCCCTCTACTTTTTGTCATTTATATAAATGATTTGGATGCGAGCATAAGAGGTACAGTTAGTAAGTTTGCAGATGACATCAAAATTGGAGGTGTAGTGGACAGAGAAGAGGGTTACCTCAGATTACAACTGTATCTGGACCAGATGGGCCAATGGGCTGAAAAGTGGCAAATGGAGTTTAATTCAGATAAATGCGAGGTGCTGTATTTTGGGAAAGCAAATCTTAGCAGGACTTATACACTTAATGGTAAGGTCCTAGGGAATGTTGCTGAACAAAGAGACCTTGGAGTGCAGGTTCATAGCTCCTTGAAAGTGAGTCGCAGGTAGATAGGATAGTGAAGGCGGCGTTTGGTATGCTTTCGCTTATTGGTCAGAGTATTGAGCACAGGAGTTGGGAGGTCATGTTGCGGCTGTACAGGACATTGGTTAGGCCACTGCTAGAATATTGCGTGCAATTCTAGTCTCCTTCCTACCGGAAAGATGTTGTGAAACTTGAAAGAGTTCAGAAAAGATTTGCAAGGATGTTGCCAGGGTTGGAGGATCTGAGCTACAAGGAGAGGCTGAACAGGCTGGGGCTGGTTTCCCTAGAGCATTGGAGGCTGAGAGTTGACCTTATAGAGGTTTACAAAATTATGAGGGCATGGATAGGATAAATAGGCAAAGTCTTTTCTCTGGAGTTGGGGAGTCCAGAACTAGAAGGCATAGGTTTAGGGTGAGAGGGGAAAGATATAAAAGAGACCTAAGGGGCAACTTTTTCACGCAGAATGTGGTAAGTGTATGGAACGAGCTGCCAGAGGATGTGATGGAGGCTGGTACAATTGCAACATTTACGAGGCATTTGGATGGGAATATGAATAGGAAGGGTTTGGAGGGATATGGGCCGGGTGTTGTCAGGTGTGACTAGATTGGGTTGGGATATCTGGTCAGCATGGATGGGTTGGACAGAAGGGTCTGTTTCCATGCTGTACAACTCTATGTCTCTATGACTCTAAATTAAAACAAAAATGCTGGAAACGTTCAGCAGGTCAGAGAACATCCAAAGGGCAAGAGATAGACAGCAGGTGCAAGAGCGAGAGAGTGAAAAAAGAGAGACACGGTTAGCAACTCACATTGTCAGCCAGGTACACACTCTCAAATACAGCAGTCAGGATTCAAGCCATGTCAAATTTCAGAATGTGTTTTAAGAAAGAAAACTGCAATACCTTAGGTCAAATCGGAATGTATTAATCCAGTGAATAGTGAGTGCTGGAAAACCAACTGACACAGCTGGTACAGTTGATAGTACAGCGTTGCTAAGAATAAGTCACTTCATGAGCATTGGAATAAACAAATATTTCATGCCTCCCCACTTCGCAAACTTGGCTGAACAAAGCTGAATAGGGTCAAAGTTTGTTGTAGCATAGACTGAAATAAATGTTCAGTCTATCTATGAAGTAACCCTAGTGAATATTAGTGACATTATGTATCTTAATAAACAAAAGAGAAGGCCTTTGAAGGAGCAGAGGGTAGAAGCAATTAAATAACCAAAAGGGATGATAGTTCAAGCCAAAATTATGGTCAAAGTAAATAAGCAAAATGTGGGTCCAGAGGTGCAAGACATTGTAACAAGGGAACCATTATGAGCATTTCCTGCCCAATAAAGAAATATGAGCTGTGGTTAAGATTGCAATGTTAAAGCTGAAAAAAAGAAAGGAGGGAAGCAGAAAAACAGAAAATTATATGCCAGTTATCTTCTGTGTAATGAGAAAGGCATCAGAATCGAGGAGGTTATAACTGGGCACCTGGGAAAAAAACTTCCTGTAATCAGGAAGAGTCAGCATGGTGCATAAAGGTAGATAAATCTCCAGGACCTGATGAAGTGCTTCCTAGAATTTTGTGGGAAGCTAGGGAGGAGATTGCTGAGGCCCTTTACTGAGATACTTCTTTCATTGACAATCACAGGGCAGGTGCTGGAAGACTGGAGGTTGGCTAATGTGACGCCATTCTTTAAGAAAGGTTAAGTCAGGGTACTGCAGACCAGTGAGCCTTGCGTCAATGATTGGTAGGTTGTCGGTGGGGATTCTGAGGGACAGCATTTACATACATTTGGAAAGCCAATGACTGATTAGCTTTGTGATTGGGAAATCATGACTCACTAACTTGATTGAGTTTTTTGAAGAGGTGACAAAGATTGATGAATACAGACATTGTCTGTATGGACCTCCACAAAGCATTTGAAAAGGTTCCACATCGTAAACTGGTTAGTAAGGTTAGATCACATGGGATCTGGGAGAGCTAGCTAATTGGATAAATAATTGGCTTAAAGGTAGGAGACAAAGGGTCATAGTAGAGAGTTGCTTTTAAGACTAGAGGCCTGTGACCAGCAGTGTGCCACTAGAATCAATGCTGGGTCAATTGCTTTTCTTCATTTAAAAAGATGATTTAGATGTGGGTATAGGAGGCATGGTTACTAAGTTTTCAGGTGTCATGAAAATAGGTGTCGGGGACACTGAAGAAGTTTATCTCAGAGTACAATGGGACCTTGAACAGATGGGCCGTGGAATGACAGATGCAGTTTAATTTAGATAAATGAGAGGTGGTGAATTTTGGCAAGGCAAACCAGGGCAGGACTCAAAGTTAATGGAAATGCCTTGGGGAGTCTTGCCAAACAAAGAGACCTAGTGTAGAGGGTGCGGTGCATTGTCCCTTGAAAGTGGAGTTGCAGGTAATTAGGGTGGTGAAGGTGGTGCTTGGCATGCTTACCTTCATTGGTCAGAACATTGATCAAAGAAGTTGGGATGTCATACTGCGGCTGTACAGGACATTGGTCAGGCTAATTTTAGAATACTGCATTCAATTCCAGTTGCCTTCTATAGGGAAGATGTTGTTAAACTTGAGAGGGTGCAGAAAAGATTTACAAGAATGTTGCCAGGACTGAGGAGTTTGAGTTATACGGAGAGGCTGAATAGATAGAGATCTTTCTCCCTGGAGCATCAGATGCCGAGGAGTGACCTCATTCTAAAATCATGAGGGGCTTGGATAAGGTCAATAGATATGGTCTTTTTCCTAGGGTAGTGGAGTCCAAATCTAGAAGATACAGGTTTAAGGTGAGAGAGGAAAGATTTAAAAAGCACATGAGGGGTAAGGTTTTCAAGCAGTGGGTGCTGCATGTATGGAAGGAAGTGGTGGAGCCAGGAACAATTACAACATTTAAAAGGTATCTGGATGGTTATATGGATAGGAATATTTAGAGCAATATGGGTCAAATGCTGGCAAACAGAACTCAGTCAGATTGGGATGTCTGGTCAGCGTAGATGAGTTGAACTGAAGAGTTGGTTTCTATGTTGTCTGATTCTATGATTATGCACTGTGGTTAATGAGGAGCTCAGTGTCTTTTACTTGGATTTATGGAATGCATTTGACGAAGTGCCACACAAAATGTTTGTTGTGTGAAAAATGAGCTCATGGGGCAGGAAATAATATATGAACATAGACTAAGGATTGGCTGGCTGGCAGAAAACAGAAGGCATGCATACAATCAGTCTTTTTCAGTTTGACAGCAAATGACAAGTGGGATCCTGCAGAGGATTGTGTTAGGTTCTCAAGTTTTTATGATGTAAGTCAATGACTGAGATGATGGGGATGAAGGCATGGTGGTTAAATTCACAAGTCACACAAAGATAGGGAAGAAAGAATGTCATGAACATAACCTCTATATCTGTCTACAACTTTGGAATTTGTCTACAAATTTAGGAAAATATGAAGTTGTTCCTTGGTTGGAAAAAAAATTATAGAGATGGAGGTCAACTGCAGAATTGAAGTCCAAAAGGTTCTCATGCAAAGTCACAAATTAGGATGCAGGCACAACAAATGATTAAGACTATTGGAAAACTATCCTTTATTATGAGAGGAACTAAGCATAAAAATAAGGACATCTTACAGGGCATTCATAAGACCACACACTACATGCAATTTTGGTCTTCTTATTTAAGGAAGGATCTAAGTGCACTGGAGGAGGTTCAAAGAAATGTCACTACATTCATACCTGGAATGCATGGGTTGCTTTTTTCAGAAAAGATTGGATAGTATGCCCTTGATTTCAATAGGTTTAAGGATAATTTAAGTTTATAGAGACCTTGAATGGTTTTGATAAGGTGGACATGGGAAGAATGTTAACTCTTGAGTGAGTCCAGAACTGTGGATTCACTCTTTTAGGACAGAGATGAGAAAGTTTCTTTTTGTGAGGATTGTACATCTTTGGAAATCTCTGCCTCAAAATATGGTGTAGGTAGAGTCTATAGTTACCAGAGGATGTTGAAAATGTGGAATTTGGAACAAAAGCAGATCAACCATGACCTTATTAAATGGTAGAGCAAGCTTGAAGGGTTAAATGGTCTACTTCTGCTCCTAATACATATGTTCATATAATATGAGCATGGAGTCTAATTGAAATATTTAAATATGGAGCTCACTCCCTGGGAGTAGGTTGGTCACATGCCACCACCTCAATACCGTGCCCCCCCCCTCACTAAACTCTGTCGTACCAAATCTGTTTAAAACTTGAGCAGATGTGAAGCAGTTTGGGTTTAGATTTATAATTTTCTTTTGAAAAATCACTCCCTACCCAACTAACATCCACCCATTTTTGGGGGTTAAACTTATCCATTAAGATAGCAATAACCTACAATAATAATAGTTCCAAAGCACATTAAAGAACAGTGCTAGTAATAAGAGGAAAATAATTTAACTAGAGATAGTGATTAGGAAACATAATTGAAGACTAGGATGAACAAAATGGATTCCAGAATAATTTTTGAAGTTGAGTTGGAAGGAGATGAAAAAGGAATTCAGTATACAGGGGCTGATCAGCTAAAAGTTGTCAACCAAAGCTAAGTGAAGAAAATGGAAGAATTTGCAAGGGACCAGAGTCAAAAGACCAAAAGGAAAAGTCTATCTAAAAGATGATTCAGAAATGGAACGAAATGTCACCAGAGAGGCATATGCATAGATTCAAGATTTTACAGATCAGGAGCTGAAGGTGGAGGGAATTACGAAAGCAAGAGATGGGTCTAAAGATTAAGAAATTGAAAGGATAGCCGGGAAAGCACACAGTTAAAAGGGAATAAAGCACAAATGGTTGGGAAGCACAATACCGTGGATGGCGAAAACTTGAAATCAGAAAGCTCAGCAGGCCAGGCTGCATCTTTCGAGAAACAGGGTTAAAATCTTCATGTCAATGATCATTCCTCAAAACTGAAAAAATCTTTTTTTTTTAAATTAACAGGTTTTGAGCAATAAGTGCTTGCGAAAAGAATAAAGGTTGGTCTGTGGTACGGTGGAAGGCAAGAGAGATTGAATGAAACCAGAATTCGTCTTTAAGGTTAAAAGGGAATGGTGATGGGACAGGAAAAGAAACACAAGATGTGCCTAGTTGTGTAACTTTCTGGAAGTGAAAATAAGAGAAAACCCAAAACATGCAAATGAACAGAAACATAATGAGAGGCAGGGAGAGAATAGAGTTTTGCTATCTAAAATTACTAAACTTGATGTTGAGTGATAGACATGCAGGTTCCTTTTACAGTAAAACAAGAATAGCTCCAGAGCTGATTCTAAGTTTGTGATGCTCACTGGATTTTTTTAAAATTAATCTATTTTTTTCTAATGAACCTGTTCAGAAATGTTGTTATCCACCTCTGGAACAGATGGGACTTCAACCCGGGTCTCCCAGTCCAGGGATAGAGATTCTACCACTGCACTTGTGGGGGAGGCGATGGCCTAGTGGTATTATTGTTGGGCTGTTAATCCTCTGGAATTAAGAATCTAATGATGCCCATGAATCCATTGTCGATTGTTGGAAAAACCCATCTTGTTCACCAAAGCCCTTCAGGGAAGGAAACTGCCATCCTTACCTGGTCTGACCTACATGTGACTCCAGATCCACGGCACTGTGGTCGACTCTTAACCACCCTCTGGGCAATTAGGGATAGGAAATAAATGCTGGCCTAGCCAGCGACGTCCTCATCCCAAGAATAAATGAAGAATAAAGCAGCACAAGAGGACCCCTGCCATTATACTCTGTACTTCAATTAACCCCTCCTGTTAACAGATTTTGCACATCAACAAATCAACAGGCGAACACAGTTCATTTACAGGTTGAGGTTAATAGCTGAAGAAACATCACAGATGATTTGGTATGGGGGAGAAGAAATTTCAGTAGTGTAATCCACTCTAGGTCGCTTCTTGTGGTGCAGTGGTAGTGATTCTACCTCTGAGCCACGAGGCCTGGATTGAATTCTCACATGCTACAAAGGTATAATTTCACCTCAGAACAGGTTGATTAAAAACGTCCACTCAATATTGTGTAATTCAATCCCCTCCCTGGCAACTCTAATGGAGCAGTGACAGTGACCCTACCTCTGCACCAGAAGACTTGGGTTCAAACCTCTTTGCTCTCACGTGTAACAGCACGCCTGAAATGGTTGATTTTTAAAAAGAGCTGGGGTCTTCCACAGGGTAAGCAGTAGTTGAGACAGCTAGAGGAGTTAGTAGGTGAAAATGCAGATTAATTGATTGCCTTCATTTCTGGCAGAGATAGAACCTGGTGTATGCACAAAATAATAGATTGACAATTAAACTCTGATGAATCTGCTTAATTCGATAACAAATACCAGTCTAGTAAACATGAAAGACTGCGAAATATTTAAATCATAATGGGGTGCTTTTTCTCAACTTCAACAGAACTTCATTAGAACAGAGAAGAACAGGTATGTTAGCGTGAAAGCCAGGTGAAGAATTAAAATGACATGACACCAGAAGCTATACATTAAGCTTATGGACTCAGCAGACTTGTCAGACTCAGGATGACAAAGCAGTCATTCAATCTGCATTTGGTATCCCCAGTGTAGGTGAGACCATATTATAATCATGATTATAGTACATGAAATTTAAGTTCATATTGCTTCATCCGAATAGTGTTTGCAGCCTTGGACAAAGAAGAAAGGAGTTAAATGCTTGGATGTTGTATCTTCCACCTTCGCACACGAAGTTGCTGGTGGTACTTGAGGAATAGACCATGGCATGATAGAGGGAATGTTCCCTTCAGATTGCAGAAAGAGGGGAAAGGAAGATGTGTTTGGTAATATCATTGCATTGGAAATAGTAGAAGTGACAGAAAAGGGTCAAATGAAGCTAGTGGGGTGGAAGATGAGACAGAGAGTATCCCTACTGTGACTTTGCAAGGGAAAGTACAGAAATTAAGTGGCTATGGTCAAGCATACCAACAACAAAGGGAGGGAATTTGAAGAAAAAGAAGACATCTCAGAAACACTAGCATCGCAGGTTGACTCAGACAGGACAGAGATAGAGGAAGTGGGAGAATGGAACGCAGTCCTTAAAGTGTATTTTGTGAAAAGATACAGTTGAGGTAGTTACAGGAGTTAGTCAATTACTTGATTGTTTCCATTACTGGCAAAAGGGAAAAGGAGAAGTTTGAGATGGTCCACATGAAACAGAAAGAATGGTAAAGATTTACAAGGATGATACCAAGATTGGAATGTTTGAGTTATAAAGAAAGACTGGATAGGTTGGAACATTATTCTGTGGAGTGTAGGAGGCTGAAGGGTGACCTCATTGTGGTTTATAAGATCATGAGGACCAAATGCAGGCAAATGGGACTGGTTCAGTAAGGAGGTCTGGTCAGCATGGACGGATTGGGTCAAAGGGTCTGTTTCCATGCTGTTTGACTCTATGGAAGCAAAGTTGGTGAAGCTTTTCAAATTAGGGCTAAAACACAACACTGAGCTGATAAGGGTCATCAATGTGCCTGAAAGGGCCTGACTCTCACTGGAACAATAATGTCCCACATATTTCTAAATGAAAGCATAGCGTGAACCCCTACAGCAGTTTTAATTTTTAGATATAATTTTTATTTGAAGGAACAGGTGAGAGATGCGATACTTTTCTTTCTAGTAGTTTCCTTTGCATTTTCTCTTATATTAAACACAGGAGCACGCAGATAGATTACCACTTTGTGGAAAGAATAGGAACATACCAACAGCAGGCTGAAGACAAATCACAACAATTGTGCTTTTGACATACACTATTTGACACTGTATAATGGAATGCGATATGTTGGTGCAATTCTTTAAATAGGAGATCATTATCTGAAAATAGGAGCCCACTCTTCCTGGCGGCATCAGATGAACAAAAATGTAAAATACTCCACACATAATAATATAATGTCCTTCAATCAATAACAGCAGCTTCAAGATATCTTTGTAGTTGCCTCTATTTTGGTATTGTCTAGCTTACAAGCTAGTGAAAGATATAAAAAAAATTAAAAGTTAATTCACTGTTAAATAACATCAACTTATAAAATGGCTATATATCTCTCTCACACACACAGAATCTTCAAAGTCCAGTTTTCTACCTCGAAACAAAACCTTGATTATTTGTTGTACAATACTTGAACTTTGCTCAAAATTTTACTGGAGAGACAAGGTTGTGCTACTTTTGAATACTCTGCCTCAGGTGGTGGAGGGAGAAGGAGGTCACTGAGTATTTTAAAGGATAAGACTCTTCATAAGAAAGGGAATCAAAAATTATTGGGGGTAGATGAGAAGGTGGAATTCAAAATGCAAATTCAGCTATGATTTTACTGAAAGTCAGACCAGACTCTGGGCAGCATATGGCCTGCTTCTGTTCTAATTCATTTGTTCACATCTGATGACACAATATGCCATTAATCCAATGCCCAATAATATTGTCAGCATTCACTGAAGCAAACTGAAGCTTATAATACAATGAATGAGAGAGAAAACCGAACAAATAGTCCTTTACAACAGCAGGAATTAGAATTCCAATAATGAACAGAAAAATGATAACTAATTGTTTTAAATATTACTATGCCTTATAATCAAACTAATCAGCCAAGGACAAAACAATCGGTTCCATTTGGCATTCTTCTGAGTACGACCATTTTCATCATTGGTTAAATACATCCCAGTTAAACAGAATTACATAACTTTAGTTTGAAATAATCTCAGAGACAATGGCAGCTCAGCATTTTGTTTGTTCCTGTCTCATTTTAAGTGAAAACACATGAACTGATCTAGGACTGAATAATGATAATTTTAGGGTTTCTAACCTTACATTTACAAGTCTACTCTCACCAGACTTAAAGCTCTGTAAAATAAATCAACTCATTTCAGGGTGAGATTTTAGTTCAACCACAGCTGCAACATTACATATCTGTATGATTTCGGATACTTGCAGTTTTTAAAAAGAATATGAAATGGATGACTTTTACATCCGTCTCTCAAATCAATACACACGGGAAATTAGTAGTGTAACCATATGTTTTTACGAGTTAGAGTTCTTCAGACTTATTTCACATCACCGTGAATAAATTCAGAATATCAGGTAACCATGGGTATTAGATAAGCTCCAAAAATACCAAAATTTGCAACATCACCAGAAGCAAAATGTTATTAAAAAACAGATATGACTTTACTACCAAGGAAACCAAGATCATTTCCAAAATCTCATGCAAAAGTGCTCATCTTCATAAAGGCGTGAAACGTACACTTGAATCATTAACAATAGCCCATTATCTGACTTTATGCAGGGAAAATAGTCAACTGACATTTAGCTAGAGCACTCTTTGCTGCAAGTAAATCTTTTAAAACCGGTATTTTCACTTACACAAAACTGATTAAACAACTGTTTCAGATTTTACAGCAACATTGTTTGAAGTCAATAAATTGATGTAAGACACAACTGAATGCATAAACACTTTTTTAAATAATGAAACTAGTGATGGCCTGTTACTTCAATCTATTTAACTCATTATTTTATTTTGTATTAAGATAGTTTGCACCATCCTGTTGTCAAAATATTTTTTTTAATTCATTGCTGGGGATAATGGATGCAGCTGGCTGGGCCAACATTTATTTCCTATCCCTAATTGTCATTGAGATGGTAGCGAGCTGGCTCTTGATCTGCTCCAGTCCTTGGGTATAGTTATACTCACATTGCATTTCAGAAGGAAGTTTCAGGATTTAACCCAGCAACAGTGTAGAAACAGCAATATACTTCTAAGCAAAAGTGAGGACTGCAGATGCTGGAAATCAGAGTCTAGATTAGAGTGGTGCTGGCAAAGCACAGCAGGTCAGGCAGCTTCCGAGGAACAGGAAAATATACTTCTAAGTCAGGTTGGTGTGTGACATGTTGAGGGATCTTGCCGACAGGGGTTCATCTGCTGCTCTTGTTATTGCAGGTGGTAAAGGTTGTGTATTGCTGCTGTTTAAGGAGTTTAGATGAGTTGCTGTGGGGCATCTGGTAACTCAAGCCCAACTCAGCCGTTAGCCCTCAATCAACTACCGTGGTCACTAGACCATCAAAGCCGCAAATTTAAAAGTTTCACACTCATTGCCTTGCTACTTAACTCTGGTGCTTCAGCTGGTTTGCTCCACTCCTTGGACTTGCAACAGTTCTTTGTGTTTCGTTAAATGGTAAAATTATTAATTGAGATGACAGGAGGACTGATGGCCATGGGGAGAAAACCCTCCATGCCAAAAACAGTGTAAGAATATGCAACGGTTAGCACAGTGACTCACATATTAGCCAATTAAGCAGGTGAGTCAAAGTAATCGTTGTCCATTTGATTTTCTGCCTAAAGTGAATTACCTTCCCTGGTGGGGGAGGTACAATTTGCCTCAGACCTCTTAGATAATGGTAAAGAAAGGAAAACAATTAAATTGCTCACTTCAAATCAGCATTTAGCAATCCCCTTACAAGCACTGGAAAGAACAGAACTGGGTTTACCTGTTAAAATACCAATTAGGAATGGGATTCTTTGTCATTTGAGACATCAGGTGTGGAACCAATGCATACAAATGTAAAAAGAAATTGAGACAAAAAAAATGAAAAGGTAATGCATTATAAAATTAACTGGAAATGCTGTTATGAAAAACAATTCTATTTTTTTTAAAATCACTAGCCTCCTCAAAAGCATAATCCCAAATGAAAGTTACGTTGTTGAAGTCATGTCAGAAAAGATGAGAGCTAAAATCGCAAACACGCATTTCAACTGTTGGTGTTAGATTGAAAAAAGGAATTAAAAACGTATCAAATAAACCATTTCTAAGACCAAAAACACATGACTTGGGCCAATTACTCATCATAACAAAGTAACATTCCATGTCATCGCAGTCTAAAACCATGATTATGTTGTGCTCAGCTTCAGCTGAAGTAGAAGATGGGTAGTTATTGATGTGATCGATTCAGTTTCAACTTTAGAGTTGAACATTCATAGAATCATACAGAAGAGGCCCCTTGAGTCCATACCAAAATTCTGTATTTAGGTCCACATTTCTATCACCGTTTGCTTGCATTTTAACATAAATCATCACTGTGAACCAGTAATGGTATAATTATAGGCTGAGAATACTGCAAACACCACCACAAAGAGTATTCACGCTCAAAGAGGATCAAACATAATTCGGAAGCAATCAAAAGCCACACATAATCTAAAGAAATGGCGCTGCTTAAAGTTATGTAATGAAGGAAGAGGAATCCACTCTGACTCAATGGCCTGAATCATATCCCACACTGAGTGAGAATAAGAGGATTACATTGAGAGGCCTTTAAAAGGGACCTGCTGGAAGGCGGTCTGAGCAGCAGCTTTCAATGACATTGGCATGTATCTTATGGGTGAAGGATCTCTACTTCTTTGACAGTGACGGCAAGAGATAAAGCAGCCAGGGTTGGGGGGAACAAAGAGGAAGAGGAGCATATCAGTAGCTCAGCTTAAAGGAAGGCTTATCCCTGGGTCATGAGATGGCAGGAGAAGGTTGGACAGTGAAGGAATGGTGGCTGACAAAACTTATTCGACAAACACCACCATGGAGGGAAAGTTCTGTTTCATCAGCTCCCAGCCTAATTCCCCACCTTCCAAGGGCCCTCATCTCCAGCCTGCTGATATCACTGATGCATGGGTAGTCACGTTCTGGCACAGTAATGATATATGCTTCCTGTACCTGTTGCGGTCAGCAAGCGTCACTGCCACATTAGCTCCCTTGCATGCACAATTCCACCATTATGGATAATCACTCCAATACTGCATCTCTAAAAGGAAGATGTAATGAAAGGATAAACTTTCTTGGCTTTTATGATGTGTTTACTTGAGATTTTTGAAATGTCAAAAGTGTGGACAAGCGTGTATAGAAAACAGATACAACGATAAAGAGAATCTTTACACCATTGGCTGCATTTAACTGCGTAATTAAGATAATTCCCTCATTTATCTAGGTGTTAGGTAACAAACTATTTTGTTGAGGTTAATGCAGGTGCTAATGCCACACATTTTCCTCTGACCTCTATTTAATGATGTAGCTCAGCATTTGTAGACAACCCACCCTACTTTGACTGTAAAAGCAAGTGGCAATTTACACTTTTTTACTCAATGGCTACACTGCTTTTCAACAGTGGTTTCTAACCTTTGTATGACCAAAGATGATTAAAATGCTTTGCTTTGATCATCTTTGCTGGTTTGTTTTTATTTAAGTCATTTTTCCAAACTTTAATAGAGATGTCAACCAAATAATGAGTAAACAGAATGTAGAACGTAGAACATTACAGCGCAGTCCAGGCCCTTCGGCCCTCGATGTTGCACCACCCTGTCATACTAATCTGAAGCCCATCCCACCTACACGATTCCATGTACGTCCATTTGCCTGTCCAATGACGACTTAAATGCATTCAAACTTGGCGAATCTACTACCGATGCAGGCAAAGCATTCCAAACCCTTACTACTCTCTGAGTAAAGAAACTACCTCTGACATCTGTCTTATACCTGCCTCCCCTCACTTTAAAGTTGTGACCCCTCATGTTTGCTGTCCCCATACTTGGAAAAAGGCTCTCTCTGCCCACCCTATCTAACCCTCTGATTATCTTGTATGTCTCTATTAAGTCACCTCTCTCAAGTTCTTCTCTCTAACGAGAACAGCCTGAAGGCCCTCAGCCTTTCCTCGTAAGATGTTCCTTCCATACCAAGCAACATCCTAGTAAATCTCCTCTGCACCCTTTCCAAAGCTTCCACAGCCGCCTTATAATGTGGTGACCAGACTGTACACAATATTCCAAGTGTGGCCATACCAGAGCTTTGTACAACTGCAGCATAACCTCCTGGTTCCAGAACTCAATCCCTCTATTAATAAAGGCCAAAACACTGTATGCCTTCTTAACAACCCTGTCAATCTGGGTGGCAACTTTCAGGGATCTGTGTACATGGACACCGAGATCTCCCTGCTCATCTGCACTTCCAAGAATCCTACCATTAGCCTAGAACTTGGCATTCCAATTACTGTGTCCAAAGTGTATCACCTCACACTTGTCCACATTAAACTCCATTTGTCACCTCTCAGCCCAGCTCTGCATCCTATCTATGTCTCTCTGCAACCTACTACATCCTTCGTCACTATCCACAACTCCACCGACCTTGGTGTCGTCCGCAAATTTACTAACCCACCCTTCTAAGCCCTCATCCAGGTCATTTATAAAAATGATGAACAGCAGTGGACCCAACACCGACCCTTGCGGTACACTGCTAGTAACTGGACACCAAGATGAACATGTTCCATCAACTACAACCCTCTGTTTTCTTTCAGCAAGCCAATTACTGATCCAAACTGCTGTGTCTCCCACAATCCCATTCCTCCACATTTTGTATAATAGTCTACTGTGGGGAACCTTATCGAACGCCTTGCTGAAATCCATATACACATCAACCGGTTTACTCTCATCTACCTGTTTGGTCACTTTGTCAAAAAAGTCAATAAGATTCGTTAGGCACGACCTACCCTTCACAAAACCGTGCTGACTGTCCCTGATCAGATTATTCTTTTCTAGATGGTTATAAATCCTCTCTCTTATAACCTTTTCCATCACTTTACCAACAACTGAAGTGAGACTCACTGGTCTGTAATTACCAGGGTTGTCTCTACTACCCTTTTTGAACAAGGGAACCACATTTGCTATCCTCCAGTCCTCAGGCACTATTCCTGTAGACAATGATGATTTGGAGATCAATGCCAAAGGCTCGGCAACCTCTTCCCTTACCTCCCAGCTATACTTTTGTGAGAAACTGTTGACACTGTGATGATTGATAATGAAAGATCACAGATTGAAGATAACAGGCAAAGGAACAAGCGGGAAGATATGGAGAATTCTTTTTAAATCAAGAGTTACGGTGATTTGGAATGCACTAACTAAGAGGGTAATGGAAGTTAATTTTTTCAGAGGTCTGTGCACTATCTGAAAGGTCTATGGGTAAATAGCACAGTAAGTAGGACTAATTGAATAACTCTTCCAAAGTGTGGACACATACATGAAGTTTTCTTATTATGTTGTGAGATTCTATTGTTTGAGTATACTTATACTACAGTAACTGAAACAAATATACTTTGCACCAATGCTACAATGATGCAGCATAAATTCATAAAGATATAATTACTGAAGTGCTGCTGAATGATATATTAAAATCATATCATGCACAAAACCAACCTACGCCCAAAGGCGGTTTTAAAAAAAAATCTGCATAAACTGTTGAATCGGAAATAATTTCAACCAGTTGAAAGAAGGTTATCATTCAGAACGCCTTTCCATAAACAGATTCATTTGATGCTGTGAGACAATGGAAAATGTGGCAATATACTACATTTCAGGCAATTTTGGAATATGGGTATTGCTGAAAAATATATTTTGTCCAAGATTTTCATCTTGCACTCAGACAATTTGCAAGAATACCACTTCATGGATTAAACTAACACATGCTGCATGAAAAAGAATGCTGATTGGTCAGCAAGTGAACTGATTGGTCAGGACATTGCCCTAAGAAATAAGCTAGTAAATGATTGTCATCTATTTTGTTATCTATTCAGGCATAATTCATATCCATATTCCGTTTACAAAGGTCATGGCCCTGTGTATTACACTATGTAGTGCCATCACATGCAAGTGCACCACATTGCAAGTCCGACGGACAATCCTAAAAATTTTGCAATAATGGCATGGTGCACACATAAAAAGAAACCAGTACAACAGGAATAAGTTCGAAAGAACTCAACATTTCACAGTTAAAATTGTTATGGTGCATAAAGTGGAGTAAACTGATTTTTTAAAATTAATACGCCCAGTGGAATAGGGAGTAATTATTAACTTTAGATAATGTTCACTAAGCAACATAGGCAGAAGTTAGAAATTGCCCCTCAAATGGGCTCCCAATCAGATGCTTAAGACAATTGGTATTAAAACATTTGAAACAAATAATACAAATACAAAGGTATATAATGAAAAGCACGATACAGAGCAGCTGTAAACTTATGCCTCTTGAAATTAAAAACAAAATAAAATCTCACTAATACATGCAATTACAAAGTGGTCAATTTCTGGCAAGAAACCTGTGCCAAAAACTACATAAGCAAAAGAGCCAAAATGCATGTTAAATTCCTGTTAACCAGCCAAAGGTGAAACCAGGACCAGCCTTTACTCAGTTTAGAATTGTTGAGTGAAGTTTATACTTCCTAACTCGATCCTTGCAGCAATGTCAGAAAAGGTTTCTGTACACTCTTGAAAATCCAATAGAAATCAATTTAACCAAATTACACACCGAGATGTCAAACAGAAGTAGACCTTTAAGCCCAACAAGTTTGTTCTACCATTCCGAGAGATCGTGGCAGACCTGATAATCCTCGACTTCACTTTCCTGCCTCATTCTCAAAATCTTAGATTCCCCTACTGATTAAAAATCTGATTGTCTCAGTTTGAATATAATTAATGATGCAGTCTCCTCAGAAAAAAATTCTTCCTCACTTCAGTCTTACCCTAAGATTGTGCCCTCTGGTTGTAGTTACTCCCACTCGAGAAAACAATCTCTCACCACCTAAATCAGTCAAGCTCTCAGAACCTTAAAAGTTTGATCAAAATTTCACTGTGGGCAAAAGAAGAGAGGAAAAAGTATGGTGGGATGAGGGTGAGGAAAGAAGACAGAGGAGAAAGAAAGAGAGAGAGAAATGCAGGATTTGGCAAGGCATAGTGGCTGGTGGGAGAGAAAAGATAAAGGAAATGATGAAAAAACTAGAGTTTTTAAAAAAGCACCACTGATAAGATTGTGTGTACACCATAGAAAATCAAAAAGAAATAAACTAGCAGAAAAAACAACATGCAGAAGATAAGATAAATCAGCTGGGTGAGCTCAATGATAGGCATGAACGAGGGTGAAGCTGAAGGCATTAGAGGTGTCGCAGTTACTATTGAATTTTGTAGATCCAGTTAAAAGTGACTCTAGAAAATACTAACTTTTCTTGGTGGGGTTCAGCTTGATTAAGCTATAGAACATTGGACACACATGTAAATTTAAGAACAGAGCTGAACTATAATAATCAGTATAAGTTTCACAATCATCAACTTATGAAATGGACTGCCATCTAGTGTAGGAGATACTTAATTAATTGACGTAACATTCAAACAATACCCTGAAAAGCAAACAAATAGTGTTTAAGTGGGAAGTTTTCTGAATAGAGTCATAGAGCTGTACAGCATGGAAACAGACCCTCAGTCCAACTTGTACATGCCGACCAGATACCCAAAATATACAGAGTCCCATTTGCCAACATCTGGCCCATATTCCACAAAACTCTTCTTATTCATTTAGCTATCCAGATGCTTTTAAATGCTGCAATTGTACCAGCCTCCACCACTTCCTCTGTCAACTCATTCCATGCATGCAACACCCTCTGTGTGAAAACACTGCCTGTTAGGTCCCTTTTAAATCTTTCCTCTCTCACCCTAAACCTATGCCCTCTAGTTTTGGACATGCCTCACTTCAGGGAAAAGACCTTGGCTACTTACCCTATCCATATTTTATAAATCATGATTTTATAAACCTCTATAATGGCACGCCTCCGATGCTCCAGGAAAACAGCCAGAGCCTATTCAGCCTCTCCCGATAGCTCAAATCCTCCAATCTTGGCAGCATCCATGTAAACCTTTTCTGAACCCTTTCAAGTTTCAGAATTTAATGCAGTATTCCAACAGTGGCCTAACCAATGTCCTGTACAGCTGCAATATGACCTCCCAACTCTTATACTCAACACTCTGACCAATAAAGGTAAACATACCAACTGCCTTCTTCGCTATCCTATCTATCTGACACTCCACTTCCAAGAACTATGAACTGGCACTCCAAAGTTTCTTTGTTCAGCAACACTCCGCAGGACCTTATCCAAAACGCGGCACCTCATCCAAAACGCAGCACCTCACATTAAGCTAAATTAAACTCTCATCTGCCACTCTTCGGCCCATTGGCCCATCTAATGAAGATCCCAATAGCTAGGTCAGAATCCAAATTTAAAAAAAGGAGTAATTCGTTCTTACATCCTTACACATTTTATAACTATATTTATGGAATTCAGGCAAGTCTCCGGGATTTTAAACAACAGATTTTGCCTTGAGTCTGTAAAGAGTAATTTGCTCCATGGCTGAAAATTATTCACCAAGCACAAACCTCTAACAATTCTGATCCTTAACATTCTATAAGCTTTCTCTGAACACAAGTAGAAAACCACAAATGGTCTACCATGTGAAATTTGTTATGCTGAATTTACACTGCAACTCATGACACCAAACAGTTAGGCTCCAGGAACAGTAGGGCATGAGCACTTGACTCTTACAGTCCTCCAGTGCATGCCTCTCACCGCTGATGTCAATAAAGTGCACTTGTCAATTGCTTCCAGTACTGGTTTCTGCTAGAGTGGAGGAACTGTACTCTGCAGCACACCCTGTTTTCCAATTCAACTCCTGCCAGTTCTTTTTGGCCTCATTCCAGCCATTGCCACAGAGTGCTCCCACCTCCAGATGTTGACAGCTGCAGCCGACCTTGCAGTGATGATAATCTATAATTTCTCAGTACCTTAAATTTTCTATCTCACTACGTGTGGTAGCTTTGACATCTTCCATATAATGAGCAATCCTTACAAAATTTTAATGCACAAAATTATACAGTTGTTACATCTGAATATGTTCAGCCTTTAAATTGATGCATACTAAAATGCAACTTCAATCTGTGGTTAATATTGTACCTAATTAGTAGATAAATTCATATATCTGCTGTATTTTAACAATCAGAGCTCTTTAGTAGCTAGATTCAATATCACAGATAGTGCATGCCCAGGATGTGTTCCTTCTGCACTTGGAACATCATCTGTTCAAGTTTTTCCTGAAGCTTCAATAAACTGGTAGTCTTCTTAATGTTCTCTAAAGCCTCCACATCCTTCCTAAGGTGTGGCTGCCAGAACCTGCCATTAATTCTGAAAGTACTAACAAAAATGAAAAATTGGAATTTTATGTAAAGTACAAAAAGACATCAAACTGCTGGAAAATTGGAAGGCGAAATGACAGATGGAGCTTAATCCAGAGGTGATGCATTTTGGGAGGTCAATTGTAAGAGGAAAGTATAAAATTATTGGCAGGACCCTGTGAAGCGTTGATATCGACAAGAATCTTAGTGTTCAAATCCCCAGCTCCCTGAAAGTGAAATGAATAAAATGGTGAAGGTGGTGTAGGAATGCTTACCTTCATCAAAGTTAGCAAGTCATATTGCAGCCATTTAAGACTTTAATTAAGCCACATTTGGATCTGGTGCTACACTTTAGGAAGGATGTGGAAGCTTTAGAGAGGGTGCAAAGAACTTTACCAGGACATTGCTTAGATTGGAGTTTATTAACTATAAGGGGAGGTTGGACAAACTTGGTTGCTTTTGCTATAGCATCATAGGCTGAAGGGCTACCTGATAGAGGTATTTTAAATTATAAAGCATGGAGAGGATCAACAGTCAGTGTTTTTTCATAGGCTGGAAACGTCAAATACCAGAATGCACAGGTATACGGTGAGAAGGGAAAGTTTAAAGGAGATGTGCAAGGTTTTTACACAGGCGGTGGTAGGTGCCTATAATGTGTTGCCCAGGGAAACCATAGAAGCAGATACATTGGCAAACTTTAAATGGAATTTAGACAGACACAAACAGGCAGGGAACAAGGGGACACGGACCATGCGCACAGGCAGATAGGGTTAGCCGAAAAGGACATTATGGTGAGCACACACATGGTGGCTGAAGGGCCTGTTCCAGTGCTGTACTATTCCAGCTATAAAACTGCATAATTCAAAACAAATTCCAGCATGTGTTTTTTGAACATTCAGCTAGCAACTGTCCATTCTTAATTGATCAACTGTGGTCTCATCTTGAATGAGGAGTAAAATCTCTTGCAAATTAAAATATTGCACGTTTAAAGCACTTCTTAGGACCTATGCACATAGTTTACTCAGTTTAGTGCTATCCCAAGAATGCTGCAATGCACTTTTTCAAAGAGTACTTAAACGGAGGCTTATTTCCTCCTTCAGGTGAATACTGAAAATATCATATCCCAATGCAAAGAACAGCAGCATTTTTCAGTATTCTGTTGAGCATTCATCCCTCAATCAGCACTACCAAAACATTTTGATCATTTAACTATTTAATGTTTGTGGGACAAACGTGCACTTACTGCAATCCTTGTATAAGGTAATAGTTCTTTAAGAGGTATTGTTGAATTTGCAATAGCTTCAGACAAACTGATTTCACAGCTTGAGAATCAGGAAACAATGTTTTGCACATAATCCAACAGAGACAGATTGACATACCTGACTTCTAATAGTTATAATTATGCCTAACCAGCAGATGTTAATTGATTTATTACGATAATGCAATTCCCTATACTTTGTGACCAACCTGTCACAGACTTGTTTAACATCTCTGAATAGTTTGAAATATCTACACTACACCTTGTCAGGGCTCTTGTGGTATGACAGTAGTGCCCCTACCTGTGAACTAGGAAACCTGGGTTCAAGTCTCACCTACTCCAGAGCCGTATCAGAATGTCCATTAAGAGGTTGATTAAAAAATACCTAAACCCAGAGTAGGATTAGATTCTGTGGCATAATTGGTCAGGCTGTGCAGCTGCTAACTAAAATGATCATAACACTCCTGCCTTATATGCAAGGACTCTTGCGGTGCAGTAGTAGGGCCCCTATATCTGGATCAGGAGACCCAGTTCAAAACCCACTTACTGCAGAGGTGTGAGTCATAACATCTCTGAATAGGTTCATTAGAAAATATCTGGAAAGGAGAACTAGATTATTAGCTTTTGTGGTGGAGTGAAAATGCCCTGGCCTCTGGGCCAGAAGACCACCTGCCCTATATATATTGACAATCATTGTCATATTAAGCACTGCTTAAAAATCAAAACAAAAAAAGTGGGGGGAATTAAGGAGTACTGATGCTCAGTGGTAATATCCCTAGCTCTGTGGGTAAGAGTTCAAGTCCCACCTGCCATTGAAACATGTCACCAACATGTCCAAAACAGACAGTTTCAAACTTAGAAAGGAAGATTAAGTTATCTTGTGATGCAGTGTTCTAAAGCAGGTTCAAGCCAAATCACCACAAAGGTGTCTCTTCAAATGTCTGAACAGGTTATGTGAGAAAACTTTTGTTTTAGAAAGGAGAATTGGTGGCAGCAAACTACCTTGCCCAGTGGTACCCAGTGCTCAATGCAAAAATAACAGTCAACAAATCAACAGTAATTCATTAACTAGGAAATACTTATAACATTATGACCACAAAAAAAAGTTGCCATATAAATTCAAGCCTATGGAACATAAAACATGCCAGAGTTTAAAATACGTTGAAATCAATCCATTACATGGGATCAAGAGGGCCATTGAGATGACACAATTTCTAAAGAAAGCACCAAACTAAAACAAAGAACTGCAAACACTGAAGACCTGAAACAAAATCGCAAAGTGCTGGAGAAACTCATCAGGTCGAGTAGCATCTGTGGAGAGAAAGTAAAGTTAATGTTTCGATTCCAGTGGTTCTTCTTCAGAACGTTACCTCTACTTTCTCTCCATAGATGAAGCCCGACCTGAGTTTCTCCAAGAGAAAACACAAAGTATGGCTACTTTGGAGTGTTGAGGATCATGTAAGTCTATCATAAATCTCTCAAATGATCAGCTATGATTTGGATCACCCTCATTGAGTGGGAAAAACACATGGTTCATTGCAGTATAAAACAAAAGAATAATTTACTTTTCAACAACTTTTAAACTTGTTGAATAAATATCTGGAAACAATTATTCTCATGACCCAAAAAAAATTAAAGGAGGCATAGTTCGGATATAATTTTATACTAAATTTGCAATAAAACAAAATTTGCTGGTATTTTAACACATTGTCCAGTTCTAAATTTAGAAAGATTTTTAAACACAATATTCTTGCTCTATAATAGTCAGAAACTAATTTGCAATTTTAATACCTCTGCAGTAAAATAACCAATTAAAAGAAATTATTTTGTTTTACATCAGGTTTCTGAAGAATAATGAATGCCTTTGACACTGAAAAAATATGTTGACTAATATTTTCATCTGGCAATACTTCAAACTACAGAAATAGATGGATGATGTCTTGAGCATTGGTCTGTTTTAACACCTGAAGTCTACTGCTAAAAATGTAGCTTTCATTATTCTTGCTATATTAATAATTAAGCAGCATGTTTCACATTTAAACCATTTATTTGAATAAAATCATGCTAATTTCTTTTAAATTATATGCTGTAAATAACTAAATTGCCTGAAACCTTTGAAAATTATTAAATCTTTATCAGTAATGAAGTACAAATGGTAACATCAGTAAAGGAAACACACCAAACCATAAATATTAAACATGCTGTGACCTGCATGTCCCCTAAAAATGAAATCTCTTTTTTTATTCTAAGAATTTCAAATAAATATCTTTAATGAACTATGGTCTTTTAATATAAGAACTCTATTTATAGCTAGGCCTGTATATTTGCTTCATACCAGGTTAGAGCATATATTCCTTACTAAAGGCACGATGCCTACTCGTGATTGATATTATTAGTCATTTTCCTTCTGATGTTAACACCATTCTGCACTCCCCCACCTCAAATCTTTGTTCCTGTCATATTTAAATTCTATATATCTCCTCACACGAAAGTCTCAGCCATCACAGGGATTTTCTCATGGTGCTTTGACCAATCTCCTTAATCTGGCTCAGATTTCTTTTTCAGGTTGAGCATGTTTAATGCTCTCCTGTCCATTGGTATGAATGTTCTGCTGGTTGGTTGAAGAGTTTGTGCTTTTGAATTGTAGCAAAACCAAGTTTTGAATAGATCCTTGTTTAATTATATTAATGCAGTACGATTTTTGCCCTTATAAAGCCATGGCCTGGGTCAACTATATATGCTCTCAATTCCTTTTTTCCCCAATAATTGCAAATCTTATCTTTTGCTCTCTTACCTACACGCCTTACCTAGGCTTCAGCTCGGGCAATGGTCATACTCTGTACATATTATTGAAGTTTTGAGCCTGGTTGTCTCTTTACTCTTCCTCATTCTGTTTTACTCTTTTGCGGTAGTTCTCTATAATGTTAGTTTTTAATGAGTGAGACAGAGATGGAAACTGTGTTCTCAATCTCCCATCCATCAGTAACACTGACGGTGATAACCCCTGCTGTAGTGAAGATCAATAAACCAATTGAGCAAGATTGAGGAGTTTGTTCTCCTTAAATGAACTTTCTTTATATCCCTCTCTCAGCCTCTCCATTTGCCGGAGGATAATGAGGCAAAACTGATTCCACAAATGAAGTCATATTTACATGAGAAGATTTGAAATTGCTTCTTTGTAAATTGTGGCCCATTGTCTAATGCTATAATACTCTTAACCAATGTAAGACACTACAATATTCAAAGTCCCCTGTGTAGCTTGGAAAATAAGGGAGGTTTGCACTTTGAACACAAGGTAAGTCCATTCCCAGAATTTTGATTTTAAAAAAAGTTAACAATTAATTTTGTTCCTGTCTATTTATGGCATAATGTATGCAATTATATTTTATCCTATAGAATGAGCGATAACTGGCCTCCAAACTGATTGCTACAACTTCACACTACACTCCTGTGATTATCAAATGACTTTTCAACCTTGTCAGTTACATGGATACTTCTTTCAGGGATAGCTGCCAAAATGCAATATTTGCACCGTATGTGGCAAGTAAGGTGTTTTTCACTAGATCTGCCTGATTTTTAAACAAACTATTGTATGGATCACACATCTACCACTTTTTTTTTAAACCAAGTTAAAACCATGCAAATTTTAAAGAGCTGTTTGGTTTTGGGACAGTAGCCATATCTGAATACCAACTTTGCCTTGTTAACCTGTCAGATAGCACATCTTTTCTTCCTTGGCATAAATTTTATTCAAGAGTGGGTGAAGGACAAAATGGACAAGTCATCCAGACAGCACCCCCACCGCACCACATCCACCCCTCCACAAATGCAATAAAGGCAGCGTCCCCTTGTCTTCACCTACCACCCCACGTGTTTCCGCATACAATGCGTCATCCTTAAACACTTCTGTCAACTCCAACTAGACCCCACCACCAAGAACATCTTTCCCCCCCCTCCCCATTCCTCTCTGCCTTCCACAAGGAACAGTCTCTTTGACAGTCCTTGGTTTGTGTAATTCTTCCCCATTGAACCCCCGCTCCCCCAAGTACCTTCCACTGCAAAACCTGTCAGTACACCAACACCCTCACCTCCATCCAGGGCCCCAAACAGTCCTTCCAAGTGACAAAGAGGTTCACCTGCCTCTCTTCCAACCTAGTTTACTGTATCCAGTGCTGCTGGTGTGATCTTCTGCACATCAGTGAGACCAAACATAAACTTAAAGAACGGTTCACAGAGCATCTCAGTCGGGCCCACAGGGGACAACTGGACGTCCCAATCATTGCCCATTTTAATTCCCCTTCCCTGACATAACCATCATTGACCTCCTCCACTGCCACAATGAACCAAATTGCAAATTGGAGGAACTACACCTCATCTTCGGCCTGGGCAGCTTACAGCCCAGAGGACTCAACATTGAGTTCACCAATTTCAAATAACCTCCCTTTTCATCCACCAACTCCCTTTCCAGCCCCTCCCCCTCCCTTCCACCTACCAGATTCATTCTTACCATCGACCAACCAGGTCGCACCTTCTGCCTGTCTTCACCTATCCCGTGGCGGCATGGTGGCTCAGTGGTTAGCACTGCTGCCTCACAGCACCAGGGTCCCAGGTTCGATTCTGGCTTCAGGCGACTCCCTGTGTGGAGTTTGCCCAGTGTCTGCATGGGTTTCCTCCAGTTTCCTCCCACAGTCACAAAGATGTGCAGGTCAGGTGAATTGCCCATAGTGTTAGGTACATTAGTCAGAGGGAGATGGGTCTGAGTGGGTTACTCTTCGGAGGGTCGGTGTGGATTGGTTGGGCCGAAGGGCCTGTTTCCACACTGTAGGGAATCTAATCTCAAAAAAAAAATCCCCACTTTGCCACCCCCCTTTATCTGCAGCTCCCCGTACACCGACCCCAAATCCAAAAGGCGGCTTACACCCAAAATGTCGACTTCTCCTCCTCCTGATGCTACTTGGCTTGCTGTGTTCTTCCAGCCTCCTGCCTGTCTATTTTGAATTCCAGCATCTGCAGCTGTTTTATGTATCTAAACAGATTGCTTTAGCATCCACTTATAGATATTTAATTCTTAAATTTACCAAATGTTCAGAAGAGTTTTATGAAATTACTTCAAAAATTCTTTTTATATGTTCAGTATCAGCAATCCCACCAAGATTACTGATCAATAAACTGTGTGCCTGCTTCTTAGTAAAGGAACATTCTTGATTCAGAACGACAGACATTCAAGGATTTATTGGCCTTTATCATTACACTCTGCCAGGACTTCAGCTTTGATATTTAAATAAGAATCCATCAGCGCTTCGTAATTTGATTCCACTTTAGTTGCTTGAGCCATTTTAGTTCATCTGATAATGCTGTCAGCTTTGTTGGAGCTTGGGCTACTAAGTCACAAGCAACATTCATACGACGTGCCAGACAATGTACAGTGGCAGCAGTGTGTGCCATCTACAAGATGCACTTGAAACTCCCTCAATATCACCTTTCAAAACCACAACGTTGAGCACTTACAGTGACATGGGCAGATTAATGCAAACGACACCAAAATTAGTGGCATTGAATACAATGAAGAAGATTTTCTAAGATTACAAAGCAATCTTGATCAAATGGGTCAATGGGCTGAAAAATGGAAGCTGGAGTTCAATCTGGGTAAATGCAAGGTACTGCATTTTGGTACAAGAAACAGGAGTAGACTTGTACAATTAATGATAGGGCCTTGGGTAGTGTGGAAAAGCAAAGGGACATTGGGGTTCAGGTGCAGAATTTTTAAAATTCACGTCACTTATAAACAGAGTGGTTAAAAGGCATTTGGCATGCTTGCCTTTATTGCCCAGTCCTTTGAGTACAGGAGTTGGGAAGTCATGTTGAGGTTGTGCAGGACATTGGTGAAGCCTGTTCTGGAGTACTGTGTCCAATTCTGGTCAACCAGCTACAGGAAGGATTTTGTTAAGATGGAGAGGGTTCAGAAGAGATTTACCAGGATGTTGCCAGGTATGGAAGGTTGGGGTAATAAAGAAAGGCTGGATAGGCTGGGACCTTTTTTTCATTGGAGCACAAGAAATGGAGAGGGGACCGGAGTGAAGTTTATAACATCATGAGGGGTATATACAGTGTTAATGGTAGGTATCTTTCTCTTAGGATGGGAGATCTAAAGACTAGAGAGCAGATTTTTAAGGTGAGATGAGAGAGATTTTAAAAAAAGACATTAGATGCTTTTTTTTAATAGAGGGTGGTTCACATGTGGAACGAGCCTCCTGAGGAAGTAATGGATGTGGTCATAATTACAACATTTAAAAGACATTTGGATAAGTATATGAATAGGAAATGTTTGGAGGGACATGGGCATGGGACAGGCAGGTGGGACTAATTTGGTTTGGGATTATGTTCAGCATGGACTGGTTGGACCAAAGGGTCTGTTTCCAAGCTGTATGATTCTATAAATGGAACACCACCACATGCAAACTTCCCACCAAGCCACATACTGTGCCAACTTGGAAATATACGAGAGTGCCTTCACTCTCACTGGGTTAAAATCCTGGAACTCCCTCCCAAAAGCACACAGGATACCTTTTCCCCCCCAGGACTGCAGCTCAAGAAGGGAACTCACCACCACCTTCTCCAGGGCAACTAGGGACAGGCATTAAATATTGGCCGAGATAGTGATACTCATATTCCATTAACAAATAAAACAAATAAAAATAATAAATTAACTGATCTCAAAAAATAAAAGATGAATTCCCACAAAACTCGGCATATGGATCAATTATGGCTCGAGCAAGACCTATCAGCTTCTGGCAAAAAATATTTGGATCCTGCAATGTTTTGAAGCATCTAATAACATTGGGTGAATAGAACAAACTAAAATTTTCAAAAGAACATTTAAGCTATTTTATTCAAAATATTAGAGTCTGTCTCAAATTGCACAGTGGAATTTTCATAGCTGCCAAAGCATGATCAGAATTTTCAGAATAGGTTCTTGGATGTGATTGAACAGAGGTTTCCTCCCCGAGATAGAGATTCTTAATAGAAGTCTTTGTTTTCAATTTTATAGTTACAGAACATCAACCAGACAGGGAAATGTTCCAGGGAAAGAGTTAACAAAGAATGCTGGAGATATGTGCTCTGCTGAGCTCCCCCTTCATTTGTTATTTCAGTTTCTGAATGATTAGAATTGCTTTCAGTGAGTTTGCAGAGTTATAAGGTGTTTTCATTTTCAAAAAATATTTAAATTCAATAAATTCAGGAAATGGAAGCAACAAGTGTATCGCACACTCAGGCAAACAGAAGTTAGTTTATAAATCCAGGTAGATGGACTAATGGATAGTAATCACATCATGTTCCAGCCATAGGTTATAAATATTGACCTTCCTCTTCAACCTTTTTCCTTTACTTCCATGTCTTTTAGATCATGCTTACTAAAATAAATAGTCTCTAAATTCCAGACTTGTTCCATGAGACATGATTAATTATACACAAAATCAGAAAGTTGTTATACAATGGTCCTATTTGTAGAATAAGATCACATATTCCATGGTCAATGGGCTTAAGTGCCCACAGATTCATAAGACACAGTTTCCAGTTAACCCTTATGCAAATATAATTGCAAATGTTAAGCAAAAATAATAATAGGCTTGTCAATGCAACAGAGCAACTACCAGCAGACAAATTCTATGAGAAAAGTTAAAGGGAGGGTTAAAACTAAAGATCACAGAGCAAATCAATCATACTTCAAAGATACACAAGTTTTACAGTTAATGTATATCCCACCCCATACATGGCAAAACTTTAGGCTGGAGCATCATGTCTGGACAGTTGACAAGAAAGTTGTGAACTTTTTCATATTGTATCCTTCCTGTTTCTGAGCAAATGTAAATGTGCAACATATTTTGGGTACAGTAAATTACTTTATTCCAGCTTCGCTTTTCCTTTCTTTTGGTTTCCTTGACTCCTTCCCTTCATGGGGCAGACTCATGCCACCATTTCCCACAACTTCAACAAGTCACCATTCCTCAACAACACACTCAAATATCCCTAACAATTCATTGACCTCTTACTCTCCTGCTTTCATAAAGGACACAAATTCTTCTAGGATAAGACCTGAGAAATACAAACCAAATCTCTGGGTTTTCCATCACATTCAAATTGTCCAATGAGGCATTGGTCAGCGTTCCTTTTAAAAGCTGCATCTGCTAATGACCTGTGGCCCTTTCGTCAACTGCCTTTCGACCCAGGATGCCTGGAGTTGACTAACTTTTCCAAACTTCTTTCCATCCTATTGGCATTCCTATCACTAACTCCTTAGACTCAATTACATACAATCAGGAAATGATGGAGGAGCTCAGCAGGTCGAGTGGCATCTGAGGAGTAAGAAAGACAGTTAAAGCTCAAGTGTAATAGCACTTCTTCTGGAGATTTTATTACAGCAGTTTTATCCAAATTATCATCCATCTCTGCATCCCTCTCCTTAAACGTTTAAACACTTCATAATAAGTATTGCCATTCATCTGATTAAGGATGAACAAAATTCCCACCCAACCTTTGAAACTTGGCTTACAAATGTAATTTCATCCGTTATCATATCAGCTCCTACAAAACTTCTGCAATTCAGGTTTAGGCTCATTAGCAGATCACAACTTGGTTCCTCCTATTTTCCTATGGGCATCTCCAACACCTCTGCCACCATATAACCCATTTCCACCAAGTCTCTTCAACAACATCTTCACTGTCCAATGTCACTCACTCCTCAACCACCCGGACCTTTCCATCCAACACCTTCCTTTAGTCTCTACTCTGAACGACACATCAGCAATGATTTCAAACCCTGTTTCAGTTGTTCTCGACCTCTTTCACTCTTCTGAACTCACTAACTTCCTGTCCTCTTCAGCCTTCTATCGATTCTTGTCCCTTCAAATTTCCTTCCCACTTCCCAGAGTCTCAATCACTGAGAAACTCCTCTCTTACATTTGTTTGGATACCTGACACCACCCATAATCCACTGACGTAGTCTTTTTAAAGCCCCTTTCTTTTGTCCTTGAGTCAAATTGCTTCCAGCCCCCTTGCAAGTACACTCTCAATCTCCCAGCTGTTTAGCTTTTGGCCCTCATTACACACATTTCTCCAGCTGTAATTCTGGTCAGGTGGAGGGAGAGAGATGCGGGCAAATTCCACCATCCATAACTGCTAGCCAACAGGCAGGATTTTCAGATGCCCCTGACTGAAGTTACCCCAGCTGCAGGTAACTTCATCAAACCAGTGCTTTAAGCTGGAATCTCACATCATCCTGCCCTCTTTGCAACAAGACATTCCTTCTAATCTTGTCATCCAACATAATCTGAACTATGCATTCATTTGTATTCACTTTTTCTCATCCCCTGATTTCTTCTCCATCTATCTCATGCCCAGTTCAAACTCATCTTGTATTCAAGATCCACCTCCTCCATCCTTGCTACACTACCACTTTCTCCTTTCCACTAAGCTACAAATCAGCTGCTAAGCCAGAACATCAAGGAAGTTAGTATTTAAATGCTTTCATCTATTTAGGTACTGTTTCACTTACATTCAAAACCCTTCCATTCCTCTACTTACAAGCTCCACCATTAAGTCCTTCCTTTTCTTCATTTACATGAACTATTCATATAGTCTTACCAATTGTGTTCTTTAAAAGGACGTTTTAAAAACAAGTCTAATAGTTGCTCTAGAACAGGTCTTATACCATCATAACGAAACTATAATGCAACATGGTTGTTCATCACAGTCCCAGGGACTCGGGTTCAATTCCTGCTTCGGGCAACTCTCCGTGAAGTTGGCACATTGTCCCGGTGTCTGTGTGGGTTGCCTCCGGGTGCTCCGGTTTCCTCCCACAGTCCAAAGATGTGCAGGTTAGTTGAATTGGCCATGCTAAATTGCCCATAGTGTTAGCGTATTAATCAGGGGTGAATGTAGGGGAATGGGTCTGAGTGGGTTGCTCTTCGGAGGGTCGGTATGGACTTGTTGGGCTGAAGGGCCTGTTTCCACACCGTGGGGAATCTAATCTAAAAAGAAATCCATCCTTCATTACTTACCATAAACATTCTTGTTGGAAGTCAATTAGGCAGTGACAAACTCACAACCACCTGATGAAGGAGCAATGCGCCAAAAGGTAGTGCTTCCAATTAAACCTGTTGGACTATAACGTGGTGTTGTGTGATTTTTAACAATAAACTTCAATTTTGATTTCAAGTTCCACTGTTCTTTTCACAGCCCCAGCAATTAAATGACGTAAGTGGAACAACGTCTGCTAAGGAAGCATGAAAAGCAAATTGAAATAAAACCACTTTGGATTAGTGCATTTTTAAGATCATTGACTCAGCACATCATTTTTATTCCTTTATAATAACTGGAAGAATTAGCTATTTGACTGAGTGACTATAAGGTTACAATGAATAAATAGGTGCATGTGTGTAGATAATGAGAAAACAAGTCAAACCAACCAGGCCATTTTATTACTTTACTTCTCTTCTGATCAAATTATGCACCAATATTGCTCTACAGGTTAGGTGAATTGGCCATGCGAAATTGCCCGTAGTGTTAGGTGCATTAGTCAGGGGTGATTGTAGGGGAATGGGTCGCTCTTCGGAGGGCCGGTGCAGACTTGTTGGGCCGAAGGGCCTGTTTCCACACTGTAGGTAATCTAATCTAAAAAACTGAATACTTTCATACGTCACCTGTTGTATACAATACCGATTACTATTAAATTTTGCCAAATACGTTCAAATAAAACAATGTTTCTCCCTTCGTGTGTGTTAACTTTTACATAAAAAAAACTCTTTCAAACACCTAATTGAAAATTTTGCACAAGGAACAGAAATAAAAAGCACTAAATAAAACAAAGCCTTAATATTTTTTAAAATCTGGATAATTAAATATTTATGGATTGCTATATTTGGAATCCTAAATGGACCAAACCTGCAATCCATACGACCCAGAAGAATAGGGTTTGCAGATGCATAACATGAAAGTTCCAAATAACATACCTTGGAATTATATTGTTGATCCTTCATTACTGCTATGTCGACATCCTGGAATTCTCTTCCTAACACCAACTCAAGGTGGCAGTCACCAGCACATTCTCTAGATGAATCTGGGATGGGAAATAAATGTTGGCCTGGCCAGCATGTTCACATTCCCTTGAACAAACTTTTAAAAATACTAAAAATGAAGTGATCACTGCAAGAATTAGAGCTCCACATTTAAATTCTATATTTGAAAAAAAAAATTCGGAGTAAAGAGTTCCAGAGACGTTTAACCATCCAACTTTTGATTTCTAAGTGACCTTACAGCAGGAAAAAGAAATGTTTCAAGTTTCCTAAGTAAATGAAAGGGGAGAACTTTCAAACCAGTCTTTTTGCATATTTGGGCTATGAATGGAAACAGTTATGTCCTAATGTGCTGGAAATACAGCCAGGGAGCATAGGTGTAACAGATTTGAAACACCAAAATAACACCGAAGTTCCAAGAATTATTCTTGTTTTGTTCTTCATTGGAAGTATATGGCCTAAGAATGCCACTTTTCAGACACACAGTCCTAACATGGGACAATATTCTCTCATCAAGAGATGAATGATGATTACAATAGCCAGGCATGGGCGGATGTGCGACAATTAACATTCGCGCTTCACAAGTGCTATTCATTGAACAAGCCCAACAAAAGAGAATCTAATCACTGTCCCTCAACATTCAATGGTATGACGACCATCGCTGAAGTCCCCCCACTGTCAATAGACTGGTCTGTCATCAACCAGAAACTGAATAGGACCAGCCAAGTAAATAACAACCACAAACAAAAACAAAGTGCAGGAAAAACTCAGCAGGTCTGGCAGCAGCTGTGGAGAGAAATCAGAGTTAGCATTTCAGGTCCAAATGACACTTTTTCAGAACTCGAAAGGTCAACAGATTCAAACATTAACTATGATTTCTCTCCACAGATGTTGTCAAACCTGCTGAGTTTTTCTAGCAGTTTCTGTGTTTATTTCTGACTTCCATTCTTTGCAGTTCTTTGTTTTTTATCCAGTCATTTAGATACTGTGGCTACAAGATCAAGTCACAGGCATAGCACTCTGCAGTGGGTTTCTCATCTCCCAAAGCCTGCCTGCCATTTACAGGCACAAATCAGAAGTATGGTAGCATATTCTCCAATTGACTGGATAAATGCAACTTCAACAACATTCAAGAAGCTGAACACCAACCAGGGCAAAGTTCACTTGATAGATATTCTACACTAATCACAATCTTCAAAATTAATTCCCTTCACCACTAACGCACAGTGACTAATGTGTAAACCATCCATAAGATGCACTGCAATAATTCACGAAGGACCTTCCGACAGCAGGTTACACGCAATCTCTCGGACCTAGAAGATGCAGGAGCTGCATCAGCTACCACCACCTGAAAGCTTCCTGCCAATTCTTAAACCATCCTGACTTGAAATTATAATCATCAATTCTTCACTCTTACTGGGTCAAAATTGTGGCACCCTCTTCCTAATAGTACTGTAGATGTCCTTACACCCAAGGACTGCAGCAGTACAAGGAAGTAGCTCACCACCTTCTCCAGAGCAGTTAGAGATGGGACATAAACACTGGCCTAACCAACAGCCCCATTTTCCCATGAACAAACAACAAAAAAATGTATGCATCTAATTGGTTCAAAATGAAATATTATTTTAATTCAGCTCAAACTCAACTTTGTAATACCACTAATCTGGAGAGATGCTGATCAGGGGGAAAATGTGACCATCATATAACTGATCTGAAATATCAACAGTTGATCAATGAAACAGATCCCAATAAATTAAAAATTCACACACACACCAGGTTATAATCCAACAGGTTTATTTGGAAGCACTAGCTTTCAGAGCACTGTTCCTTCATCAGGTGGTGGTGGAGTACAAGATTGTCAGAGACAGAATTTGTAGCAAAAGTTTACAGTGTAATGTAATAAAAATTAGATATTGAGAAAGACTTGGATTGTTTATTAAGTCTCTTTTTTTTTGGAATGACCATGTTAGCTTCAGTCTGAATAAAGGTCACAATCTCTTTCTCTCTCCACAGATGCTCCCAGGCGTAAATTATTCTGTAAAGTTATGGCTCAGGCATCACTAGATGCATAGAAAAAAATCTTGGCTTCAGGTCGGCTACTAAACCATAAGGTTAACTTCAAATAAACTCATGACTAAATATGCCTCCAGCTATGTAACTATCTTGAAATCCGTCCAATTATTTTTGAAAGCATATTTGGCATTGTCAAGGTAGGAGATATTACTTTTTATTTGACAATAGCAGTTATTATGGATAAGCAGCTAGTGCTTCCATGTCATGAATGCACAATGAAATGCACAGCAAATGGTATTTCCCCTCATAACTCCAGATTGAATGTTAAATGAATAATAGTACCAACATTCAGTGAGTTGCCTGTGGCATTTTCATGGCCAAGTTCAATGTGTAGAAATTGGACAAGATGCAATTCCTCACAGCGTGAAGCTGATAGTGACCCAAACAAAATCTCAGCATTTATTTTTTCCATTATGTTTCCCTGTGTTGGGAGTTAATTTCCTTTTTGTGTTTCTTCTGTGTATTTCTGATTTTCATCACCACCCCATTGGATTTATCACACCGTTCTCTTCGGCTCTTCCTCCAAATCTGTTGTTCTTCTGCATGTGTTCATCTTTTTAATATCCTGCTCAACCTCCATGGTATTCTATTTCATTGTTTGCCTTTCTATATTTACTCTCTTGTTTTACCTTCTTATTCTCACATTCGAGCATTTCAGCAGGATGGGAAGGAGAACTGGTTGAAAGGAGGATTAGGAACAAGGAAGGGGTCCAACTAACATATTAATCTATCCTTCTAGTCACAGGAGCCATGTGCAGTAGCAAAGGAAAGATTTAAACTGGTCCACAGGCTCTAGGTTGCCAGTAAGGCTGCATCCAACAAATAGTTGGGGCCAGGTTTTGGGTTATTCAGAAATCAGCACTTGATGGAAGACAAAATAAACACTGCTTAGATTTCACTTTCCCAGTGAGCAAATATACAATTTTGACTGAAGTTAACATTTACAATTGCCTGAATTTAAAAAAAGTCTAGCATTAATTTTACAGTATATAGTGCCCTCCTGTGGTTCTCTCTTAATACAACAGCAACATAAACACGCATTCAAGTAACCTCTTCCTACTTCGCATCACACTAACATTTTTATAAATTCCTATTCACCAACACATCTTTTCTCCACAATATCAATGCAATAGCAGCACAATGATATCAATTTAAGAGATGAAGGCTGCCCTTAAGGTAATTTTAAAGATCTAGTGTGAACAGATAAAGTCAGCGAATGGACAAATAGACAAACTGGATAAATGAGTGAAAAGGTAGAGCAGGGTAGCAAGCTGGGTTTGATGAGAAGTGGGGAAGATGAAGTGATATGGTTGGGGTCACAGGCAAGTCAGGTTTCGTGAGTGGTGTGATCAGGGGTAAGGGGGCTAATTCGGGATTACGAGACAATCACTGCCGAGACACTCATGAAGGCCCTACATTAACATTGAGGGCAATCTGCTCAGAAATCTAACTGAAGCAACCATTACGTAAGCACAAGAGCAGGTCACAGACTCAGAATTCTGGAATGAGTAACTCACTTCGTAATTTCACAATATCTGACCACCATCTAAAAGGCACAAATCAGGTGTATAATGAAATACTATCCTCTTGTTTGAATGAGTGCAACTCCAACAGCATTGAACAAGCTTAACACAATCCAACTCAAAGCAACTGACTTTATATGATCATTTACTACCTTACCACCATTGAAAGAATTACATCATATTCAAGATGCACTGCAACAACTCACCAAGACTCCTCTGACAGCACCTGCTAACCCGGTGACCTATAACACCAATAACGAAAGGCCAACAGATGTACATTCACCTCCAAGTCACTTACAATCCTTGACTTGTAACCATATTGCCATTCCTTCACTGTCACTGGGTCACAATCCTGGAACTCCCTTCCTAACAGCACTAAACGGATGCCTACACATTAAGGACTGCAGTGGTTCAAGAGCTCACTCACCACAACCTTAACGGCAATTAGGAACAGGAATTAAACAAAGTCAGAATCATACAGCATGGAAACAGACCCTTCGGTCCAAGCAATCCATGGTGACCAACTTAACACTCTGTATTTGGCCCACATCCCTCTAAACCTTCCTCTGGCAGTTCATTTCACGTGCGAATCACCCTTAGTGAAAAAGTTGCCCTCAGGTCCCTTTTAAATCTTGCTCTTCTTATTTTCAAAATATGCCCCCAAGTTGTGAACTAAAGAAAAGACTTTTCATATCCATCTTATCTATGCCCTTCATAATTTTATAAACCCCTCAACCTCTTATGCTCCAATGAAGGAAGTCCCAGCCTATAACATCCACATCCATTGAACAATGTAAACAAAGGTCCATCAATAACAAACAGGTGCTTTGGAGACTGATCTACTTAATGGATTAATACCTGGGATGGGTAGACTGACTTGTAAGTAAAAATTGGACAGGCTTGGCTTGCACCCACTGATATTTAGAAGAATAAGAAACAACTTGATTGAAACGTATAAAATCCTGAGTGGTTGTGGCAGGATAGATGTGGAAAGGATAAGGATGTTTTCCCTTATAGAAGAATATGGAATAGGATCACGGTGTAAAAATTAGGAGTCACTCATTTCAAACAGTGGTGAGGTCTTTTGTTTTCTTTCAGAAGATCATGATTAGGAAGTCTCTCCCTGTAAAGGTGTAAAAGCTGTCCACGAATATTTTGAAGTCTGAACGAGGGCGCACAGTGGCTCAGTGATTAACACTGCTGCCACAAAGCACCAGGGACCAAAGATCGATTCCACCCTCGGAAGACTGTCTGCGTGGAGTAGGCATATTCTCCACATGTCAGCATGGCTTTCCTCCCGCAGACCAAAAATGTGCAGGTTAAGGAGACTGGTCATGCTAAATTGCCCCATAGTGCCCAGGAATGTGCAGGCTAGGTGGATTAGTGTTAGGAAATGCAGGGTTACAGAGATAGAATGGAGGGAGGGTCCAGGTGGGTTGCTCTTAGAGGGTCAGTGTGAATGGCCTGCTTCCGCCCGTAGGGATTCTATGATTCTACGAAGTAAAGAGGTTCTTGTTAAATAAGGCATCGAAAGGTATCAAAGGTAGCTGGAAAAGTGGATTCGAGTTTGCAATCAGAACAGTCATTAAATGGGGGAGCATGCTCAAGGACCGAGTGGCCTACTCTTACTATTATCTGTGGAATTTGTATGTGTTTAACAATTCAGTTTGTAACATCAAGGCCTGGTACATTCTTCACACTAACATTAAAACAAAAGATCCATTCTGGTTCAATGGATTTATTTAAAAGGTAATGCCTACAGCAGCATCAGGCATACCAGGGAATGAGGAATATATTACTTATAATGGTTTTTGATGAAAAAGAAATAATGTTGACTCAATTTATTAGAGTCCGTTGAAGTAGTAACATGTTTAATGGATAAAGGGATGCCCCATGCATTATATTTGGATTTCCAGAAGGCATGTGACAACATACCATATAAAAGCATATTGTGCAAAATAGGAGCTCACAATGTAAGGGTTAACATAGAAAGAAGATTGGTTGAATCGCAGAAAACAGAGTATGCCTGCAGAGGTATTATCCTGATTGGCAGTAAGAGTCCCACAAAGGTCTGTGCTGGGCCATAGCATTTTATAAGTTATATCAAAATTGGTGGTCATTTATGCACACTGATAACATGCTTTCTAGTTTGTCAGTGGGACATGGAAGTTTAGCAAGTGGCCAAAAATCTGGCAGATGTTGCTTACTTTGGCAGGAAGAATAAAAAAAGCTGAAGATTACTTAAACAGAGAATGTTTACAGAATTTTGAAGTGTAGAAGATTATGGTGCATAAGTCACAAAAGGTCACTAAGCAGGTAGTGCAAGTTACTAAAGGTATGACATTTATTAAGATAGGAATTGAAATAGGTAATGAAGCAGAATCTCTTTTATAAGACTTGAGTGAAACCACATCTCAAACAAAAGGTGTGCAGTTTTAGTCTCCTTATTCAACAAAGGATGTAAACTTACTGCAGGTCATTTAGAGGAGATTTACTAAATTGATGGACAGCCTTTTGAAGAAAGGTTGATTAGACGGACCTTGTTTCTACTGGAATTGAGAAAAGGGAGAGGAGACTTGAAGTATACAAGTCTAACCAAATGGTGGTCTTGACAATGTGGTCATAGAAAGAATGTTTCTTTTTGGTGGATCGATCCAGAAGTTAATTTTTTTCTGACCCTTTTACGTCAAAGATGAAGAGAATCTCTTTTGTTCAGAGGGTTATGTGACTTTGCAGCACTCTGCCAAAGGTGGTGATGGGAACAGGCCATTGAATGTTTTTAATGCAGAGGTACTTTTATTCCCTTGTCTACAAGAATCAAACGTCACTGAGGATAGACAGGAATGTGGAATTTGAAATACAAATAAATCAGCAAAAATCTAATTGAATGACAGAGCAGGGTCAAAGCACCAACAGACCTTCTCCTACTCCATAATCCAAACAAAACAGAATATATAATAACTTTGACGTGATTCTGCATTAGGAGTTTTCAACCCTTTTGGTTCTGAAAGCATCATAGTATAAAGGTTCCATGCAATACGCTACAAAATATTATATCTGCCTAAAAATAAGTTACACAATTTACAAAGACACACAGAAAATATGACTAACAGAAGGCCCTTCGAACCTGCTCAAGACAATCCATAGATAATCATTCATTCAGTACCCTATTCCCACATTTTCCACCCCCCCTTGATTCCCTAAACCCTAGAAACAACATCTAACTCCTTTCTAATAATATAATTACTTATGCTTAATATGAAACATGTCGCTGGAGTAAAGTACCAACTCTGTCAAGGTGGAGGCTAGTACAATTGCAACATTTAAGAGGCATTTGGATGGGTATATGAATAAGAAGGGCTTGGAGGCATATAGGCCGGGTGCTGGCAGGTGGGACTAGATTGGGTTGGGATATCTGGTAAACATGGAAGGGTTGGACCAAAATGTCTGTTTCCATGCTGTACATCTCTATGACTCTATGTGGAGGTAGCTTTGACAAGTACATAGAGTCATACATGTCAGGATTCATCCAGGCTCATATCAATAATGTAAACTGAACAGTTGGCTCACACTAACCAGAAGCGTAAGGCAACAGTGAGAGAGAATTGCAATAGGTCAAACATCGTAATAGAGGAACATGGATCTCAACAGTTAAAACTGCAATAGAGGCATCAGAAGTGTAGATTTAATATTGAACTTTGTAAATGAATCACATAAGGAAGGAAATAAGAGCAGAAGGTGGTCATCTGGCCCGTCGAGCCTGTTCGACCATTCAGGAAGATCATGGTTGATCTCTTCATGGACTCAGCTCCACTTACCCATCCGCTCACCATCACCTTTAAGTTTTTTTAGGTTCAAAAATGTATCTTTGCCTTAAAAACATTCAACAAGGTAACCTCAACTGCTTTACTGAGCAGGGAATTCCACCGATTCACGACCCTTTGGGTGAAGAAGTCCCTCTACAACTCAGTCCTAAATCTGCTACCCTTAACTTTGAGGTTTTGCCCCCTAGCTCTAGCTCCACTTGCCAGTGGAAGCAACCTCCCTATTTCTGTCTTATCTATTCCCTTCATAGGTTTATGTTTCTATAAGATTCGCCCTCCTGCCCCCATTCATCTAAATTGAGTATAGTTCCAGTTGACACAATCTCTCCTCATAAGCCAAACCTCTCAACCCCAGAATCAACCTAGCGAACATCCTCTGCAACCCCTCCAGTGACAGTACATCCTTTCTCAAGTAAGGAGATCAAAACTGTATACACTACTCTAGGTGTGGCCTCACCACATCTGCAACATAACCTCCCTATTTTTAAACTGCATCCATCTAGCAATCAAAGACAATATTCCATTTGCCTTATTATCTGCTGCACCTGCAAACCAACTTCATGTGATTCATGCACAAGGAAACCCAGATTCCTCTGCACAGCAGCAGAATCACTGGCTTGTGACAGAGGTAGGGTTGTTACAGTGCTGACTGTGATGTCAACAATCGGCAGAAGCTGAGCCAACCTGGGGCTGGACTTTCGATGCTGGGATAAGCAACTTGAATGAAGGCCTCTTCCTTCAAATCTACTCATGTTCTCTCCTGCCTTACTCGATAAAGTTTCACTGCAGCATTTTACTTCAGAAATTCAAGCCATCCCGGTGGCATTATGTAGAGATAGACATGAACAGCTATGCTGTGGGAGTACCCATTACTTCCATGTTTCTCTTTAAATATTTTCCATATCAGGAGAGTGAGATTACATCAATATTCCATTATGACCTCATCTGTATCCCAGAAGGCACAATCTCAGCATCTTCCAAAATTAGCACCGCCAAAACAATGAGAGGAGACTCCTCTTATATATCTCTCCACCCTTCAGGCACTTTGCCTGTATTCCTGATGAAGGGTTTTTGCCCGAAACGTTGATTTTACTGCTCCTCAGATGCTGCCTGAACTGCTGTGCTTTTCCAGCACCACTAATCCAGAAAGGTTCACCATCAGCCTCTCTATGCAACTACAATAATTGTTGAAATGACAACATAGTCTATATCCCAGGAACAAAGAAAATAATAATAAATCATGACTCTTAATAAATTCCTAATGCTCTTGGTAGTCTATACAATGCTTAATTTGGACCCTTGTGCAAAGCCTTCAATGTACTCAACAGCACAAAACTGTTTCATAAACATAAAATTGTATCAAGGCTAATCTAAATAGTTCCTTCTGTTGTTGCATAAATGCTTCACAGTATTTTGCTTACTGAGCCATATTTCAATTTCATAAAATATTCAGAGGAACCAATTTGTCTGTTGAAAAGTAATCCTGAGTCTGTACAGGTTGGCTGGCATGCATCAGAAAAGTGACCAGGCATTTTAAATTTTTCTTATTAAAACCAGCAAATGGTCATGCACAAGTGATTTTACATAACTTGTGAATAAAACTGAAGTCATTTTAGCTTAAAGTTTTAGTCAAGGAACACTGCATAGCTTTAACAAAAACAAAGTCAATAGAATGTGACCAGTGGTTGTAACAGCTCTCAAATAAATACATTCTCATGCACAGCTGATCTTTTTTCCACAATGTTACTAAAACATAACTCATTCTTGCTTCTTATAATATCTAGATAACTTTAAGCTTCCATATAATAGTTGAGAGAGGTTGAACAGGACAAAATTGTGAAAATGTAGTCTGTGAATAAATAAAAAGTTGGCTAAACTTAAAATAATTCAAATAAAATGTATATTATTGCACAGATGTTGCCAGAGGTACTGAGTTTCTCAGCAATTTGTGTTTTTGTTTCAGATTCCTTGCATCCACATTTATTTCTTTTATTCCAGTGGAGCTACTGGGAGCATCTCATAGATGGCACAAAGTGGCAGGAAATTGAACAGTGAGAAGGAAATATCTATGGTGAGAAAGGAGTGGGTGTGGATAATAGCAGTCTAAATCAATAGTTCAGATTTTGCTGCAAAAATAGTGGCAAAGCTATCAGAGCTGACTGTTGCCACAGGTTAAATCTGTAGCAACCTCAGGAGTCCACACATGTGCAGATAAACAAAATCTACAAGCTATCAGAAATCTCCTGCCCTCCGCAGGATGCACAGTAGCAGTCTTCACACATAACTGGCAGTGAAACCACTGATGTACAAACTCATGGCACTTGCTAAGTAGTTCTACAGTGAAGACTGAAAAGTTTCAAGCTCAAGTATTTTAGGGAAAGTGAATTTCTAATAGCAAAATCAGTGATAATGACTTTCAGAATAAAATTCATCTTTGATTTAAAAAGTAAAAACTAATTTAATATAATTTCTGCAAACTTAGCTCAGTTCCTTAATCCCCTCTGTATTCTTTCAATCTTGTTACTGATTTCTGCATATGATTTAAATCTAATTAATATTTCCTTCTTTCTAAGTCTGAGCTCTGATTCAATTCCAAGAGTCTCAATCATACCAGGTCTGTTCATATGCGACAAATACCCTATAGAGAGTACAGCAGGTGAGAAATTTGCAGAAATATCCACTGACATGTACAAAATCTACGCAAGTGACAACGAAGTGAACTGGAAAAGCTGTTCCTTTATCAGAGCAAAATCAGGGCCAATATACTATTACTCCAAGAAGAAAAAGCCCTGTTGCACCTGGTTGTGATTTGAGAGAAGTACAGTCACCTAAAATTGGAGAAAATGTCTCAGATATTAAGGAAGCAGATCAAGAAAATTGCGGACAGCCCAAAATATGATACATCAAAACCAACAAGTCCACAAATAAAAAGATGATGAGATCAAACCTAAAACAAGAAGCACTACATAACAGACAATAAAGTGCAAAGACAAATATAAATAAGTTATTAAAATAGAAATTGAAAATGTTGAGTGAGTATAAAGAGATTAATCAAAGGTCTGAAACATGTTCAACAGGCACATGAGTAATAGTACAGCAGTATAGTGTAGATGTATACAATTGGTCACTTGTACTTATGAAAATACAGTAGATATGTACAAGTTGCCATAATACAGTGCCATTTTAATGTCAGAAACTAAAAAAAAATTGAGACAAAGTTAAGTTCATCATTTGTTTCCTCCATTTATGAAATGGCTACAGGACACGCCAAAGCAAGGATTTCCAGGGTGGATCCATAAAACTGCCAATGCCAAAACCAAAAACATTGCATCACTGCCTTGCCAACGAGGGACAGATCCAACCCAAGTCACCGATGCTGAAGCCATCGCTATTTCAGTCACCACCCGATGCGCCACATCTGTAGTCACAAGTGAAACTGCCACAGTGCTGTCAGGAGGAACAGACTGCACCAAATCACTGACAATGAAACATTCAATAAAGCTGCAGCCACCACGGCTACAAGGAACGGCATGTGGTCCACCACGCTGTGGGACCGCAGCTGGCCCTCACAACCGCCTTCTTCCACCACAGTCACAGAGAAGAAGAAAAGGTGAACTTTGATACAAAAGAGAAATGAAAAAGCGAAAAAAGAAGCAGAATGCAGCCAATTGGCTGAGCAGGAGAGCATGAGCACAGCAGCCTGAATGCTTCTTACCTTGCCACCGCCACCATCTTAACTAATGTAACATCAGTCAGGGTCTCCAAAAAAGTTAAAGTCGCACAATTGTAGGACAGTGAGGGATTGGCTGAGCTCTGGACTTTGTACAAGTGATAGAAATACGTGAGTTTCCACTCGTGGAAAAGAGGTAATTCAATGCTTTAGGCTGAGGCTTTTAGAAAGGTGAACAAGTACAGCAAACATTTTATTAACTGGCACCTATAAGACCAGGAATGTACCGGTTAATCAAATATTCCAGTTGATCAAAAAGGTCCACACAATCAATGTAAAAACACACACTAAATAATAGAAACGTAATGCATGGAGTATACAAATAATTGTCATACTTTATTTACATTATGAATCACTTGAATAAGAATGCAACTTTGCCTTAAATAAACTTATCAGCAGAGCTTTCTCACTCACACCCTCAAATGACTATTCAGGCATCACAGAGATCATAATAATACATTAGAACCCCTGTATCTGTGGATTCGGTTTCGGCAGTTTCAGTTATCCACAGTTTACCGCAGCCTGAAACTATTACATGGAACATTCCAGAAATAATTCCAGGGGGCTGCCAAGGATGCAAGTTTCCCATTTAAATGATAGGGTTAGCTACTATCTACCGCTTTGGGCATCCACAATAGGTCTTGGAACATATCACCCACAGATAGGGGGGACACCTGTAAAATAAACTTGCAGCATTTGAGGTATATAATTTTTGTCAGTTTATCAACAGTATCAGTTCATAAGGTATCGGTTAAAACAAAGTTCGTTGTATTTTAATAAAATTAGGAAAAATATGAAATGCAAGAAAGAATGAGTATTGATTTTTACACATAAAAAAGGGAATGAAAATAAGTGTTAAGTAGTAAGTGTTTAATGTTGTAAATTTTCAAAATTCACAAAAATCACTTCCAAGTGCTATATCCTTTTGAATACAATTTGGAAAATTTGCAACTCTAGAATATTAATTCTCCAAAACAATTTAGTCCTAGGTGCATTAAATTAATTGTATAATTTCATTTCCACCATATATGATACCTTAATATTTAAAGTGCATCATTTAAAACAGTACTAGAATCTAAAATATTACTGTATCTGTGTAACAATGTGCAACAATAACCAAAGAAATAAGATGCCACTCCAGTTCAAAAATTAGATCATGACAATGAATAGGAAATTTCTGTTGCAAACACTCCAGTATAGGAAACTGCTTAGGCCACTTTTGGAATATTGCGTGCAGTTCTGGAAGCCTTCCTATCGGAAAGATATTGTGAAACTTGAAATGGTTCAGAAAAGAGTTTATAAAATCATGAAGGACACAGATAGGATAAAAGACAAAGTTGTTTCCCTGGGGTGGGATAAGTCCAGAACTAGAGGGCATAGGTTTAGGATGAGAGGGGAAAGATATAAGAGAGACCTACAGGGCAACCTTTTCATACAGAGGATGGTACGTATATGGAATGAGCTGCCAGAGGAAGTGGTGAAGGCAGGTACAATTGCAGCATTTAAAAGGCATCTGGATGGGTATATGATAGGAGCAGTTCAAAGGGATATGGGTCAAGTGCTAGCAAATGGGACGAGATTAGATTACGATAATCAAACATTACACGAGTTAAAATGACGGTTTGGCATGTACATAATGAACAAATAAACATACAGAAACATACATGGAGAAGGTGGTGGTCATTTGGCCCCTCAAGCACATTCTGCTGATCTGATTGTGATCTCTAGAGTCAGAGACGTACAGCACGGAAACAGACTCTTCCGTCCAACTCTTCCATGCTGACCAGATATCCCAAAGACATCGAGTCCCACTTGCCAGCACACGGTCCATATCCCTCCAAACCTTTCCTATTCAAATACCACCCAGATGCCTTTTAAATGCTGCAATTGTACTAGCCTCCATTACTTCCTCCGGCAGGTCATTGCATACACATACCATCCTCTGCATGAACAGTTGCCTCTTAGGTCTCACCCTCAACCTATGCCCTCCAGTTCTGGACTCCCCAGAGAAAAGACTTTGTCTATTTACTCTCTCCATGCCACTCATGATTTTATAAACCTCTAAGGTCACCCTCAGCCTCTGACGCTTCAGGGAAAACTGCCCCAGCCTATTCAACCTCTCCCTATAGCTCAAATCCTCCAACCCTGGCAACATCCTTGTAAATATTTTCTGAACCCTTTCAAGTTTCACAACATCTTTCCGATAGGAAGGAGACCAGAAACACATGCAACATTCCAAAAGCGGCCGATACAATGTCCTGTACAGCCACAACATGACCTCCCAACTCCTGTACTCCGTGCTCTGACCAATAAACAAAAGCAAGCCAAACGCCTTCGTCACTATCCTATCTACCTGAGACTCCACCTTCAAGGAGCTATGAACCTGCACTCCAAGGTCTCTTTGTTCAGCAACACTCGCTAGGACCTTACCATTAAGTGTATAAGTCCTGCTAAGATTTGCTTTCCCAAAATGCAGCAACTCGCATTTATCTAAATTCAACTCCATCTGTCACTTCTCAGCCGATCGACCCATCTGTTCAAGATCCTGTTGTAATTTGAGGTAACCTTCTTCGCTGTCCACTATGCCTCCAATTTTGGTGTCATCTGCAAACTTACTAACTATACCTCTTATGTTCACATCCAAATCATTTACACAAATGACAAAAAGTAGTGGACCCAGCACCGATATGTGACATTCCACTGATCACAGGCCTCCAGACTGAAAAACAACCCTCCACACCACCCTCTGTCTTCAACCTTCGAGCCAGTTTATCTTCAAACATAACGATTTCTCAGTCCACACAAAGCTCAATTGCCATATATTCCATGAATAACCAAAGATTTATTTAAAATTTACTCACACGATGAGAGTGTCGCTACCTAGCCCAGCATTTATTGCCCAACCCTAATTGCCCAGAGGACAGTTGAAAGTCAACCACATTACTTTTGGTCTGGAGTCACATGCAGGCCAGAGCAGGAAAGAATGGCAGTTTCCTTTCCTAAAGGACTTCAGTGAACCAGATGGGTTTTTCCAACAATCACTATGGATTCATGGTCATCACGAGACTCTTAATCCAGACTATTTTAAAAAGTTGAATTCAAGTCCACCATCTACTGTGGCAGGATTCAAACCCAGGTGCCAAAACATGACCTGAGTCTCTGGATTAACAGCTGAAAAAGCGCAGCAGGTCAGGCAGCATCCAAGGAGCAGGAGAATCAACATTTCGGGCATAAGCCCTTCTTATGCCCAAAACGTCGATTCTTCTGCTCCTTTGATGCTGCCTGACCTGCTGCGCTTTTCCAGCAACACAGTTTTCAGCTCTGATCTCCAGCATCTGCAGTCCTCACTTTCTCCTCTGGATTAACAGTCTGGTGATAATACCACTAGGTCATCGCCTCCCTTCCTAGTGAAAACATAACTCACAATCATTTGAGCTAAAATCCAATTTTACAATTTGTGCAAAAATCACAATGTCAACTTCACTTGGAGAAATTCCTAATCAGCGAATGCCTTTACTAAATTATTTCTGAATGAAATATTAAAACGACTATTCCAGTATTATACACTGAAGAGTTAATATATAGTTTCAATTTTTAGCTTAAATCGCATGCTAAGCATACTGCTGCTCACTAGCTTCATGGCTTCCGTGGCCTGCAAATAGATCACTGGTTTCAGTAGTAGCACTTACACCTTAAAGTCAAACAGTTGCAAGTTCAAGCTCTATTTGTGCCCAAACTTATGCCAAGATTTCAGTCAAACATTACTGGGTTTGTGTCCTGTCACAGTGCCAGCTTTTGAATGAGACATTAAACTAAGCTGGTCTGTTCAGATGCTTGTAAAAATGTTTTAAGAATTTCTAGTGTCCTGGCCAACGTTTATTCCTCACCCATAACCACAAAAAAAGTGTTTATTTGGCTATTTATTCCACTGCTGTAAGAACATAATGTTACAAAATGCCTTCTGCCCTGACATAACTGAATATAAATGCAATTCTTCGTTCTTACAATTTTTAGAAAATACTGAATGGTATTGATTTGAAGGTGAAATTTCTTTGAAATCATCACAATGTAACATATCACTTAATACCTACTTCTACCCAAAAGGTTAGGGACGCCACTCCTAAGGGTCCATTCAGTATCCCTACAGCGTGTGCCTGAAGGCACATTAACATGTCTCAAAAAGATTTGCAGTTCATTTTCTCTTTTCTCCGTGACAAGTCTTCTGACAGTACAGCTTAAATCAACAGTTGTTTATACACTGAGCCACAGGTAAAATCTTGTTACACGATTGTGATGTATGACTTAGGTGCTCCATTTTTTTGTGGGACAGTAACACAAATCAAAGAGTATAAGCTACTTAACTGCACCCTGTAAACTTTGCTACTTATTTTCAAACATTAACACTGTTAAACAAAACAGTATGACATAATAATGCACCTGAACCACACAAATTTATCACTTAATTTTGATTTCACACAAATGCCTCACAGATGGGCGCACAGACGGGCTTTTTAAAATACTACTTCAAACTAAACACATTGACACCAAATGATTCTCAATTGCTGAAAAGTTTGTGATGAAGATTAAATTAAGCTTTTTGCAGCACTAATTAGTTAGCAATTAGCAACTAGCAGCCTAAATTAATTAACTAGTCCACTACCAAGGAGGACATTGGCATAGTAATTTCAATTGCAATTGTGTTTCCAATCATAGTGGATTGTTGGAGGTACAAAATGAATTTATCATACTGATGAAATTAATGTAAAATAAATTCCAGTACTCACATCACCTTCATCACACTGAGTATTCAGAGTACCATCTTTTTCTCCCATGTAGATGATGTACACATGTGACATGTTTTAGTGGGATAGAAAACTAATTAACTTACCAGCAAATTCAAAGTGAGAGGAATGATTTCAATTAATATTAATTACTCAAACGCTGATTTTCAAATGAAAATTGCTGACTAGCTTTTAGTTTCCACGCAGCAATCTGCCAGTGGCAGCCATTACACAACTGAACATGATGACTGTCATCAAGTGATACAAGCATAAAATTCAGACAATAAAGTGCAATATATTAGTATTCAGAAAAGCTTCTCACAACATACCTTCATCAAAGTCAGCATCCTCTTCTGTATGTTGAGGGAAGGGGAAACAATTGGTAATTTCGAGGCGATCATCTACCACAAGTCCCAATAAAACCCCTTGGACCACTTCATTGCCTTGACCCTCCTCCTGGAAATGTTTGATGATCTTCAACACAACCTAAAGTTGGAACATGGTTGATATACCTGTGAAAACTCCAAACATACTCAATCTAATGTAAATGTACCTATATTAATGCAAATAACAGAATACAATTAAGAAAGAAAGGCATGAAATAAGATGGGCTAGTTAAAAAGAGGTTGGGTGCTGTTTGATCAGAGTAAATGAAGATAGTGCAATTATGTCTATGGGAGTGTGTCTGTCTGCCTGCCTGTGCTCAGCACACACTCAGATTACTTAAATTTCTATACCTTTCCAATGATTGCACTTCTCTTTTGTTTGCAGCATGGGCTGTCAATTTTCAGAGAAAACCAGAAGTTAAAGGATTCCTTCTCAGGTTACCATGTCAGAGAGATGGATGACCAAAGGGCAGGGATGGAGGGGAGAGGTGGAAGGCAGAAAGACAGAGGACGGAGATCAAGGAGCTTGGTGCAGATGGACCCAGAAGCCCCGAAGAGAGACAGCAAGGAGGGGGAAATCAGAAAGAGATGGATGGTGTGAGTGAGGGAAATGAACAGATGACCTGTATTTCTACATATGGACCTGGCAATTCTTCGAATATGTGCCACAGGGAAGAAATAGTCAATAGCTGAAGTCAAGGTTTTCCTTCTAGGAGTGAACGCTTTATTTCCATTTAATTAGCTAAATTATACTGAGTTGATACGCTCTGGAATACTAGTCTAGTGACAACATTACACCATTTACTGTGTGCAATTCTGGTTTCCATCCCGTCACAGGGAGGCTGTGAAACTTGAAAGGATTCATAAAAGATTCACAAGGATGTTGCTAGGTTTGGAGAATTTGAGCTATCCGGAGAGGTTGAATAGGCTGGGCTGCTTTCCCTGGAGCGTCGAGACTGAGGGGTGACCTTATAGAGGTTTATAAAATCATGAGGGGTATGCATAGGATAAATAGACAAAGTCGTTTCTCTGGGGTGAGGGCGTACAGAATTAGAGGGCATAGGATTAGGGTGAAGGAGTGGGGGGGGGTGGTAAAGAGATATAAAAGGGACCTAAGGGGCAACTTTTTCACACAGAGGGTGGTGCATGTATGGAATGAGCTGCCAGAGGAAATGGTGGAGGCTGGTGCAATTGCAGCATTTAAAAGACGTCTGGATGTGTATATGAATAGGAAGGCTTTAGAGGGATATGGGCCAAGTGCTGGCAAATGGGACGAGAGTAGGTTAGGATATCTGGTCAGCATGGACAAGTTGGACTGAAGGGTCTGTATACCTCTATGACTCTATTGTTCCAATGCCTCCCCCTAAAAGGAAAGGAAGCAACTTAGTTTGAGTTAAATACAGGATTTTGCTCATTTGCCAACATTTCAGATCAAAATGCTGCTTGTCAGCATTATCATTGTGACCAAAATACCACAAAACAGCTATTTATAAGTCAGGATGGACAAGCTATGCTTGCACCTACTGGATTTTTAAGAGAGTTAAGAGGTGACTTTATTGGTACAGAAGACTGGAGAGATGGGAGAATCCAGAAATCGGGACTAAGTGTTCGAAAAATCAGAAGTGGTCCATTTAAAACAGAAATTAAGCGAATTTTATTTCTGAGGATTGTAAATCTTTGGAGGTTCTTTCTTGAAAAAAGTCGTGAAGCAGAGCCATCCAATATTTTTAAAGCCAGAGATAGACAGATTCCTGTTAAGAAAAGGTCAGGGGTGGGGAGGGGGCAGGAGACGATCGTGAGGGTGATCAGGAATGCAGACTTGAGGTTCAAATCATATCAGCCATGATCTTATTGAATGGACAGCAGGGTCAAAGGACGAAGGGCCTCCTCCTGCTCCTAATTCATATGTTTCTGTGATGCAGATGCAAAAATATCTTAACCGAATGCTAAGTGTCAACTCCAGCTTTTCAAACTAATACTCCCTCTCATACTTAGCATGGGAAGAATTTACCACAGAACTTAACAAGAATTTCAGTGCATTTTGAACAGAATACTGACCCTGTATTTAACATTTTTAGTATGCTATAAAAGCCTATTAATATTATATGCAGTGTGCGTTATAGATTTTGCAATGCGCACTTGACTTCAATACCTACAAAACATGCACAAAACGGTCCTTTTCCAATTTTATTATGAATATGGCAAGCATTCACACATTTTTAGACATGCTGCAGAATGTATCTATATCATTGTATGGAAATCTCTACTCAGTCAATAATTTAAAAGCCAAACAGAGAAGCATCCGAGTAACTAATTTGGCACCCTACTAAAATGAATGCCCAGGGTTACCCTGATGTGTAGGAGTAATCAATTACACTAATAGCAAAAAATGCACTACAAAGAACAATGTATTATGTAGCACATCATGGCTAAATGAAATAGCATCAGCTTAAGTTGATAAAAATCATAATAGGTCAAGGACGACTGTTTGAAGCTACTGGAAGTCTTGCAAACCAAACTCAGCAATCACACAATTACATGCTTTCTTGCTCAGGACGACTGATTTACGTGTCTGCAGCTTCTCAGAAAACTTAAAATGGATTTAAGCATAGAAGGCAACTGGAGGCTAATGCTGAGCAACTGTTAAACTTACAAAATAGGAGTAATCGTCTATTTGGCCCTTTGCATCGGCTCCATCATTCAACATGATTGTCCAACTCCGTACTCTGTTCCCACTTTCTCCCAATGCCATTTGATGTCTAACCCAGAGAACTCAATCTAACCCCTTCTTGAAAACATTCAAGGTTTTGGCCTCAACTGTTTTGTGTGGCAGAGATTTCCACAGGCTCCTGGCTCTCTGGGTGAAGAAATTTCTCCCATCTCTGTCCTAAATAGCTTACTCCATAGCCTGTGGACTGTGACCTCTAGTTCTGGACTCAGTCATCAGGAACATATCTCTTGTATTTACCTTGTCCTGTTAGAATGTTAGAGGTTTCATTGAAATCCTTCCTCATCCTTTTAAAACTTCACTGAATATATTGCCCTAACCAATCCAGTCAAATGCCAGTCATGCCATCTCACGAATCAATCTGGTAACATCTGTTGGCATCTCTCCATGGCCAGAACATCCTAAGAACAAAACTACACAATATTCTAGATGTGGTCTTCGAAGGCCTTGAACATTTGCAGCAAACATCCCTGCTCACATATTCAAATCCTCTTGCTGTGATGACCAAGATATTATTTGCTGGAGCAAATTACTGCAAATGCTGGAATCTATAGTGAAAACAAAAACTGCTGGAGATCACATCTGGTCAGGCAGCGTCCATGGTGAGAAAGCAAACTAATGTTTCGAGTCCAGTTACCATTTGGCTTCTCCAATTCTGCTGCACCTGATGCTTTATTTCAGCAACTCGTGTTCAAGGACACCCAAGTCTCATAAAACCTCCCTCCTTCCCCAATCTATCATCATTCAGATAATGTCTTTTTTTTCTACCAAAGTGGATAAACGTCTTAGTTATCCACATTATATTTCATCTGCCATGCATATGCACACGCATTCAATTTGTCCAAATCGGAATGAAACATCTCTGCATCCTTCTCACAGTTCACCTTCTCACCCACATTTGTCATCTACAAACTTGGAAATATAACATCTCGCTCCTTCATCTTAATCATTAAGGAGATTGTGAAGAGGATGATGTTGAACATAGAGTCATAGAAATGTACAGCATGGAAACAGACCCCTAGGTCCAATCCGATCATGCCGACCAAATATGCTAACCCAATCTAGTCCCACCTGTCCCGTCCTATTCATATGCCCATCCAAATGCCTCTTAAATGTTGCAAATGTACCAGCCTCCACCACATTCTCTGGTAGCTTATTCCATACACGTACCACCCTCTGTGTGAAAACGTTGCCCCTTAGGTCTCTTTTATATCTTCCCCCTTTCACCCTAAACCTACGCCCTCTAGTTCTGGTCTCCCCAACCCCAGGGAAAAGACCTTGTCTATTCACCCTATCCATGCCCCTCTATAAGGTCACCCCTCAGCCTCTGACGCTCCAGGGAAAATAGCCCCAACCTGTTCAGCCTCTCCCTATAGCTCAGATCCTCCAACCTTGGCAACATACTTGTAAATCTTTTCTGAACCCTTTCAAGTTTCACAACATCTTTCTCATAGGAAGGAGACCAGAATTGCACACAATATTCCAACAGTGGCCTAACCAATGTCCTATCTGCACTCCAAGGTCTCTTTGTTCAGCAACACTCCCTAGGACCTTCCCATTAAGTGTAGAAGTCCTGCTAAGATTTGCTTCCCCAAAATGTGAAACCTCGCATTTATCTAAATTAAACTCCATCTGCCACTTCTCAGCCCATTGGCCCATCTGGTCAAGATCCTGTTGTAATCTGAGGTAACCCTCTTCACTGTCCACTACACCTCCAATTTTGGTATCATCTGCAAACTTACTAACTGTACCTCTTATGTTTCCATCCAAATTATTTACGTAAATGACAAAAAGTAGAGGACCCAGCACCGATCCTTGTGGCACTCCACTGGTCACAGGCCTCCAGTCTGAAAAACAACCTTCCATCACCACCCTCTGTCTTCTACCTTTGAGCCAGTTCTGTATCCAAATGGTTAGTTCTCCCTGTATTCTGAGATCTAACCTTGCTAATCAGTCTCCCATGAGGAACCTCGTCGAACACCTCACTGAAGTCCATATTAATCACATCTACCCTTATCAATCCTCTTTATTAGTTCTTCAAAACACTCAATCAAGTTTGTGAGACATTATTTCCCCCGCAAAAAGCCATGCTGACTATCCCTAATCAGTCCTTGCTTTTCCAAATACATGTACGTCCTGTCCCTCAGGATTCTCTCCAACAACTTGCCCGCCACCAATGTCAGGCTCACTGGTCTACAGTCCCCTAGCTTGTCCTTACCACCCTTAAACAGTGGCACAACATTAGCCAACCTCCAGTCTTCCGGCACCTGTGACTATCGATCATACTTATACCTCAGCAAGAGGCCCAGCAATTGAAGAAAGGCAAATTTTGACGGTATTAGGCAAGAACTTTCGAAAGCTGATCAGGGGCAGATGTTTGCAGGTAAAGGGACGGCTAGAAAATGGGAAGCCTTCAGGTGTGAGCTAATGAGATTCCAGAGAAAGTATATTCCTGTTAGAGTGAAAGGAAAGGCTGGTAGATATAGGGAATGCTGGATGACTAAAGAAATTGAAGGAAATAAGGAGGGCAAAAAGGGGACATGAGATAGCTTTGGCAAATTGAATTAGGGAGAATCCAAAGGGTTTTTACAAATACATTAAGGACAAACAGGTAACTAGGGAAAGAATAGGGACCCTCAAAGATCAGCAAGGTGGCCTTTGTGTGGAGCTACAGAAAATGGGGGAAGATACTAAACAAGTATTTTGCATCAGTATTTACTGAAGAAAAAGATATGGAAGATATAGACTGTAGGGAAATAGATGGTGATACCTTGCAAAATGCCCATATTAGGAGGAAGTGCTGGATGTGTTGGAATGCCAGGACCTGATCAGGTGTACCCTAGAACTCTGTGGGAAACAAAGTGCCTCAACAACCATAATGGATGTTTTACTAGACTGAAGGTGCTTTGCTGTTACCAGATGTAATTTGCTGTTGTTGTAGATTGCATGTCACCTAAGAACAAGTTGCTTCTAACAATCACACTGACGAACGATTTCACATAGAAAAATAAATATCTTTGATATTATTACAAATACATTGTGAATGTTAAGCATTAAAAGGAGAAAGACTAGAAATTGGTGAATTCTCATTTGTAGTTTTCAAGTCTACAACCTGAATTATCCACTTGATATGGGCAACACAAGTTCATACTGCTTCCAAATGTCCCATTAATATGGTTCATGGGGGCGCGGATGGGGGGGGGGCGATGGAGCGGACGGGAGGGAGGGGGTGGGGGAGGGAGGGAGGGGGGGAGGGAGGGAGGGAGGGGGGGAGGGAGGGAGGGAGGGGGGGAGGGAGGGAGGGAGGGAGGGGGGGGGTGGGGGAGGGAGGGGGTGGGGGAGGGAGGGGGTGGGGGAGGGAGGGAGGGGGGGAGGGATGGAGCGGACGGGGGGGGGGGGGGGAGGGATGGAGCGGACGGGGGGGGGTGGGGGAGGGAGGGAGGGAGGGAGGGAGCGGACGGGGGGGGGTGGGGGAGGGAGGGAGGGAGCGGACGGGGGGAGTGGGGAGGGGGGGAGTGGGGAGGGGGGGAGTGGGGAGGGGGGGAGTGGGGAGGGGGGAGTGGGGGAGTGGGGGAGGGGAGGGAGGGAGGGAGGGAGCGGACGGGGGGGGGTGGGGGAGGGAGGGAGCGGACGGGGGGGGGGTGGGGGAGGGAGGGAGCGGACGGGGGAGTGGGGAGGGAGGGAGGGAGCGGACGGGGAGGGAGGGAGCGGACGGGGGGGGTGGGGGGGGAGGGAGCGGACGGGGGGGGTGGGGGGGGAGGGAGCGGACGGGGGGGGTGGGGGGTCGGAGGGGAGAGCGGATATTACCAAATACATTTCGGATGGAGGACGGAGAAATATCAGAGTTTCTGTAGTAAAGCGACACACACGTGTCTGACCGTCAGGCTCCAACACAGAGATAACCTCATGTGTGTGTGTGTGTGTGTGGAATAACCAGGCGGCCGGACCTGGACGTTGAGCAATCGAGAACCTCAGGAGATGATCCAGGAAACTCCTGGAAGAACATCTGAAATAAATTTACCACCGGGTCTGGAGACGGGACGCCGACATCTAGCGGCCGACACCGACCACCCTGAGCTTCCGGCTCTGATAAAGCCCGATCCCGGTCCCCGGGTGTATCCACTTACCAGCCCGTCGATCTGAACCTGTTTGACGGGAGAGCCAAGAGCAGCAGAGGCCGCGGCGCCAGAAGCTCCCTCCCTCCGAGACGCCATGTTCGCGCAGGCAGAGAGAGAGAAACGGAAGTGGGAGGGCGCGGAGAAAGTGTCCGCCGGAAACACGGTCCCCCGCCGGGGGAAGCAAATCATCGGCGGCACCGTCGCGAAATAACTCAAACAGACACAACTGGGAAAGCTCAGCAGGTCTGGCACAGAGAGAGAAATCAGGTCTAATTTCCCGGGTCCAGTGACCCTCCGTCAGAAGTTAAACCCGGACCTGCTGAGCTTTCACAGCAATTTATATTTTTGCTTCTAATTTCCAGCATACGCGGTAATTTCCGTTTTATT